>NW_016814760.1:54406-115733 GCF_001698545.2 Rhinopithecus bieti | reverse complement strand
TGTGTGTGTGTGTATATATATATATATATATATATATATATATATACACACACACACACACATACACACAAACATACATATATTCAGTTACAAAAGACATCAGGAAACTTTATAGCCAGGGTGCATTGCTCACAGGGGCCTGCAGAGCTATTAAAACTCTAGGTGCCAACGTTTCTCATGAGACGTTAAAATGACCACAGATGCATATTCTCCATGACAATTCATTAAAGAAAATAACATGTATAAACCTATATCAAAAAGACAATGAAAGAGAGAAACAAACATACAAGAATTGTTGACAATTGTTTGCAAGAGAGAAAGTAGATGTAGCAGTGACAATTCAGGCAGAGTTTAGAAAGATGCTGACTAGAGGATGTCCTATGAAGAAGGAGATAATGAGCTGGTTAGAGCCCCCGAGAAGCTAGGGAAATCAGAGGGATTCTGATTCTTACCTGGGAACAGTAAAATGGAACAAAGAAATTCAAAATGTATAAATATATTGAGAAAATTAGAGAATATGCTGTATTTATAAATGAAAGAAAGCTGATGCACAACAAAATAACCATAAGAAAAAGCTCTTGGAATTTAAAAATATTATTACTAAAATAAGGCTGGGTGTGGTGGCTCATGCCTGTAATCCCAGCAATTTGGGAGGCTGAAGTGGGTGGATCACTTGAGGTCAAGAGTTTGAGGCCATGCTGGCCAACATGGTGAAACCCCGCCTCTACTCTAAAAAATAAATAAGTAAATAAATAAAATTTAAAATAAAAGCTTTATAAAAGCTCAATAAATAAAACTGAAGAAATTTCTAAGAAAAGTTTTTTTTTTTTTTAATGGAAGAATTTAGAGAACATAGAAGAACTATCTAGTACTAATTCCAGAGGCCCAACATTTCATTAATAGGAATTCTTGAAATAGAGAATACAGTTGACCATTGAACAACACGGGTTTGAACTGCACAAATCCACTTAGGTGAGGATTTTCTCCCACCTCTGCCTCCGCTGAGATAGCAAGACCAGTCCTTCCTCTTCCTCCTCCTTAGCCTGCTCAGTATGAAGGCGATGAGAATAAAGACCTCTATTATGATCCCGTTTCACTTATGAAATGAATAGTAAGTATATTTTCATTTCCTTATGATTTTTAAAAATAACATTTTCTTTTCTCTAGCTTACTTTATTGTAAGAATATAGTATATGATACATATAATATACAAAATATGTGTTAATCAACTGTTTATGTTGTTGGTAAGGCTTCTGGTCAACAGTAGGCTATTAGTAGTTAAGTTCTGGGAGAGTCAAAATTTACACATGGTCTTTTGACTGTGCAGGGGCTGGTATCCCTAACCCCTACATTGTTCAGGGGTCAACTGTAGTACAATTAGAAGTGAGAACTTATCAAAGAATTCATACAAGAGAATTCCGCAGGTTCTTCAAATGGAAGAAGACATCACGTTCCAGGCATACTGAATAAGCAGAGCCTTGATTAGACACAGCATGTGAAATTTTGGAACATTAAGAATAAAAAAAAGATCTTAAAACCTTTTAGAAAAAAGCAGAAACAACAGTTATATGGCATGACACTTCTTACTCAGAAACACTGAGTGCTAGAAGATAATGGATCAATTCTCTAAAAATTCAAAGGCAAAATGTTTTGCACCTCGATTTCTGTACCCAGCCAAATCTTCAGGTAAGTGCTAGAAATTCAGTATTTTAAGGTATGCAAGATCCAAAAGTATGCCCCTCGTGCTCTTTGTAAGATGTTGCTTAAGAATATATTCCAGTGAATAAAAGCAATTAAAACAAGGGAAAGGAAAATGTGGGATCCAAAAAAAATTTAATTGTGTCTGAGGACAACAGCTATGAACAGTCCCAGAGAGCAACCAATCCAGGGTGGAGCAAATTGAGAAAACCAGAGGTAAGTTTCTAGAAATGAGGATAATTAATAGAATAGAGATGATGATTGAGAGTTGAAAAAACTTATGGACATTTTAAAGGTGAAACAGAGAAATAAATAATTTATTTAAAATGATCTCTAGGAACATTTTCTTTTGAGTATCACAGTGGTCATATCAGGGCTTCTGAGAAGGAAATAGAAATCCAACACAATCGGAAATCTCTGCTATAACATCATATATGCATCTCTCAAATATTTTGTGATTTACAAAAATTGCGGTATTAAAGTAATAGGGTTTATTAGAAAAATAGGGTTTGACTGGTGAGTCAAAATTTATGGAACTATATAACCAGAGACTTAACAAAACAGTGATAATCCCAAGAAAATATTAGCGAAGTTAGCTAATATTTAAGTAATTGATTAAATAAATAATTAAAATATTAGCACAGTTAACTCTTTGCTGGCATTTGCAGTTAGACTCACTGTTTGCTTGTTTGTTAATATCTTGGGATTCAGCATCCTCCTTGGACAGGTTGGTCCTTGAAGACGTTCACACCTAATAGAGACCAGGGTCCTCAAAATTAAAATGTACCATCTAGAGAGCCTCTTCAGATATATATACACACACACACATATGTGTATGTATGCATATACAATATAAAATATATAGTATATATAAATAATGTATGTAGAGAGAAACACAAGGGCAATGTCTTTTTCTAATTGACAGGTAATAACTGTATATTATTTATGGGGTACTATGTGATGTTTTGCTATATGTTTACATTGTGGAATGACTAAATCAAACTATTAATATATTCATCACTTCACATACTTATTTTTTGCATGTGGTGAGGACATTTTAAAATCTAATCTTTAAGAAATTTTGACATACACAATATGTTATTATAATTATAGTCACCAGATGCAATGTTTTTGCAGCAGCTAATACATCTGTGTTTGTAGCTTCTCTTGATCACTTACTATAGAAGGTACCGAACCCATCTCTTCTTGAAGAGATTAAAGGCACCTCTCCAGAATTTTGTTTTCTTAAGATCTTTCTATAGTGGCAAATATTTTCCCTAATTGTGAGAAAATGCATGCTTGATGGCTTCAAACATCAACTTGCGAAAAAAAAAATCGTCTGAACCAATACAACCTCCATGTTCTGCTATCTTCTATTTACGAGTTGCCTCTACAGCAGAACAAACTGTTCCTGGCTCTGCGGAGAGCAAAAGTGACATGAGCATAATAGTATAAATACTGCCTATTGGTTTTCAACTTTTAGAATCAGCATATTGACAAGTGTGGTGCCTCCGCCCTTCTCTCCAGTGCTCATGTCTTCACCTTAAGATTGCAGAATCTGCAGATGGAGTCTCTGAGGGTCGGGGTGGGAAGTGGAAGTTTCTGCATGCCCCGAAGCAGAGCTGGGGTGACTGGGAAGGGCAGTATGCTCATTTTGGGAGAAATGGAAGGGAAAGAAGAGGAATAAACGAGCCACATCCTCATCCGTTATAGACAGAGTCTAAAGTTGATAACACAAATAAAAATGAATACCAGAAATGTGTTATATAGACTCATGATGGTAACTATCAAAATCCCTAGAGGAGGAACCAGTGCAAATTGGTTGTCTTTGGCATAAGAGCCTAGAGGAATGCCAGGAGGGGGTGGAGGAGATCAAGGGATTGTTACTTTTCTCCATGTTCTCCACGAGTGCTCCTAGATTATTTGAACCAAACACACTTGTTAATATAATAAAAAATAAAAGAAATCAACTTTTAAAAAATTGGCTCTTACCGTACACAGCCCTACAGGCACTAAGAGATTCTGATTCTAGGGGGTATAATCGTGTATTTTGAGAAAGATCCAAGACAATTTTGCTGTTCATGCCAAGTTAACACTTAATGCTCTGGCCGGCTAATGCGGAATGAAGCTGTTACAGTGTAAAACTTATTTGGCTTAGAATCTTTCTTCAAAGACTATTTTACAGGATTTATGTGTTATGAAATGTTCTTTAGGACATGCACACCCATTCCCAACGTGTGTCACTCTCTTGGAGAGGAGGAAAGGGGAATATTTTGGCTGAAGAATACCTTTGGTTTGATTATTAAGATCCCCAACCTGCCATCACTGAGGTAAAAACTTACAGGTCTTTTCTCAGGAGAAGGGACAGCTAGCACTCATTTACTGGCATGCTTTCAATGGCTCACCGTGTTACAATGTATGTAGGCTCAGGCTGTGATGGTCTGGGCAAAGCTGCCAGACCCATGTGGGGCTCTTGCCCATGAAGTGAGCTCTATTGGAATGAGGCTCATGCAGTGCAGGCCAAAGGGCCCCTGGTTGCAGGAAGTTGGAAGGACTGTATGCACAGAAAGTGCCAGGGCAGGTCTAGTCAGAGTGAGCAGAGAAATGAGGATTCTCCATGTTGGTAAAAATCGAAGCCAGGCCACTCTTATTAAAAAGTCAAAAAACAACAGATGCTGGGGAGGCTGCAGAGAAAAGGGAACACTTATACACTGTTTGTGGGAATGTGAAGTAGTTCAGCCACTGTGGAGAGCAGTTTGGCAATTTCTCAAAAAACCTAAAACAGAATTACCATTCAAACCAGCAATCCCATTACTGGGTATATATGCAAAAAAAAAAAAAAAAGAAAAGAAAAAAAGATCATTATACCAAAAAGACACATGTACTCATATGTTCATTGCTGTGCTATTCACAATAGTGAAGACATGGACTCAGCCTCAGTGTCCATCAATGGTAGATTGGATAAAGAACATGTGGTACATACACACATTGGAATACCACACAGTCATAAAAATGAATGAAACCACGTCGTTTTCAGCAACATGGATGCAGCTAGAAGCCATTATCCTAAGCAAATTAGCACAGGAATAGAAAACCAAATACTGTGTGTTCTCACTTACAAAGGAGTTGAACATTGAACAACTACAGACATAAACATGTGAACAATAAACACTGCAGAATACTAGAAGATGGAGGAAAGGAGAGAGGAATGGGTGGAAAAACTACTTACTGGGTAATACACTCACTACCTGAGTGCAATATGCCCATGTGAGAAACCTGCACACGTACCCCCTATATCTAAAATAAAAGTTGAGAAAAAAAATAAAATCTAAGCCAGGCCAAGGGTTTTGAAATTGCTGAGAAAGACTGACTTCAATGCCATTTGTTTCCTTGAAGCCTAGCAGCTTGAAGGGTCATCAGACACTCCAAACTAAGCACGTTATCATGGGAGAGGCACCACCCAGCCTATGCTGCTGGGGGAGATGCTGATGATTATCTTCGATTAAAACATCCCTGGAAAGGCAATGAGAAGTGATGGACACAGTTTGAGTGAGGAATCAGAATGTTTGGATTCTGTGATGGGCCAGTGCTTGAGGAAGGAGGGTCTTTAGTGTCCCCTGCAAACTATATCAGCCTCTAAAGAAAATGTGGCATGTATACACCATGGAATACTACTCAGCCATAAAAGAGAGCAAAATAATGACATTCACAGCAATCTGGATGGAGATAGAGACCATTATTCTAAGTGAAGTGACTCAGAAATGGAAAACCAAATATCGTATGTTCTCACTTGTAAGTGGGAGGTAAGCTATAAGGACACAAGGACATAAGAATGATATAATGGACTTTGGGGACTTGGGAGGAAGAGGAGTGGAGGGCGAGGGGTAAAAGACTACACGTTGGGTACAGTATACACTGCCTGGGTGATGGTGCACCATAATCTCAGTAATTACCACTAAAGAACTTATCCATGTAACCAAAAACCATCTGTTCCCTAAAAACTATTGAAGTAATGATAAAAAAGAAAAAAAAAGAAAAAGAAAAAAATCCCTCTATCAGCCTCTAGAGAAGACCTCCAAAATAAACATGCATCTTAGGGAAAACAAAAACAAAAACAAAACAAAACAAAAAAACAACAATGCAGTATGCTTGCTGTGCAAAGCCAGCTTCAAAATGTGTCTCCTTATTGCCCCCTCCAAAATATTGTCCCCCCGTAGGCCTTTCTGATGTGGAAATTCTGAAGCAATGTGCTACTCCAGGCAAGCCAGGGTCTGCTATTTGCTGTGCAGCCTTTTTTGTTGCTGCTTAGTTTCTTTATCTGTAAAATGGGGCTGGGGAAGGGGATGAATCCTTGCCAGCTCTGATATCCCCATTTCTTTTGGGCAAGACAGCAAAAAGAAGAGGTGAGAGGTAATGTCTTCTGACTCATACTCCTTACACTCCAGCTTTCTGAGAGAGACCCCTTCTCCTTTCCAGATGGATTTCTCTGTCCTTGTAGGGAAGGGAAGGTGCGTGCTGCCGGTCAGTGTGGAGGCTTCACAAAAGCACAGGAACAAATATGCAGTTCTTCACAAATACTCAATTTACCCAGAAGTGCCCAGCTGCCTGGGGGGAACAGTCTCTCTGCTGACCCAGATAAGCAGACCTAGGCTCTGTGATGTCGGCATGAGGCCCTTCAAGGTGCCTCTCACCACAGGACATTGGGAGGCTGGGCGGCCCTGTCCAAACACAAACACACTGGCAGTGGTGTCCCTACCTACACAGATGCGAACACAAAGGGGATTTTTCAGCTAATAAGATCCTCTGGCGTTTGTAGCACTAAGCAGGTAAGGTCATTAGAACTCTTCTTTATAATACATTTTCCCCTCATTCTGATGGAAGAAAATAGGTTGAAGGAACTGATTTTATTTCCCATTTAAGTTAATTCAATGGAAGCTAGGTTTTTTTTTTTTTTTTCTTTATATGTGTGTGTGGAAGGGATGGGGGAGGCCTCAGGGAAGGAGAGTTTTGAGATGATGCTATTGAGTCCCTTGGCTAAAGAAGAAAAATGTCAGGCTTGAAATGGTTTCCTCTGGGGGCTGTTTGTGGAATCAAAACGCCTCTCTGGTTTGCAGTTCTGAAACCCACTACTGTGACTTATAAAAAAAAATAAAAACACTTTCAATTTAGAGGGGGAAAAGGCTACAGCTCCTGGAGTCCCAACTCAGCTGAGGAAAATGCCTCCGGATGATGTGAACGCAGTGGATTTGGATTTCAAACACCAGCATTGATCTCAGCATTGATTGGGGTTGTATTACTGATCTCGTCTGAGCGCCCAGCCCCACCTCTGTCCCCCAGGGAAGGAGGATTGATTGCAGGGTGCAGCTGTGAGGCATGGATGGAAGAGGAAGGACAAAGAGGCCAGTCCCATGATGAGGGAAGGATCCCAACATGCTCTTGCAATAAACCGCAATCCTGCAAATCAAAATCTGATCCTTAGTGATTTCCATCCTCCCGCACTTGGTCAACACTTTTTTCCTGGGAAGGCTCAGTGCTTTGAAGGATGCTCAGGTTAAATCTCTATTTATACCACCACTAGGAGAGGGGTATGTGGATAAATGATTAATCCTCCTCCTCTCTTATACCCGGGACCCTGTGCCCACTCGGTTCCTTGATGGATAAGAACCCACTCTGGACCTCATTCTATAGACTATATCTGGTTCCAAGTGATTGATTAATGAGTTTTTAATTCATTCAACAAATACTGAGAGCCTACCATGTGCCAGGAGATTAGCTTGCCTCAGTGAACAAAACAGATACAGATCTCTACCCTCATGAAGCTTATATTCTAGTGAGAGAAGATGAGCAATAAGCAATAAAAATAATAAATAAGCACATTCTCATGTTATCAGGTGATGGCTACTATGGAAAAAGAAACATAGAGTTGAGAAGTAGAAATTTGAAAGGGCAGAGTAGGAATGCTCTACAACTTGTCGGAGTGGGCTTCTTTGAGAAGGGCATATTTGGGCAGAGACCGCAGGGAGGCGAGGAACTCAGCTATGTGGGGATACAGAGTCAGCACCTCCAGGCAGAAGGAACTGTTAAGTGCAACAGCCCTAACGTGCGGGGGACCTGGGGTGTCTGACGGACACTAAGGAGGCCAGTGTGACTAAATCAGCATGTGTGTGGGTGGTTGAGGGTGAGTCATGGATAAAGTCAGAGGGGTTCTGAGGAGCTGAATTCTGTAGGATATTATAGGTCATTGTAAGATCTTTGGTTTACATTCTGCAGGCAATAGGGAGCTACTGGAGAATTGAAAGCAGAGGAATGGCACAATCTAAGTTAAATTTTCCAAAGATTTGGAAAATTTGGGCTGCTGTGTTGAGAATAGAGAGCAAGGGTAGAGCAAGGAAGTGGTAGCAGGAGGAGAGAGAAGATGGACACTGGGAGCAGGGCAGCAGAGTGGAGGCGGTGAGGAGAAGTCAGTTTCCAAATGTCATTCAAAGATAGAGCCAAGGGGCTGGTTGATTCTGATGGGTTGGTAGTAGGCAGAGGTTTTGGGCTCAAGCCACTGAAAGAGCTGAGATTCTCACAACTGAGATGGAGGAGGAGCTTTTTAGGGAAGATCCTGAGTTGAGTCTTAGGCATGTTAAGTCTGAGATGTCTGTGTTAGACATCCAAGTGGAGATGTTGAGTGTGCAACTGGAGATACAAGTACAAAGTTCCAGAAAGATGTCTGAGTTTTAAATATAAATTTGGGAGCTATTTGCATACATATGATATTTAAATGCCATGAGATAGGGTGAGTAAGGATGGAGAAGGGAACAGGACCCAGGGCACTCCCGGGAGCAGGTCCCTGGGGCATTCTAACATTAAGAGTCTACCAGCAAAGATGGGTGAGAAGGGGCAAACCTGTGAAGTAGGAGTTTATAGGGTCCTTGGAGCCAGGTAAAGAAACATATCACAGTCAATTGGTTCATGTGCTGCCAAGATGTCAAGGAAGATGAGGACTAAGATAACATTGTTTTTAGCAATATGGAGGTCACTGGTGCCCTGGACATGAGCAGTTTTGGAAGAGTATTAGAAGCAAATGCTCAACTGGATGGGGTCCAGGAGAAAATGAGAAGAGAGGAATTGCTAATAATTTAGAAAACTTCTTTGAAGGATTCCACTGCAAAGGAGATCAAAGAGTTGGAGCATCAACCAGCAGAAGAAATAGCACTGTGGCAAGTTTCTGTTTTGTTTGGCTTGGTTTTGTCTGGTTTAGTTTAGTTTTAAGGTGAGAAAAATATAGCTATAACCAATCAACTGACCAATATATGGAATATTTGCTATGTACCAAGAACTGTGCTAGAAGCTTAAATAAGAAATAGAAATTTAAACTACATCCTTGCCCTCAAAGAGTTTACAACCTAGTCAGGGGCAGAAATCTTTTAGAAAAGTAGATCAGAGAGCTATAGGGGCACCCAATAAAAATGTTCCATAAACAGGAATGAAAGTGGGTAATGTATACTCTGCTGGTGTCATGGAAGTTCAGAACAAATAGAGGAGGGACAACATTTCTCAAATTCAGTGGATGACATTGTTTGATTAACTACTAAGTGCCTACAAAAGAATAGACAGGCACTGAATTATGGTATGGACAATATTGTAACCTTTTGGTGAGCTTTCATTGTTCCATATGCATCTTCATTTCCTAGGTGATGAAATACTAATTAATTATGAAGCTATTAATTGAGTATCTACTGTGTATGAGTCCTTACTCCACACTGAGCCCATGGAAGGCATTTGGCATATGAGTGCAAATCCTCAAGAGGATGGTAGTCTAGGTAGGGTTCAGATTCATTGATGAGCATCTGTAAGAGAGTGTTTGGCAGGCGTCGGGACAGCCATGTGCATGGAGTAGGTAGGACATCAAAGAAGCCTAAGGTCAACTCTACTGCCGCTAGGGCAGGAAGGGAGCCTTGAATTAATACACGGAAAGTGAAGAGGAGATTTCTGGATATAGAATTGTGGGGAGAGGTTTTGGTAATTGAGGGAACAGGAACTCTAAGTAGAGGGAATGGTAGCCAAAGACAGGGGCATACAACCGCCAAGCACATGCCCTGGGCATGCAGTGGGTTACCTGCTGGCTCTTTACCTACTTGCCAGTTTTTCTGTAGGTGAAAAGCTGTGGCAGGAACAAATCTAACTTGTGTTTGAACTCTCCTTGCATCCCCACAACCAAAAGGGCACTACAGGGTGCCAAGAGCACTTCGGGGAGCACCTCCCACCTCCCGCCCACTTTGCACTACACTTCAATGTGGTGTCTATTGTGGCAGCTACTGTCAGCACCACTTTTAACTGCCACCTTTTCTATTCAGGGGAGAACTTCAGGAGAGGGCTCTGCTGGCGTCCCCAAACTCACACTTGGAATCATAATGGTGCTACGAGGCGAGCGAACACAGTAAGCTGGGGAGATGAGTGATTGCATCTGATGTTGGAAGACTGGATCCTGCAGGAAGGTTAGGGGGAACATCCCCATGGTCACTGTTTATTTGTTTACTTAACTTCAAAATTCTCTCTGGAGCTGCTTAGACAAAGCCTGACTTATCTTCCCAAAGATGAAACACTGAGTAAGACACATGTCAAATGAAAATAGCCTTTTTAGTCACAGTCAATATTTTGTAAAAATTTGACAATCCAACACTGTTAAATTCAAGTGCTTGTCTCCTGGTTTTGGTTTACTTTGTTTGGGAGTTAGGGACAATGTCTCCATGATTATTATGTAGCAAGCATAGTCATGGCTACAAGGAACCGCAGCACAGCCAGCCAATACTTGGCAGGCTTTCCAACCCCTGAAGGGCAATGCTTCAAACTTTCACGTCTTCTGAATCTTCTGTCTCACACACTGGTCAGTTTTCAAATAGCCATTTTATTGGTAGTCTGAGGGAAAATCTTTGTTTTCAGTCCTTTGCTAGAGTTATCCCCCTCTCTGTTGACTTATTTTCTTGATTGACATCTTTATCTCAGTTTGTTCTTGCTTGGCAAGGAGGCTACAGTTTAATACAAGCTGGAAGGGACGTTGGGAGGTTATTGTAAGAGCCCAGGAGAGATGATGAGGACCCCACCCAGGGTGCTGAGAATAAAGATGGATATATGGGCTGAGAAGGGGAATGTCCACAGTGGCTCCAGGTTGCTAGCTTAAAGGACTAGAGAGACAATGAGGTCTGGCACTCATGCAGCAGGAAAAGGAACTCTCTCACTTAAACCTGTTGGAGTGTAGGTACCTCCAGGGCAGCCAGGTAGAGATTTAATAGGTGGCTGCTTATGCAGGTCTAGGGTTCAGGAGTGAGTTGGACTGATAGGGTCAAAGATGTGATTTCATCAGCACTTACAACCACATATGGTCGAGTTCCAGCCCTCTGCCCCCAAATGTTTGCAGTGTCACCAAGGAAACAGGTTCATTTTGATAATTCCACCTTTTACCTTTGTGCCAGAAATAGTCATGACAAAACAACCTACTGATAAGTCAGAAGAAGAATTAAGAATGTGGAACTGAAGAAGAACTATAGTAAGTGGAGGAACTAAGTAATAATAAATCCAAACCGTTGAGCACTGCAGCCACTCACAGTCGCTCTTTGTTCTTCTTCTTGGCCCTCTGACAGAACTGAGCATCTTGAAGGTCTTGGGGAAAGTCATAGATACCTACCAATTTTAGCAATTTACCACCATGAATTTTCTACACAGACAACAGATTATCAGAGTGCATCTGGCCCAAAGTGCCTGTGGTGGTTTAATGAGTTATCACCAGAGTCACTTGAGAGATGATAAAATAGTCCTGGCAGCTAGGATGGGCTGGGAACACAGGAGAGTATGCACAGAGTGTGTTGCATTGGTGGTGCAGTTGCCCAGAGTGGTGCTTCTCTGTGACCCAGTGGCTCCAACATATCAGGAAGTTGGGAAGCTGGGAAGCTGGAAACACCAGTGATGATTCCTTTCCTGAGCCAGAGCACGCTGACAGCTGAGAAACCACACTTCTCTCATCTTTTCAGCCAAACCACGCTTTTGGTCCATTCTGTCACTCCCATCTCCCAATTAGACATCCAGAGTCCACATACCACCTGCCGCTCTAGAAGACAAGTCCAGCTGCCCTGATGTGGACAGGGTTGGTGGAGGTTGAGCTTTCCTAGCCTGGGAGACAGTAACAGAGCAGGTGAGTGCCTCAGAGGAGAACAGATATTAACTGCTAGGAAGGGAGAGAGAACTGCCTTCCCTCAGAAAGACAGAAGGTTTATGAAGTTTCATCACTGGTCACTGTTGTTGTTAGCTTGGAGCGCCCTTTATAAAAGATACGAAGACTTTACATGTGAAGTCAAAGTACAAATTCCCATCTTACAGAGTTGGTTTGGAGGTTAAATGAGAAAATGTAGGGAAATCACATTACATAATGTCTGGTATTTACTAAATGCTCAATAAGTGGTAGTATTTGAGGAATGTAAAGAAATGGTTAAGGTCACACTTCAGACCTAGGTTCAAATCCCAGCACTACCCTTTACCAGCTATGAGTGATAGGGAACGTTATTTAACTTCTTAGAACAGCAGTTTTATGATCTCTAAAATCGGGTTAACTATATCTAACCCTTTGGGTTATTGTGAGTTTTAAGATAAAATATTAATAAAAAGCTTTAATTCATAATAGCATTAGTATTATTTTTGAAGATATCTGAACAGAGGGCTCATTTTATGCTTTGTATTTTCAGAGAAAATACCCTTCAATAGGTCAAAAGGAGGTTCTGATTGGACCATCTTCAGATCTCTAAACTACAGTGAATCTAAGCTGCATGTTGACCCAGACTAGGGCATGCAAACCTTTGGGCCAGAGAAAAAAATATTTGGGGCCTTGTAGACCACAGTTCTCTGTCCCAAAAACTCAACGGTGCCATCACAGGACCAAAAACAGCCATAGACCATATGTAAAAGAAAAAAAAAAAAAAGGTGGGGTGCATCTGTGTTCCAGTAAAACATTGTTTACAAAAACAATGCCAGGTTTAGCCTGCAATCAGTTTGCCAGACTCTTAACCTAGTCATAAACTAACTCACATGTAGGTGCTGGTTGATGTGGAATGGTCGGGGAAAAGTGGGACAGCCTTCGTGCTCCCATACTTGTCCTCCATAAGATGGCAAGAACTAGGTATTCCACTATTAGAAAGTCATTCCATTGAATCAAGCATTGACCCATGGAGGGAAGAAAAGAAGTGCCTATCAAAATGCAAATAAAAGGAATAATAGATAAAGATTAAGCTTTAATTTGAAGTGGCATATAATGCACCTTCCTGCTGACTGGCCTTGACTTAGCTGGAGGACACCCATCACCTGCAGGGGGGATTACTGAAAATGGATTGAGCATGGGAAAAGGGGAATAGATCTGATCTTTCTTGCAGGTCTTCCACATCCAATCTGTCCCCTTAGACTCCCTCCCCTTTTACGTTCTACCCCACTTCCAAGCCAAGATCCCTTCATCACAAAGAGCAAACCAGAGGAGTGGATCCTTCATCCCTTCTTTCTGAGATAGTGGGAGGATGCTTTCAACAACTCCTAAAGCCTGCATCATCAGTTTCCAGGTTTTCCCTGTCTTAGAAGAGATGTACAAGGGGACATTTCTTTGTACTCCATGCATTGGGACACAGGTTAATGTCGATGCTAGTATGGAAGTCTTTCTCTTCCCTTTCCAATCTCCCAACCCCCCCTCCCCACTGTCATCCCACTCATCCAATGGTAGCCATGGGACAGGGATGAAAAAATAGGAGTAAGAATCAGAATTCAGTGTTGGCCTGGGGACATAGGCTATTTTAGTGTAAGGTCAAAATTATGGGCAAAATAGGAATTTCACTTGTGGATCCGGCATGGACTATTAGCTGTAGATTAATCTTTGAAGTATAGGATACAGTGGGCAGTGGAGATGATCTCCCATTACTGTCTGGCTGATGGCATAGTAAGGATATCTAGTTGTGGAAATCACTTGGTCCAAGAAACTGTAATCAGTTTTGCTCCCCAAGGGCAGCTACAGACACATCCTTTGGGACAAAATAAGAAGCCCATTCCCAGGGCCCTGCTAGATTGCTCTGTGTTCTGTTCTGTAGAAGGTCCCACCTTCATTCCATCACAGAACTGTTGCTCACCATCTTTGTGTCCCAGTGTCACCTTCTCTTTGGGTATGCACATCTGCAATATCTTCTTATGCAAACCTTTCCAGGACCACCTGACGCTGCAGGGCAGCTTCTTCTCCATGTATCCACAGGATAACATCCACATCCCTTTCCTGGGGCCTCTGGTAGCTGGAAGGCACATCTATTTCTATGAATCTGCTCCTTCCCCACTACAACTCCCACCTTCTCAGAACATTACCCAACACCAAGCATTCGTAGGTGCTCCATCAGTGTGTGTGGAATTAATTCGCAATTGACAACTATAACGTTTACATCACATGAATGATGGATCACCTTGCTGTGATGTGCCAGTGGAGGGGATAGAGGCAAGCGCTGGAGAAGGCTGGGAAGAAGCCTGTACTAATACCTCTCCACCGCACACCTGAAGCCCTGTGACAGTGGAGAATGCTGAGAGGAGGTGGGAGTACATGGCAGTCTAGTTTCTGGGAGCTCTGACTCCTTCAGCACACCCTTTCTTCCCCATTTCACTGCTGCTTCCTGCCCTGGTGGCTGTATTTGTCAGCTCAGGCTGCCATAACAAAACATCATAGATCAGGTGGCTTAAACAATACATGTTTATTTGCTCATAGTCCAGAAGACTGAAAGTCTGAGATCCATGTGCCAGCATGGTTGAGTTCTGGTAAGGTTTGTAGATGGCTGTCTTCTCTCTACGTCCTCACATGGCAGCAAGAGCAATCTTCCTCTTCCTCTTCCTGTAAGGCTGCTAACCCTTATGGCATAATCTCACTTAAATTCCCTCTCAAAGGTCCTTAATATGGTTTAGATCTGTGTCCCCACCAAATCTCATGTTTAATTGTAATCCTCAGTACTGGAGTTGGGGCCTGATGGGAGGTGACTGAATCATGGGGGCAGAGTTCTCATAAGTGGTTTATGTGTTCTTGTGATAGTGAGTGAGTGAGTTCTCAAGAGATCTGGTTGTTTTAAAAGTGTGTAGCACCTTCCACCTCTCTTTCTCAGTCCTGTTCCTGCCACGTAAGAAGGCTATTCCCACTTTGTCTTCATCCATGAGTAAAACTTCCTGAGGCCTCCCCAGAAGCAGATGCTGCCATGCTTCCTCTACAGGCTGTGGAACCATGAGCCCATTAAACCTCTTTTCTTTATAAATTACCCAGCCTCAGGTGTTTCTTTAGAGCAGTGCAAGAACAGACTACTACAATCCCATTTCCAAATACTATCCCATTGGGCGTTAGGGCTTCAACATATGAATTTGGGGGAACACAAATATTCAATCCATAACAGTAGCTTAGAAACCTGTCTGGCATTTCAGAAATCCTCCAGCTGGATTTGACACAAGTGTAGATGATTTAGCAATCTAGTTCAATTATCTTTTGCTTAATTTAACTTTTTAAACTGCAGTGCAAAGAATGTATTAATCCTTCTGTACTCAAGTTAAGTGATAGAAAAATATTCTAGGATTCGTTCCTTATACTTAAGGTGATAGTCATTATTAGGAAGTGCTTCTTCAGGAAGGAGTTCAATTCCCAGGAATTGTGAGGGAGAGAAAGGGGGAGTAAAGCAGAAAAGGAGGGAGAGCTTGAATGTGGGGGATGACCAAGCTAGCCTCTGCTCAATATAATGTATTTAGGTTGGTACAAAAGTAATTGCGGTTTTGTCATTACTTTTAATGGCAAAACTCTGATAACTTTTGCACCAACCTAATACAATTGAAAGCTCCACGTCTCAATACTTGCTTCCTAGAACTCCTACGTACTCTTGTCTCATGAGAGTCCAATGGGGAAGGAAGCAGGGAAAGGAGAAGAATAAATCCACCATGTCCTGCCTCCCGTTGGTCAAATATCTCCCCACTGGGCATTGACTCCCAGACACTTTAGTACTGCAAATGTGTAGATCCCAGTGTGTCATGCCTCCACAGCAGCAGAAGAGCCCCCGGTGAAAAGGTGAGAGTCATGCAGTATGGGCCAGGTGGCATGATCAGGCTGCACTTTCGCTGGTCTCTGTAGTGGCAGCTGGAGTGGGAAAAGAGGCCCAAAACCTTGGACAGAGGTGAAGCAAGAGGATGTAAGATGGTGCATCAGACTTGTCCAATATATGGAAACTTCCACCCTGAGTGTGGTTGCTCACCGACATGCACTTTCTGTTATGCTCTTATGCAGACATAGATTTTCTCTTTATTCAACAGTTCATTTATCCATTCATTCATTAATCAGTTCATGTACCACCCCAAAGACATGAGTGCTTTAGCAATAAAGTAGCTTTCATTAAGGTATGTGCATTCTGCCATATGCCAGACACTGAGATAAACAGAAATAACCCTGGCTTTCTGGAGTAACAGAAACACCTTATTTACCGCCCTCAAGCAACCTTAGGCTTCCTCCCTGACTTTCCATCCCCTCCAGCCCTACCTCCACTCCTACTTGGGCCAATCCCCACTGCTGGGCTTACAAAGAAGTGTTAAGGCGCCCACAAATCTCACACCACAGGGCCCTAAGGCTGTGGGGTTGCCCTAGAAGAGGATGCATCCCTTCCAAGGAAGAAACCTTACCTGTGAGCTTGAACACTGTTTTGTACTACTACTTATCCCTCATCCTCATGTCATCATACCAGGGACACTCTGGACCAGATTATGGAATAAGGAGCTCCCTTGAGAGCAAAAAACCATGTGCCCAGCTTCCAGAAACGGATTGTGCAATATTAACTTAATCTTCAAAAGAAAAGCAAGTTCCGGGAGACTGGAAATGCCTTAGTGTCTTAAAGTTTGAGGGCTGTCTGTAGGGAAGGGTTCAAAGGCAATCCTTGTGGATTAGGGAGAGACAGGAAACTAGTACAGTCATACCTTGTTTTATTGTGCTTCATGCTATTGTGCTTCACAGATATTGAGGTTTTTAAATATATATATAAATTGAAGGTTTGTGGCAACCCTGTGTTGAACACACCTATCAGCACCATATTTTCAACATCATGTGCTCATTACATGTCTCTGCATCACAGTTTGGTAATTCTTGAGAATACCTGAAAAATATTTCAAATGCTCCCTCACCCCACCCCCACATTTTTTGAGACAAGTGTTGCTCTGTCACCCAGACTGGAGTGCAGTGGTGCAATCTCAGCTCACTGCAGCCTCACCCTCTGTGCTCACGCAATCTTCTCACTTCATCCTCCCAAGTAGTTGGGGCTACAGGCACACACCACTGCACCCAGCTAGTTATTTTTAAAGATCTGGTTTCACTATGTTGCCCAGGCTGGTCTCGAACTCCTGACCTCAAGCAATCTGCCTGCCTCGGCCCCCAAAGTACTGGGATTATAGGATTGAGCCACTGCACCCAGCCCAAACATCTTTATTATTATTATATCTGTTATATCTGTTATAGTGATCGGCAATCAGTGATCTTTGATATTATTATTTTTATTGTTTTGGGGGCACAACAAACGACATCCAATAAGACAGGGACTTAATAAACGTTGTGTGTTCTGACTTCTCCACCAAATGGTTGTTCTGCCATCTCTCTCCTCCTTCTCAAGCCTCTTCATTTTCTGAGACACAATATTAAAATTAGGCCAATTAATTACTCCACAGCAGCCTCTAAATGTTCAAGTGAAAGGAAGAGTTGCACATCTTTTACTTTAAATCTAAAGCTAGACATAATTAAGCTTAGTGAGGAAGGCATGTCAAAACCCAAGATAAGCTGAAAACTAGACCTCTTGCGCCAGTTAGCCAAGTTGTGAATGCAAAAGAAAATTTCTTAAAGGAAATTAAAAGTACTACTCCAGTGAACACATGGATGATAAGAAAGCAAAATAGCATGATTGCTGAGATGGAGAAAGTTTGAGTGGTCCAGATAGAAGATCAAACTAGCCACAACATTCCCTTAAGCCAAAGCCTAATCCAGAGCAAGGCTCTAACTCTCTTCAATTCAATGAATGCTAGAGAGGTGAGGAAATGCCAAAGAAAAGTTAGAAGTGAGCAGAGCTTGGTTTATGAAGTTTAAGGAAAGGAGCTGTCTCCATAATATAAAAATTCAAGGTGGAGCAGCAAGTGTTGATGTGGAAGCTGCAGCAAGATCTTAGCAGAAGATCTAGCTAAGATAAATGATGAAGGGGGCTGCATTAAACAACGGATTTTCAGTAAAGTCAGACCCGCCTTCTATTGGAAGAAGATGACAACCAGGACTTTCACAGCTAAAGAGAAGTCCATACCTGGCTTCAGAGCTTCAAAGGATGGGCTCACTCTCTTGTTTCAGGCTAATGCATCTGGTGACTTTAAGTTGAAACCAATGGCCATTGACCATTCTGAAAATCATAGGTCCCTTAAGAATGATGCTGAATCTACTCTGCCTGTGCTCCATCAATGGAACAACAGAGCCTGGATGACAGCACATCTGTTTTCAGCATGGTTAACTCAATATTTTGAGCCCACTGTTGAGACCTACTCTTTAGAATAAAACATTTTTAATACTGCTCATTGACAATGCACCTGGTCACCCAAGAACTCTGATGGAGATGTACAAGGAGATGAATGTTGTTTCATGTTTGATAACACAACATCCATTCTGCCCATGAATCAAAGAGCAATTTAGACTTTCAAGTCTTATTATTTAAGAAAAACATTTTGTAAGACTATGGTTCCCATAGATTGTGATTCCTCTGATGGATCTTGACAAAGTAAACTGAAAATCTTTTGGAAAGAATTTATCATTCTAGATGCCATTAAAAATATTTATGATTCAGCAGGGCGTGGTGGCTCACACTTGTAATCCCATCACTGAGGCTGAGGCAGGAAGATCATCTGAGGTCAGGAGTTCGAGACCAGCCTGGCCAAAATGGGAAAACCCTGTCTCTACTAAAACTATAAAAATTAACTGAGTATGGTGGTGCACACCTGTGATCCCAGCTACTCAGGAGGCTGAGGCAGGAGAATTGCTTGAACCCGGGAGGCAGTTTGCAGTAAGCCAAGGCCACGCCACTACACTCTAGCCTGGGTAACAGAATGAGACTCTGTCTCAAAAAAAAAAAAAAAAAAAAATGTGATTCACGATTCATGAAAGGAGGTCCAAATATCCACATTAACAGGACTTTGGAAGAGATTGATTCCAAACTTCATGAATGACTTTGAGGAGTTCAGGACTTCAGTGGAGGAAGTAACTGCAGATGTGAAAATAGCAAGAGAACTAGGATTAGAAGTGGAGCCTGAAGATGGGACTGAATTGCTGCAATCTTGTGGTAAAACTTGAATGAATATTCAGTTGCTTTTTATGAATGAGCAAAGAAAGTGGCTTCTTGAGATGGAATCTTTTCCTGGTGAAGATGCTGTGAACATTGTTAAGCTGACAACAAAAGATTTAGAATATTTATTCTATAAACTTAGTTGATAAGGCAGTGATAGGGCTTGAGAGGATTGACTCCAATTTTGATGAAGTTCTACTGTGTGTAAAATGCTCTCAAACAGCATCACGTGCTACAGAGAAACCTTTTGTGAAAGAAAGAGTCAACTGGTGCAGCAAACTTCATTGTTGTCTTGTTTTAAGAAATTGTCACAGCCACCCCAACCTTCGGCAACCACCACCCTGATCAGTCAGCAGCCATCAGCATGGAGACAAGACCCTTCACCAGCAAAGATTATGACTTGCTGAAGACTCAGAGGATCATTAGCAGTTTTTTTAATCAGTAAAGTATTTTTGATTAAGTTATGAACATTGTTTCTTGGACATAATTCTATTGCACACTTAATAGACTACAGTATAGTATAAATACGACTTTCATATGCACTGGGAAATCAAAAAGTTCATGTGACTTGCTTTACTGTGATACTTGCTTCATTGCAATGGTCTGGAACTGAACCTGCAATTTCTTCAACATATGCCTGTAATTCTTTATATATTTCTGTTTCATTTACTCATTATCTTATTGACTGTGGGCCACCCTGAGCATACATGGCCATGCGTCATTATTTCCATGTCACAGATGTGAAAACTGAGGCTGAGAGATCAAACAACTTGCTGAAGCTCACACAGCCAGTGAAAGGGCTTGAACCCTGTCTGGTAAGTGCACATCACCTCTGCCCTCAGCCCCCAGTACTCAGTGGCCTGGCCTACCCTGTCCTGTCTTTGCCCCACAGACCTATCAGCCCAGCCTCAGCAGCTGTAGATCCTTACCCACCATGTGGGAGGCAATGGTCCTTAGGACCCAGGGATTTCCCCTAAGGTACTTTAGCTCTCTCAGTATTATGAGTGGGCAAAATGCCAGTGATCAGGGCTCCATCTTCCCCTCCCGTGTCCTCTAGCAAGCCCCCTCCTTCTCCCTCACCTAGCACAGAGCCAATGCACTCCCAGTAAATTCAGTGTTTTTCCATTCCAGTGAGTGCAGCCTTTACTTTGATTTGGGTGCAAGCAGCTGCAGGTGCCTCAAGTCATCATGTGCTCTTTTTCCCCCTCGCTCCCTGCAATGTCATCCATGTTTACTTGCTGCTCTGGACTTTAGATTCTGTCAGCATGCCAATCGGTGGGGCCGCCAGGCACCACAGCTGACAGTCAAATCTGTGATGCTGAATCCTTCTTCTGGAAAAAAGGGCTAAAGAGGTTAATACACTCAAGTCAGGATAAACACACCAGCTGTTAGAGTTTCTAATATTTAATATCATTATCAAATAAATAACTCAGGAAGAAATCACACGCATACATACACACACACACCACAAACACCCACAGCCGCTGCTTCATTTACAGTGGTTAAAAAGAATATTCATAAATTATCTTAAAAGCCTCCACAATAGAGTAATGGCTGGGATACAATTAGGGAACATTTGCATATATGCTGCTGCTGGTCCCTGCCCAGAGACATCCTCCCCTAGGTCAGCCCTGGAGAGAGAACCTGCGGGAGCAGGAGGAAGGAATATGAGTTCACAACTATAGGCTTCCTTCTTGATCTGGTAAGATCTCAGCTCAAGCAAGCTTTGCTTCTGCTTTCAATGGAAGATTTCCCTCTGTTAAAAAATATACCACACTTCTATCTACCTACACAATTCAAGATAAATTCGTTTTGTTTCAGGAAAATATATATTCAGACAAACGGCATTAGTAACCAGTTCTGTGGATAATGGATTATTTAACTGACCAGTAAATAGTGTTTTGTTGTTGTTTTCTCTTCAATCTATTTTGTGTGTAGATATTAGCCAGAAAGTGATCAACCTCTTTTTTTCTCTTGTAGATCTAGCCTTCTGATTCCCTAAACACTAATACTAAGGCTGAGCAGGACAGAATTTTAACACCCTGTTAACTGTGTCAGGAAATTGTGAGTGTACTTTTTTTTTTTCTTTTTTGCCCCAGCTCACTGGCTGCTGTTCACCTGGGCTAAAGGAACAGAAAATGATGATCATCGCATTTGGGGGGAAAAATGAACACGGGCTAATTTTTTTTTAAGGCTCCAACAAAATGTTTTCCAGGTCACAAAGCACTGAACAAAATGAGCTCCATATCTAGTTTATGTTGTATATTATAAGGGAAGCTGGTCTCAGTGACTCTGTTAAGGTTCCATGAACATTTTTTGAGATAAAGCCTTCATTTCAAGGGGCCAGGGTTGAGCTATTTCCCTTCTCATCAAGCAAAAACCTGGCATCCCGTTTGTCTGTCCAGATGTATTTTTGTTTGGGGTTTTACGCTGTTTGATTGAGATCAAGTCATGAATTCCTGCTCTCTGGATGGGCAGAGGAATGACAGTTTATGAAGTCTGAGGATGCATGTAGTTTAGCTCAAAAGCACAGCCAGATGAATTTTGGTGACAGGAAATGCTGCACTGCGTGGCCACAGCAGCCAATATCTGGGGCAATTTCTCTTTTACAGACTTTTGAAAATCAGAGCAGGAGGGTATAGTTTTAATAATCTCTCACAACTGGGGCTGTATGGGTGGGGTGGATCAGATGGAAAGGATTCCAATAATTTAAATAGGACTTTGTTATATTCCAATAATTTAAATAGGACTTTGTTATATACTTATATATATAAGACTTCCATCATAATTGTCCTGTTGACATTGTGTCTGTGCAAAGGCTACAGTGATGACTGCACTGTCCACACACTTTGCATTTAATGCTAGGAGTGGTGGACAGGCAAATGGCTTCTGCCCACACACTTCTGCCTTTGAGTCTTTGAGCTTCCAAATGGCTCAGTGCCTCCTTCACTCACTCAGACATCTTCTAGGTGCCCAGCCAGATTCCTGGGTTCTTCAAACGAGTTTTTCAAGTGTGTAGAAAATACGCAGCCAGGTGGCAGGGATGAAGGCAAGAAGGATGAGTCTCTCCAGACCCCTGGGGAAAGGGTGACCCAGTGGGTGAAAGGGTCTCTCAGAGCTGCTCCGTGGTGGGGTGAGGGTGTTATTAGAGGGATGAAACCATGTCTGAAGTTGGGTGTTGGCTGGAGTTTAGATCTTTGATTATTGTTCTATTCAGATGTTTCTAGATTTGATAAGGTGAGACAAAAATGATTGTTAGAGTCATGAGGATGAAAAAGAATGAAGAGGAACATGGTGGGAGGGAGAAAGAGAGAGGGAAAGGGAGGAGGGAAAGAGGAGAAAGGAGGAAAAAGGGAAAGGGAGAAAGAGGGAGGGAAGGAAGAAAGGATGACAAAAACCAGACTCAGTTCTCAAAGTCAGAGATGCGCTGTCTCGGGCAGGGACTCTGCCTTGCACAAGCAGTGCCCTCTGCCTAGCGTGCTTTTCACTCTTTTGCACATCAAAAGCTCCTCCTCATGTCTGAGTCACAGATCAAGCCTTCCTAACAACTCAGCACAGAGCTAAGTGCACCCCTCTCCCCTCTGCCTCATTTCCTTTCTGCATGATACTGTTTCTCTTTGCCTTTCTGTCTCCTGGAGGAAGGGAACACATCTTTACTTCATAGCTTCCCCCAGCATCCTGGGCCATTCTGGGTTCCCATAAATGTTGTTGAATGAATGAATGAAAATAAGAAAGTGAACAATAACTAGAGATGCATCAAATACTAGTGTAAATCTAAGAACTCTCCTATAATAAAGAAATTTAATTTCAATTAGTTGCATTTGTGATCATTTGGTAATAACAATTGAAATAAAAATGTTGTAAGAATAAAGCAAACCTGTGGTGCAGATGGTTACTCTCAAGAGATTTCTTTCCATGCTAACAATAGATATTTATAATGCCCTTTCTAAGGATAGAAAATACCTGTCATTCATATTAAAATATAAAATTAATTGTATGTCATTAACAAGCTTATGAGCTGTGTGAGGACATTTTTAAAACCAACACACACACAAGTATTTAAGATAACCCAGGCTTGACTAACTAGGGAACTAGACAAATATACAGTTTGAGAGCCATTGACCTAAAGGTAATATTTCTTTCTTTTTTTTTTTTTTTTTTTTTTTTTTGAGATGGAGTCTCTCGCTGTCGCCCAGTCTGGAGTGCAGTGGCACAATCTCGCCTCACTATAACCTATGACTCCCAGGTTCAAACGATTCTCCTGCCTCAGCCTCCCAAGTAGCTGGGATTACAGGCACCCGCCACCATGCCTGGCTAATTTTTGTATTTTTAGTAGAGACAGGGTTTCACCATGTTGGCCAGGCTGGTCTTGAACTCCTGACCTCAGGCAATCCACCCGTCTCGGCCTCCCAAAGTGCTGGGATTATAGGCATGGGCCACTGCACCTGGCCTTAAAGGTAATTTTTGGTTTTGTTTTCCGATCTCGGTGACTAAGCTGCCGCTGGGAGTTCTTTGTACTGACCAGGTCAGCCCCAAAAACAGGAACCAAACAACAAGAGTCCCTTCATTTCTATCAAACTTTCACTTCCATCCACTCTTATCACCTGACTTGATTCTCANTTTTTTGAGATGGAGTCTCTCGCTGTCGCCCAGTCTGGAGTGCAGTGGCACAATCTCGCCTCACTATAACCTATGACTCCCAGGTTCAAACGATTCTCCTGCCTTAGCCTCCCAAGTAGCTGGGATTACAGGCACCCGCCACCATGCCTGGCTAATTTTGTATTTTAGTAGAGACAGGGTTTCACCATGTTGGCCAGGCTGGTCTTGAACTCCTGACCTCAGGCAATCCACCCGTCTCGGCCTCCCAAAGTGCTGGGATTATAGGCATGGGCCACTGCACCTGGCCTTAAAGGTAATTTTGGTTTTGTTTTCCGATCTCGGTGACTAAGCTGCCGCTGGGAGTTCTTTGTACTGACCAGGTCAGCCCCAAAACAGGAACCAAACAACAAGAGTCCCTTCATTTCTATCAAACTTTCACTTCCATCCACTCTTATCACCTGACTTGATTCTCAGGAGACCCTTCCAAGATGAGGAAGGAACTGACTTTCCCTTTCCCTAATGGGAATACAGGAGTCCAGCGAGCTGATGGCACTTGCCCAAAGCAGGTGCTGCAGAAGACCTAACTCGTCCTCTAGTCTGCTGCTGCCAGGAAAAGGGAAACATGGACCCAAGGTCAATTCCGAGCAGGAAGAGCTCCATTCATGGGACCTGGTCCTCGACTCTGCCTTCCAGGATGTGGAGAGCTGTATAAAAGGGGATGCTGAGTGGCTTTTCTGATTATCTTCAAGTTAATAAAGAAGAAAGGGAATTAAATAGAAGGATTAAAATTAAACACCACGAAAAATTTCTGGTGGCTAGGATGATTCTTAAAACTGGAATAAATGAGTAAGATTCTTAGCGAGTTGAAGTCTGCCACAGTGATTTTCTTCCATAGAATTACAAATGTCTTAGTCTCCTTAGTGCTGATTTGCACTTCTTAATTCCCAACTCCAGGCAGGTGAAGGGCAAGCAGGCACAGGAGCCTTCACTATGAATTCCCAGCATCCCAACAGTCTAAGTCCCATGCTTTATTTATGTCAATTTTATTTTCATGTAGATATTTTGCTCTCTTTGCTGGAGAAGGTGGTTTCCCCAAACTGCTGCGAATGTTCCTTCTCTGCATATTTTATTCATATGAATCCGTTATTGGCCCATCCCTTCCTGAAAGAGCTGAAATTTGCCCTTGAGGCATCAGATGGAGTAGTCAGATTGTCAAATGTGTCCCCTAATTGAAGTGAACATTGGCACAATATTTGTCCACTGGAAATAAACAGCCCCAGTGAAGTAGCAGGTTTATCACCTTCATGCGCTTGTTTAGGTCTTGCTGAGAGTCGAAGGAAACACGCAGAGAGAGAAGCCATTTCTCTAGGAAATGAAAACTTTGGCGGATCAGGGGAAAAGGATCTTTCTTAGACTTTGAATCTCCTAGAGCCAAGAACAGGTGGCCCGGGGCAGTCGGCAGGGCAGTCAGCAAGGTGAATTTCAGCACTCCTCTGCTGTCCTTTCTTCTCCTGCTCCCTTCAGGGGGCCTCCTCCTCCAGCACCCAAGGCCCGGGATCAGCCTGCTTTCTATCCTCCATCAGACCCTCTTTGAGGTTGTCCCTGCTATCAGAGTGTAAGGAACAAAAGATATAGGTGAGATGAAGTTCAGAAAGAGACTCAAATGACCTCTTCTATCTCTTCCCAATGCCTCATGAATCCTACAACCTCGAAAGCTCTACTTCTGCGATACCATTCCAGCTGGCATTGGCCTCAGTCCTCCTCTGCCACATGGATGCCTCTGACAGCTTTCCAGTGGACACTCTTGGGGACAGGGAGTTGGGGAGTCAATGCAAAGCCTTGCAAAAGGCAACTGCCTGGTGCAAGCTGGAATGTTGGTTCCTCTCAAAGTCATACCCTGGAGGAAGCAAGTGGAAGGGACCAAGTCAAGCCTGAAGCTAGAAACCCTGCCTCTCCAAGAAAGGCTCCAAAAAATTAGACGGGCGAGTGTCTTTCTCCGGACTTGGTCAAGTCGGGCTTGACCCTCCCACCACTTTCTTGCTTTCCTCAAGAGACCAGTCAGAAGCAGGCCGTTTCCTTCCATGAAAGCTCCCTCTAGGGAGCAGGGGTGAGGTGTCTGTTTCACTGTCCATTCTCCATTGCCTTCCCATGATCTATTCCAGCAAGTCTCCAGGCTTCTGTGGCAGGCCTAGGCCACCAGCCCTTGGACACCCTCTCCACAGCCACCCAGGAAAGTGGTCATCCTGGTGCACCAGGCTCCTTTCAGGGAGATGGTGGATCCCAACCCTGTTTAAGTCTGGATGCGGGAGTTGGACTGAAAATATTAACAAGCACCATAACCTTCCTTGGCCTTCTTGGGCAATGACTGTTTTTTCTCCACTGTCTTTCTGATTAGGGAGAATAGGCGTAGGAAGAGATGGAGACAGAACATTTCCATAGCGCCCCTGAGAAGGCATCTCTGCTCCAATCCCTCTCCAGGGAAGAAGACAGGAATCTCATCTCTAAGTTCCCTTTAACTAGTCCTCATAAAACCGGTTGTGACCTCTCCCACCTCCGGTTAGGGCTAGGAGCTCCACCTGTTAGGGCATTGCCAGCTCTTCTCCCTCCTAGGACTTCCCTTAGATTTGAAATGATCTGCTAATGAGTCTGCCCAGGGCTACTGAATTAGATCCTCTTGAAGACAAAGGTGTTGCTTTCACGACTGCATCTCTAGCCCCCAGTACAGGCCTGTCATAAACATAATATTTGTTGAACTGCAAAACTTCCCCCAACTCAATAGGCAAATAAACCTCAGGCACATAAGGCCACTCCTCCCCCTTTCCTAAGTCCTTACCCCCTCTACTCTCACCCGCCCCTCTCCCCACTACTCCCCTCCACCCCTCCACCAACCCACACCTGTAGCAGAATAAGTAACCGAAGTCAGCTGCTACTAAGAAACTGGAAACCATTCCCTGTCACCAACTTTTAGAAACACTATAAAAAATCTTTTATAATATCATTTTGTGGTTTTGTACTTTACCATAAGTTATTTGTTCTTCATGTTAATTTAAACCAAGTGATGATGGGGGTAAGACACTGTAGAGTTTCTGTATTTTAAGCTTGATCTCCACCTGTGGATTAATGGCTTTGTTTCCTTTTTAGGAATTCTCAGCATAAGTGGACAAATTAGTGGTAGTTGGAGGTGGGGATATTTTAAAATTCAATCCATAATGTTAGCAAGTAGACAGCAACCTAGTAAGTTTAAGTGTTAGACCAGATCTGTAGCTAATAGTATCCAACTTCCCAACATGTCTTTCTGGGGATGAAATGGCATTTGTAGGATCCCAGCATTTGACCAAGGCTTGTTTAATGTTTTATTATAGCTTTTCTTTCCCCTGAGTCTTAAAAATATGCAATTTGTCAGCTCTTGGTCCCAGAAGAAAGCAAAACTAAGAAAGTGGTGATGAAGGTACTGGGACAGGAAGTCAGTTGCTCTTCTTGTATTTGGGTGAAATTAATTGGTAACTCTGTCGACCTGCTTGTCATCAAGAGGCTGCCATCACATGGCACGCAAGACTTGCCCATGCGACACTCCTTGAGGATTGGAGATGATAAGGGAACACAGGATTTTTCCACCATGCACTCTTACAGAAAGGCTGAAAATGTGTAAAATTACCTTGTGACCTAAGTTCCCACTTAGGAAAACCTTTTAGTCTTTTTCCTGTTCTTCTCAATGACCTCCTGGTGGGCAGAAGCACGTTTTCTAATTTTTAATTCTCCTTGCTGTCTCTTTTGCAGCAGTTAATTTTACTGTTTCCTCATGGTTCAGAAGGATTTTTATTGTCATAGTTTCTATAGTAATTATGTGTCATTCTTATACCTCCCTGATTACTTCTGTTGCTACCTCTTATTCCTCTCCTTTCTCTCACCCCTAACTGACTCTTTATTTCATTATGCCATTGGACCACCTCTTTGCTTTCTTTTTGTCAAAGAATTCGTTTCCTCCCATGGCTTTCTCTGTCACCTCCAAGGAGATGGCATTTTCTCTCAAAAATGATCTCCCCTCCCCATTCCCCTATTCCTATTAATTCTACCAGAACCCCGGTTTTTATGTTTTAAATGCTTTTTTCTCCTTCACCTTTTCATAGCTCCTCAGCTATCTAGTTCCATTGATCCTTGCTTTGTAAGTGCTCCCAATTCTCTCTCCCTTTAGATTCCCACTCCCATGATTCTAATCTAGGCCTCGTTACCTGATGCCTCAGTTACTCTGCGTCTAATTTATTTCTTTGCCACATTTAGCTTTATGTATCACTTCCCAACTAAGCTTCCCAAAACATTACTTTCTTCTGCCCAGGGCCAGAAGAAACAACTTTCTTCAAGAAACAACCCTGGTCAAAACCCTTCACTATCTCTCCACTGGCTAATCCTGACACTTAAGACCTTTCAAAATCTAGTCTGAATCCACTTTTCCCAGGGCATATGCCATTACCCCTGAAGCAGGCTGGTGTCTTCAGTATATTTGACCTCATTATAGTATCCTCATTACCCCTTAACCCCATTTCCTCCCTGTTTTCTGCTGTCTTCTTTAAATACTCTTCCCCTCCTCTGACCTATGCAAATCCTACCAACCCTACAAACCCAGGTCAACGTCAGTAGCTCAGTCTTCATGAAGACTTCTTTACCCATAGAACATGTGCACCCATTCAGCAGCTCTCTGTTCAATACCTCTCTATGTCAGTCGCTGGTCTAGGCCCTGCGGGTACAGAGGTGAAGAGCCAAAGTCCCTGCTCTAAGGGAGTTGACATTGGGAAGGAGAGAGGAGACATATAATAACAAATAAACAAAGTAATACCATACCTTCAGAAAACCATAAATGCTACTTGATTTCAGCAGCCCTCTTCACAGAAGAGAAACACTAAGTCTCTGAGAAGGCAGATGCCTGGCCAGAGGCCACGTGGTTAGTAAATGATGATGCCTGGGTCAGACATCATTGCCATCTGTGTTCTTCCCATTAACTACATTGGGAAACTTCTCAAGGTCAGGTCATTATTTGTCCTGGCACTTAGCACACTACTGGTCACGCTGCAAGCATTCACAGGTCACTTGCAGGAAAAACGAGTAAAGGCAAGCAGACAGCAGGTAGGGAAAAGGTGTGTCCCTGTTTGGTCATAGGCATGGCCTTACTTTTCCTTATCTGAGCCTATATATCTCATTAGTGCCGGGTATTTATCTATATCACTGAAACCACCAGAGAGTTTGGGGGTTAATAAAAATTCTGTTAGGGAATACTGGCTTTTATTTTCCATGAAATTTCCCTTTCATGTGGCAAATTCTCGTTTGGACTGTGAGTATGACCCAGGGCGGACTCAGGGTCCACACGGCTTTATACTCCTGGTGCTGACCAGTAAAGAGCAAGATGTATTTCAGCAGGACCAAGACTGGGAAGAGTCAAGACGACCTTTTTAAAACAGTCTAGGGCAGACAGCTCATCAAATGGATTCCTTTTACTGTGCTCTACCCCTATGTCCACTATTTTTCAGGGAGAAAAAAACAGAATGAGGAGAAGGGAAAAGGAAGGGAGGGAGGGAGGAAGGGGGATTTATCACAAACTCCTATTTATAGAATCACAAGGTAAACAGGAAATTATCTTCGAGGAAAGGAGGTACAGAAATTGCATTTGAAAGAATCTTCCTTATATCCAAATGATAATTCCTGTTCCTTCACACCAACTTTTAATGGACTCAATATTGATGATTATGGTTTGGCTAACAAAACCTATAGAGAGGAATGGCACCCCCAACTCTGATCTCCCTTTAAATTATTTTCCATTTAGCATGAATCCTATAGCATGGCACAAAACTTTATTGAATAGCTCATTTGAGCAGAGAATACTTTTGAAAGAATATTAGTAAACTCTTTCAATGGAGTCAAAACACCAAAATGGAAAATTCAAGTTTTGAAGAGAGCCATTAAGTGTGATTAAACCTTTAAAAAGGAGAGAACAACGCCTGCAGAACTCTATTTAGCCATTTCATATCTTTAATTGTCCAAAGATTTACTTTAAAAGCACAGACATGAAAGGATGCTGAATGTTACAGTATTTAAAGGGGGAGAGTGAAGATAAGCCCTGTTCACCAGCAAATGGAGCTCAGCCCAGAAGTAGGGACAACAAAAGCGGCGGGGACCTGCTTCCTTCTACAATTTATAGAGAGAGGGAAATAAAAAGGCAGCAATTCTTGACTTAGCTTTGAGGAGCACAATGGGCATGATTAGGGATCCAGAGTGGGAGTGCATTTAAGTAGCAGTAACATCCACCAGTTAGCTGGTAATTAGGATGAAAACTGAGGGGAAGGAAGCTAAGAGGAGGGAGATGGAGAAATGGGGGACAGGAATTTGGGGAAAGGGGTTTGAAAGGTCGTTTTTGAAATTTAGTGGAGATGAAAATCACGTTGGGAGCTAATTTTATCATACTTTCCTAAACTCAAACGTTAGAGATTTTCATTCAATAGTATGGGAGGAGACCCAGGAATCTGTGCTTTTAAGATGCCTTCAAGGTAAGGCTGCTCTGATGGTCCTTTTGGACCAGTGTAGACGTCTGGAGGAAGAAGGGAGGTACTAGAAATAGAAATCTGAAATAGAAACTCCACCTGGAGAGAGAGAGAGAGAGAGAGAGAGAGAGATTCCCAAATGACAAGGAGGCAGAATCTAATTGTCCTGCCAGTCCTCACTCTCAAATGCACAAGTCTATCCAGGGAGGTAAATTGAGGAATTCCATATAGTGTCAGCAAGAGGGGAAGTCCTTTTGGAAAAGGGCAGGAATGAAAGAAAGAAAAACAACCAATCAAGAAAAGGAGGAAGAAAAAGAAAATGACAGCAGTGCACAATTCTGAGCAGAAAAGCTTTTAACTGTCCCCAAATGAAAGCAATAATATGTGTTGTTATATATTGACAATATTTAAAAAAAAATAAGTAAAATAGTCACGCCAGCTGACCAGGTGTTGACAAAGTAGAATAGAAATATGTAAAAATGTGGACTGTTAGTTGTTAAGTGGTGCTAGAGAGTGTAAAAATCTGTGGCTTCCAGCACTGCTCTCTGTGGCCTTGCAGATGAGTCTTGAGGTCCAACACTGGGGAGCCAGGGCCACCAAGTGGGGAGGAGGTCACCAGCTACCACCGCTTGCCCAGTCACAACCAGAGCATCTCTATTCTGGGTAAGATTCACTTCGAACATGGAAGTGCTGCTAAATGGATTTTTTAAATTCCTGTTTCTGGCCATTTCCCCTTATTTTACAGATGAGAAAACTAAGGCCATAAGAAGCAAAGTGTCTTCCCCAACATGTTTGCATCAACTTGGACTCAAGCTTGAGACTCCTTATTCTTGGTCCAGTGAGCATCTGGACTTCAGAGCACTCAGCCACCCCCTGTAGATACTGGAACTTGTCAAGCCATTGTGTTTTACACCACCAATTGTATGTGGTTAGAACATTTTAGGAGTCATGATTTACCTAATGGCATACTTAAATGTATGTTAAAACAAGCAATGTTGTCTCAGGTTGTTATTCTACATGTTTTTGAGGTAGAAGTGGTCCACTGGAGTGCATAGGAATGAATAGGAATACTTGGGTCAGAAGGAAGTGAGACCCACACTTGTTGAGTACTTGAGAGTCACAAGGTATGTTATGCCCATTGCAAGTCCCTTTCATTCTCATAACAAACCAGCTAGGTGGTGGAAAGACCCTCCCTCATTTAGCCATGGAGGTGACTGGAAACCAGCAGGGTTAATGAACGCAGTTGCCAGGTAGACATGACAACTCAATCTGGGTGACTTCAGAGGCCAGCCTTTTTGTACTTGATTAATTTGTTCACCCTGTAATGGGATGCTTTTGACAATTTATGCCATCCTTTCGAATCTCATTTCTTTTACTTTTCTATTATAAAGACAGTGCCTAATAGGAAGTTCAGAAAATGAAGAAAATACTACTCATAATCCTGACAACTAAGCATATCTACTTTCACTGTGGTAAATTCTGTTGCTATTTTTTGTCTTCATAAATATAGCTGTCACATAGTAACAATCCTAATGGACACACACCTTGTATCTCACCTTCTCCTCACTTAACTCCCCACCAGAGGCTTTGTCCAGGATGTGTATGTCAGCCTCTCTTGTGTTCCTTCCTGTTTCTCTCCCTTCTTTTCTTCTGCTACCTGCCTCTCTCTGTTCTTCTTTCTTTGTTGCTTAGTCTCCTTCTCTCTCCTTTTGTTTTTTTTTTTTTTTTTCCTGTAAGTAAACCTAAAGTTTGCCCCAGGTTCCTGGGATTCCTATGAATAAAGACCCCTTCCAGGAAAGAGTGAGTGCATTGAGCTCCCGAGTGGTATCCTGTCTTGGGTCAGTCTCTTGCTAGATGTGTCCTAGAAGTAAATCAAGGAAGGTAAGTGGAAAGAGGGGAGGGAGTGGTTATAAGCACAGATCAGAATCCAGGGTAGGAAACAAATGACAGAATGGCTCAGTAATTATTGGGGTGGGATAAGAAGTGAGCAGGTTGTATACTCCCACAGGAATAGGAGGTGAAGTGCTCCCCTGCCTACCAATAATCAGAAATAATAATGATACTAGTAATTCAGGTGGCTCCAAGCAACACCTCCCGAGGAGAGGGAAATGGCTTCTTATTTTGTTCTATGCTGGGTCCCAGACTTAGTTCAGTGGTATAATACATCCTCTGTAAATATTGTTTCATGTTAAGAAAGATGTGCAGAATCACAATAACAGCGACTTATACTTACATAGTTCTTTAAATACACAAAACACCTTTATATTACTTATAACCACAAAAGCAAACGTTCTAGGTAGAACATCAGGAAGCTGACATTTGACAATAAAGAGTTTAGCTGAAGTTTGTATTATAAAGCTTTCACCAGAGCAATTAATATGAACACTTTGCAATGATAAGCATTTTAAGAGGGGCCAAATATGCCGACTGGAAATCTAAGAAGAAGCGAAGGTATTGCTTGAGAGGGCAGCATGAATGATGATGAACATTCAAAAGATGGAAAGGGAGGATATCTGGGCGGGGATGGGGGTCGCTTTCTTGATGAGAAAACATTGCCAGCTCCACGTACACTAATAAAGGTAAATTGCCATTTATAGTACTTCTTTGTGGTTCAATTTCCTTGGCAATTATTATATTAGAGTGACACTTCTATTGAATTATATGTTTCAATTACTATTAAAAAATCGAAGTCCTTAAGTTGAAGAAATTATGAATGCAGCTTCTGGAGAGCCCTACCTCTGACACTCCAAGGATAGTATCGCTTATCTCCTTAGCACTCAGAGGCCCATTATGCAGCGTGGGTAAGGAGGAAGCCATTGCCTGCACAATAGTGTCCAACATTATCAAAGCACTTCTGGTGGATTCTACCATCTCCGCGCTGTGTTGTGGTAACCCCAGGTGACCGGCTGCCTTTCTTTGCGCAGGACACAATGGCAAATAGAAACATTAACTCTCACAATGTCGCAAGACTCCCACTGCATTATTTCCTGACCTCGAGAAAGATAATGTGTCATTTGCTGTAGAAAAATAAAAGTTTTCAAAGCAGTTGGAAATATAATTGCGTATACTTCATTTGCTGAACTGCCTTTCTAGGGTTTGTTTGGCCCTTTAGAGCGAGAGAATGGGAGATTTTCAGGGAGGTGACCATGAAGGTTTCCTTCCCACCGCCCACCCCCCACCACTGTCCCCTCCCGGGAAGATGGAGTGGTTTCTGAGTGCTGGATGGTTATGGGCAGGGAGAATGGTTAGGCACCGGCTCCTGAATCACAAAGCTAGGGATGGAGGAGCAAGAAGGCTCTGTCTGGTGTCTGAACACCCCGGAGGCAGGGCTCCGGGACATCTTCTTGATGGGTGGATATTTACTAGAAGTCAATAGCGCAGTGGGCTTTGGTTCGATGCTAATGAGGCCAAGGTTATCCAAGGGCCAACTGGTTTCCTTCTGTTCCCTCTGCTATAAACCGCCTGCCGTCAGCGGCCAGTTCTCTCACAAATGCAGAAAGGGGGGTAATGAAATGGGCAGGAGGCTTCTCCCAGACAGATGGCTCCTCAGCTGTTTTCGCCGATGGGTAACTTTTGTTGCTACTGCTCAACTTCCCCTCTAAAGACCATGTTCTGCAAAGCCTTTTCTCCTTCCGTCCTCCCATGAGATATCTCTCATCAGTCGGGCCTCTCTCCAGGATTGTTCTCAAGCAGATAATGTCTTTTACAGGGGCAGGGAGCCATCGCACGCAGAGGTGGATGCAGAAGAGGGTGACGGCAGACCCCTGATTTGATTCGGCTGGATGTGGTTTGAAACACCATTCAGTCTCTTTCAAGGGGATCTTCCCTGTTGCAGCCAAACTTCCCTGTTTCAGGCCCTTTAGAGCGAGAGAATGGGAGACTGTCAGCGAGGTAACCATGGAGGTTTCCTTCTCACCACGCACCCCATACCACTGTCCCTTCTTGGGAAGATGGAGTGGTTTCTGAGTGGTGGATGGTTATGGGCAGGGAGAACGGTTAGATATAAATCTATATCTATTATATATCGATATATAATATAGATATTATATATAGATATCCATCTCTATGTATGTATGTATATGTATGTGTATCCATATATCATATACATGATTTCTTATGGGAAATTGTCTTACATGTTTGTGGTGACTGGGAAGTTTAAAATCCATAAGGCAGGCTGCCAGGTGGGCAGCGCAGTCAGGAGTTGCTGTTGCAGACCTGGGGTGGAATTTCTTCTTCTTTGGGAAATCTTAGTCTTTGCGATGAAGCCTTCCATTGATTGGATGAGACCCACCCACATTATAGAGGGTGATCTCTTTTACTTAAGGTCAACTGATTGCAGGTGTTAACCACATTTTAAAAATACCATCACAGCAACAGTTACTGTGTTTTGATTCAATAACTGAGTTCAACAGGACTATCCAAGTGGACACAAAGAAACTAACCGTCACAGCAACTTTCCACAAATGATTCCCTAAGTCCATCTCTTGGGTAAGGCATTTCTAAGCCACTGCTCACTCCACCCTGTCAGAGTATGTGTGGTTTTCCTCACTTTCTCTCACCATGTATTTTCTTTACAGAGAAGGATATCTCTTTCTCTGGACACAAACCTCTTGGGCTTCTAATCCTTCTCACTGGGTTTATCCTGCCCTGTTTGGGGGACATGAAGATCTCATCTTCTAGAAATAATTTACTGTCCAGTCAGCAAGTTATCATGAGAAAACCATAATTAATATAACCTCTGCTGTGGTAAATTGGTTACAGAGTGACCCTTTCATATTTGGAGACAGGAGAGTTTAGGGCTGAAGCTAAACCAGCTATGTCAGCTCCCAGTCCTCGGGATTGCAATCTGGGTATGGATTCAGTGTGATTTCAGAATACAAAGTAAAGGGTTGACATGATCCCTCATCCACCCTTCTAGTCAGCTCTTCCTAAAAGCAAAGCTATGGGAAAGATCCAGAAGGAACCCCCTGGGGCCCTACCCCAAGGACGTGTATTCTAAAGGCAGAACAGACAGGAACGCAGAAAACTAAAAATGCAGGGTGGACACAAACAAGTGGTGAAATAGAAGTAAAAACAGAAGTACAAAGAAAGTAGTTGCCTTTTCGTAGGTAAGAGAGTTCATGTACATTGCACAAGGAACTCCACCACGGCAGGCATTAAAAAGACATGTGCGGTGAACTGTGGAATAGTCCGTGTGTGTATTTCTTAGCAGTGCCCCCTTCCCTTTTATGCTTTGCTTGAGAAAAAGATTGAAATTAGTTTGCATTTCCTCAGAGCCCATTAATTGATGATTAAAGAAACTTTTCCCAATGCTACTAGAAAGATGTGTGCCGCAGAGAAATAATTTGGAATTAAAAATGTGTTCATTCTGCAAATATATACTGAGCAATGAGCAGGAGGCAGCCCGCACTAGGTGTGGGAGATGCTGTGGCAACTCAGGCTTATGGTCCTCTGGGGATAAAGATGGCAAACATATAGAAGCACCTCTTCTGAAACAAAGGAGGGCCAGGGGAGGAAAGGGGATGGAGTACTGTTTTATTTTGGGTGATCAGGGAAGGTCTCCGAGGGGACGTGGAGAACTGACAGAAGAGAGGGAGAAAATGAATCATGAGGCACAGAGGTTCTTCATCACACACTGTCTTTCCTTAAATGAAAAGGGCAGTTTCTAATCAACAATATATTGTGTATAATCCCCATTAAATAAAAAGTTGATATGTAGGTATTATTGTGTATACCATCAAACTATTTATAAATATAAATGTATACTTATACATAATTTATATATAGTAAAATACATATTTCTCAAATAATATGTGGTCTAATGTTAACATGAGTTATGTTGGGCAGGGAGATCACAAGCGAATTTAATTTTCTTCCCTAAATTTTTTATACTTCTACATTTTGTGTAGACATATCTTGGAGATACCATGGATTTGGTTCCAGACCATCACAACAAAGCCAATATTGCAATAAAGCAAGCCACACAATTGTTTGGTTTCCTGGTGCATCTAAAGGTTATGTCTACACTATCAAGTGTGTGATAGCATTATAACTAAATAAAAATGTAACACCTTAGTTTTAAAATACTTTATTGCTAAAAAATGCTAGTGATCATTTGAGCCTTCAGCACACCATAATCTTTTGGCTGGTGGAGCGTCTTGCTTCCATGTTGATGGCTGCTGACTGATCAAGGGTGGTGGTTGCTGGAAATTGGGGCAACAGTGGCAATTTTTAAAAACAAGACAACAATGAAGTTTGCCGCATTGAATGACTCTTCCTTTCATGAAAGATCTCTCTGTAGTATGTGACACTGTTCCACAGCATTTTGCCCACAGTAAAACTTCTTTAAAAATTAAAGTCATCTCTCTCAAACCTTGTTGCTGCTTTATCAGCTAACTTTATGGAATGTTCTAAATCCTTTCTTATCATTTCCACAGTGTTCACAGCATCTTCACCAGGAGTAGATTCTAACTCAAGAAACCACTTTCTTTGCTCACCCATAAGAAGCAACTCCTCTTCCATTCAAGTTATTATGAAATTGTAGCAACTCAGTCATACCTTCAAGCTCCACTTCTAATTCTAGTTCTCTTGCTGTTTCCACCACATCTGAAGTTACTTCCTCCACTAATGTCTTCAACTTATCAAGTCATCCATGAGGGTTTGATTCAATTTCTTTCAAACTCCTGTTAATGTGGACATTTTCACCTCATTTCCTGAATCACAAGTGTTCTCAATGGCATCTAAAATGGTGGATCCTTTCCAGAACATTTTTAATGGACTTTTCCCAGACCCATCAGAGGAATCACTATCTGTGGCAGCTATACCCTTATAAAAATGTGTTTCTTATATAATAAGACTTGAAAGTCAAAATTACTCCTTGATCCATGGGTTGCAGAATGGATGTTGTGTTAGCTGACATGAAGACAACATTCATCTTGCATGTCTCCACCAGAGCTCTTGGGTGACCATGTGCATTGTCAATGAGCAGTAATATCTTGAAAGAAATCTTTTATTCTGATCAGTAAGTATCAACAGTAAGCTTAAAACAGTCAGTAAACCAGGCTGTAAACAAATGTGCTGTTATCCACACTTTTACTGTTTCATTGATAGAGCATAGGAAAAGCAGATTTAGCACCATTTTTAAGGGCCCTAGAATTTTTAGAATGGTCAGTGAACATTGGCTTCCACTAAAATCACCAGCTGCATTAGCTCCTAACAAAAGAATCAGCATGGCCTTTGAAGCTTTGAAGCCAGGCATTGACTTCTCCTCTCTAGCTATGAAAGTCCTAGAAAGCATCCTCTTCCAATGGAAGGCTGTTTCATACACATTGAAAATCTGTTGCTTAATGTAGCCACCTTCATCAATAGCTAGATCTGGATAACTTGCTGTAGTTTTAACATCAGTGCTTGCTGATTCATATTGTACTTTATGTTATGGAGACGGCTTCTTTCCTTATGCTTTATGAACCAACCTCTGCCAGCTTCCAATTTTTCTTCTGCCTCTTCCTAGTGGCTCTCAGCTTTCATAGAATTAAAGAGGGTTAGGATCTTTCTCTGGATTAGGCTTTGGCTTAAGGAAATGTTGTGACTGGTTTCATCTTCTCTGTGGACCACTCAAAGTTTCTCAATATCAGCAATAGGGCTGTTTTACTTTCTTATCATTCTTGTGTTCACTGGAGTAGCACTTGTAATCTCTCTGGAGAACTTTTTCTTTGCATTTACAAATGGGGTAACTGTTTGGTGTAAGATGCCTAGCTTTTGGCCTGTCTTGGTGTTTGACATGCCTTCCCCACTAACCTTAATCATTTCTAGCTTTTGTTTTAAAATGAAAGACGTTTGACTCTTCCTTTTACTTCAACACTTAGAAGCCATTATAGTGTTGTTCGCTGGCCTAATTTCAACATTGTTGTTTCTCAGGGAATAGGCATAGGGAGGGGGAGAGATGGAAAAACAGCTGGTCAGTGGAGCAGTCAGAACAAACACACTTATCGATTAAGTTCGCTCTCTTATGAGTGGGTTCGTGGCACCCCAAAACAATTGCTATTGTAACATCAAAGAACACTGATCACAGACCACCATAATAAATTTATTTGAAATATTATAATGTAAAAAATGGCATCAATAATCTTGCTTAATGCAAGGTTGCCACAAATCTTCATTTGTAAAAGAAAAATCCCCCAAATCCGCAATATCGCAATATCTGCAAAGCTCAGTAAAGCAAGGTGCAATAAAATGAAGTATGCCTGTATAGCAATCCTGTATTAGCGTTTTGTGTCACGTATTTGTCTTTTGTGGGCTATTTTTAATTTTCAAATGAAGTAGTCATCTATTAAGAATTGAGTACTTTTTCTAAAAGCCAATATAAATAATGGTAATAGCTATATATTTATCCACCACTTGGTATGTGCTAGGGACTTTCGAGTGCTTTATGTACATTATCTAACTTAATCCTCATCACCACTTCTTGAAGCAGGTGCTATCATTATTGCCATCTTTATTCCACAGCTAAGGAAGATGAGGTGGCCAGTGGTTGATAATCCAAGGCCACTCAGCTAGCGTGCGCTGCAGCCAGGGTACTCAGGCAGTATGAACCTGAAGTCCCAATCATAACATTATGCCACAGCTGCCCTCTCTCCTCAGAGGACCAGTGTAGCCTCATGGTCTTCATTTTTAGTTGATATTCAGAGGTGGAAAGTAGAAGGAGTTTTCAGGAATTATCAAGAGGATTGCCTCAATAAATATTGATATAGCAAAGGCCAAATGGAACAAGAATGAAAGTATTTGATCTGTCCACTTCCCTGGTGGCTATTTTATTCCAGGCCAAGTGGTATGCAGATTTTCCTACCAATTTTGACTGCTCTGATGAATTGCAATAATTCAAACAGGATTTACTGCAAGGCCAGGTCTTGGGACATGTGGACACAGCTTATGGTGACTTGTACTAAAATGTATTTATCCCCTTTCTCCTCTCTTCATACTTGGTTTCTCCCCCTCCATATAAATTTCCTTTCAGGGGACTCAAAAAATTGGATTGAATCAAGATGCTTATGGGAGATTTTTTTTTTTTTAAATATACATGACTACAACAATGTGACCTGATCCTTTTTTTTCCCTTTTTTTCACTTTCCATCTGGTTGTTTAGGTGAGAGGTAAATACAAACTTCTTCATTGTCTGTGAACTAAAAGGGCACAAGACCCACACATACTAGGGAAGCCAAGTGAGTACAACAAGCAGGAATCAGTGAGATCCAAGAAGTACAGCCCAGAAAAAAGCCGACCAGGACAAGGACAAGCAGAACCTGTGACTTGGTGTCTTCTTACCAAGGGGTTCATTGTCCTAAGGGAAGGATCCTAAACCCCCATGCTCAGGATTAGATTTGGTGACTAGTCTCTGAGATGCCCACAGCCAAAGCACACCTGCCAGGCTGCCCCTCCTCACTCTGCAGAAGCTCTGACACTTTGTTAAGGGCTCCTGAGGCTCCCAACACTTTCCCAAGCACACCAATGTTTATTTGGGTGTTTGGAAGGGTCAAGAGAGTGGTGACCTCCATTCTCTTCTTGTTCCACCATTCTCTGTGATTTCACAGGCCTCACGCTAAGCACCTGAGGAATTCTGAGCATCTAAAAGAAAAGTATAGAAAAGAAAAAGTAGAGATATGATCAATTGCTGCTGAAAAATAAATAAATATTCCCCATTTCAGGAGCACAATGAGAGGATGAGAACTTGTAACTAGGCCAGAGATGAGGCTAAATCAGACTCATTATGCTCATGGCCCTGAGTGCCATAAGGAGGCATAGCAACTGAACACCTGGAGGAAAAACAATAGTCTTTGGATGGAAAGACCCAAAGGGCCCCTTAAATCTTTAATAAACTCAGTATGTAGATGACTCATATCTCTGAACAAGTCTCCTTCACCCTCCTGCCTGTCTAGCTCCTGGTTCTCAGGGATGACACACCCAGCGATGGTAAACAAAGTCACATGTCATATGACATTTGCTTTAGCTTACTCATGGATTAATGGCAGTTTTCTTTCTTTTTCTTTTAATGCTCTGTGACTTCACCTTTCCCAGATTGCAGACTTTGTTTCTTTGTTGCCTGTTGTGGTTTAAAAACTTGATTGATGGTTGAAAATGAATCATAACATAAGATCCAAAGTGGAGTTGCATCATGGCTAGGAAGCTGGGAGGAAGTCGCAACATCAATATGGATCTGAGCGTGGATCCAATGTCACCGTTTGGACCATGAGAACCAGTTAGTTCAGGTTGATGACTTGGTATACCAGACTGACTGGCAAGTTTAGTCAAAAGGGTGGAACTAGTTGCCGCATGGAGATGCACAGATAAGTTTGGCTTCTGATGGGACCAACGTGCTTTCTTTTTCTCAAGTATGGAGACATCAGATCACCTTTACAGTAAAATGTTAAATGTCTATAGTAAGAAGGAAGAAGATTGAGGAGGAAACACTCCCTGTGTCCTATGATGTCTTTGTTAGTGTGAGTCTGAGTACTTGTCTACATGGGTGCAAAGGAATGGGGGTGTAAGGGTTAGAAGGAAGACAGAACATGCTCCCTATTTCAGGGAGTCTAGGGTCAAAAGAAGTAAAACATTTACATGTAAAATTACTAACTAATGTTAATTATCATTGAGAGGCAGTAAAGAATTTTTCAGAAGGAAACACGCAATGCAGAAAGAAGAATCAAGTAAGATGGTATCTGGAAATCCTCTTCTGGAGCAAAGCCAAAGAAGGTGTATAGTTTTATCTCTCATGGAATTGCCTGAGGCTTAACCCCCAGGTAGGTATGTGAGTCCACAAGTTCACGGGTGAACAAGCGCATTGCCAAATTATGCTGGGGCAAAATGCAGCAGCCAGTTGCCCTACTGCCCCTCTTCCCTCAGCTCTACTCCTGTAATCACTAGACAGCACAAAGTGGGGACAGGAGCCTAAGAATCTTCATCTATAGGAGCTCTGTGCAGAGGCCTAATGCCACCCAAATAGGAGATCCAGCCCTGGGTGCAATTTGAGTCATATATACGTACAAAACTGTACAACCTGATTATATTAGGGGAACTAGTACTCTGTTACAGAGCCATAATCTGGGACAAGAAGATTCCTCTTCTTATAGGCTATTTTGAGTTTTTGAATCCAGTCCTTTCCTTTATTCCAAGCAGCACCATGAAGGCTATTTGAAAACCATGAGTTGGAAAAGAAGAAGCCCCTAGTTGAAACCTGAGAGATGGCATTTCAGGGAGGGATGAGGTTCAAAGGAATGAGAATCTAGGAAGTGACAGCAGGATTCAGTGGAGCATGCCTGTAATCCCAACACTTTGGGAGGTCAAGGCAGACAGATCAGTTGAGGCCAGGAGTTTGAGACCAGCCTGGCTAACATGGTGAAATCCATTTCTATTAAAAATACAAAAATTATCTGCATGTGGTGGTGTGCACCTGTAGTCCCAGCCACTCCAGAGGCTGAGGCATGAAAATCACTTGAACCCAGAAGGGGGATATTTCAGTGAATCAAGATCATACCACTGCACTCCAATCTGGGTGACAGAGCGAGATTCTGTCTCAACACAAACAAACAAAAAATAATCTCAACCTAGATTGACAAAGAGAAGTCAGAGAAGAATGGCAAATCACGGAAACCAATAGTGCAGACAGGTGGAAGTGCTAACTGTTCCTGTCACAATAACACAAAGGTCATTGGTTATAAATTTCCTTTGTCAGAGCAGTTTAAACAGAAAAGATAAAAGGCAGATCATTTTGGATCAAGTAATAGCTGGGGAATGAGAAAAAGGAAAATGTGAGTGTGGATCACTTTATTTGAAGCCTACAGAGGGAGCTCATTTATGTGCTGGGAAGATAAAGCCATAGAAGATGGAAACTCCAGGGATAAGAGGGGAAATTAACAGAGCAAAGCCCTAGGAGATGGGATCCAGAAGGCAGGTGTGTGGACCATCCTTGGATGAAAGGAAGATTCCTTTGAGACAAGGGAGAAAGACACAGAAAAGCTTGTGGAGTATGAATGGAAATTTTAGGGAAATCATATCATTTAGCCTCATTTTTTCCCCTGTGAATTTGGAAGTAATATGATCCGTTAAGAGAATGGGAAGAAACCAATTAAGGACATGTGATGGAATTGCCAATTTTTGTTGAGGGACAGCTGAGACTGGAGACCCAAACTCAATAGTGGCACTCATCAGCAAGGCTAATTTATTTCCTCTAAGTCACACTCCCTATTCTGGGTTCAAGAGCAAGACAGGCAGATGATTTGGTTAATTCTTAGTTGACGTGTGGTCAGGCAGATGCAACTGAAGGACAATTTGGCAAAGGAACTGGGGATATGGGTGGGCACAGAAGAACGGGTGGTTCAGTGTGGCAGCCAAATCATTGTTGAGGACTCAGAACATTGGCAAATGGAAAATGAACCATTTTTGTGTTGTTGTGTTTCCATTTATCACCTTGCTATATTTACACAGGTTAGAATAGCTGTTGGAAAAAAACTCTATAGCTGACTAAAATTTTAGAACCACCCCTTTTTGAGGAGTGCCTTATCAAGATATTTCTAGCTAAACTGGGTATATCAAACATGATGGGTGAGACTCGAGTTCAGTGGTTTAACACAACAAAGGTGTATTTCTTGCTCATGCAAAGTCCAGGGCAACTTGACTTCACTCAGGGATAGAAGTTGCTTCTGTCTTCCAGCTCCACCATCTCAGCACACAGACCCTGAAGGGGCAGAAAGGATGGACTAGGCACACTGATTATTAACACCTCAAAGCAGATGTAGAGATGCAAGAATTTGTTCACATTCCCATGAGCTCAAACGCATCCCAAGACTTCAAATCAACCGCAAAGAAAACTAGGAAATGAAGGAGAGTTCATAGGCATTCAGGGAGCATCAGTTGCCTCTGTTAACCTGGGTTAACCAACAAGAATCCTCAACCTGCCCTGGTAAACACCATTCCAGGGAACCTGACTATTTTGTGATGAGGAAGAAAAGACTTGGAAAGTGAGAAGTAGAACATTACTTGGGACACGTAGTGTCCACATAGCTCCAAAGCAAGCAGTTAAAAAGTAAACAAGACTAGCCAAACTCTAATTTTTAATTGAATTTGTGTAGGAAAACAAAGACAGCAAGAAGAATGAAGATGAGGAGGAAGAAGAGAGGGAGGAGCAGGAGGAGAAAGAGAAACGGAGAAGAGGAAGAAGGAGGAGAAAAAGAAGGACATGCACAAAAGCAACGAGGTCATTTCATCAAAGTCAAATTTTGCTATAATCATTTTTCCACCCTAAATTTGGCCAAACAAGTGGTTGCTCACAGGAAATGGGAACATAAATAAGGGTAAGGTACAACAGCAACTGGTCTAAACTTGCAGCCCTGAAGGCCACATGGGACGCAAACAGGCTGGAGTGAATTTGGAGGAATAAATGTTGTACCCCAAGTTGCCCCCAGAGTTCTCGGGCCTCCTCTGGCTTTCTTCCTAGCTGGCTGTAACTCACCATTTCCGAAGCGCTGGACTATTGTTATCACCATTATTTAAAATGCTTTTCAAGACCAAGAGGTACGAACAGGCCTGTTCCACAAGCAGCCCCACTCTTTTGGGGAACGTGTTATTTCCTTTTAATTTGCTCACTCAGTCCTGAATAACTTTTCAGAGGGCTCCAGACACCGCAGTATGACAGCTAAACCAAGGCGCATCGGATGCGATGGAATTGCTCTACAAGCAACCTTGCCAAAGGCCCTTTTCGATGCACAAAGCTGGCTCTATCTTTGTATATTGAGGGAGCTAAATCAATGTTAAATGCTTGGCTCTTTTCACAGGACAATGACCAGGACCTAAGCTGCGTCCTTCCTTTTTGATTGACACTTGAAACGCAGCGCGGGAATCAGCCAGAGGCGCTGCTACAAGCCGAACCCTCTGCTGGGATAACCACTGGTGACATCTGCAGAAAGGCCGACAAAAGGCAGTTGAAAGCTGTGTTTGTTGCCTCCCCCCCTCAGATCTCCTCGCTTTCATGGAGCTCCTTCCTTGCTTTAATATTATGATTCAGCACCTGGCTTTTTTGAACCTTGCTTTAAACTTCAAAAGGCGAGGTGGTATTAACAAACATGAAACGAAAAAGTGGCGGTAGTTTGATTTACTGTTGTCGTCTTATCAAGGGGTTTTTTTGTCACCAGCTGCCACTTTCTGTCATCTTTGGAGCCATTATCATTTCTCTAAAATCTAAAAGACTCCACTTAATAACAGCTTTGAATACAGGCAGGATCAGTAACATACACAGTTCTGGGGATGACAGGACCATCAAATGAAAAGAAAGATGTTGCCAAAAAAAAAAAAAAAAAAATCCAAACCACACAAATAAGAGCTGTAGTACTTTCTAGTGACCTTGATTTCTGAATTAAACAAATCAAATCCAATTCTATTGTTCCTTTTGAATTCCAGTTTAGAGTTTCCTTGAGAAGTTCCTTTTTGTTGTTAGGACTATTGGGGAGGAAAAAACCTCAAGCCACAACAAGGCTTTGCTACTGCAGAGAGAAGAGGAAGCTGCTGCTATCATGAAATGTTTGAAACGACCTCTGCTTGTGCCTCCGCTCAGCTAATTACCAGCTCACTTTCACTGACTTTCTAACACTTTGAGCACCCACTTGATGCTGACAGCCAGGCAAACACTGCAAACTCTCACCAAGGAGAAGGTTGCTCCATGTTATGCTCTTTCCCAAGAACTAGCAGCTCTGGGCTTTCTTGTCAAACCCATAGGACCTAAGAGGACTTTCTAACTGTGTTCATGGAAGCTGGGGGCACAAGCCCACTGATGAATCCTGTAATCTGCTTGGAACCTCACACACATGAAGTTGGTCAAAGCCACAAGGAATCTTAGAGATTACCCAATCCAGTGATTTGGTTTCTCCCAAGGACTTTTGCAAAAATATTGATGCTTCCTTGAGCTCCTTCCCACATTGCTTGAATGCACAAATCACAGAGTGTGCTGCAGACATCTGTATTTTTAAAACTTCTCCTGATGATTCTGATTTCCAAAGAGGATTAAGATGAACCCTTCCAGATGAGGTTTCTGAGAATCAGAGAATTTGAGTCACTTGTAGAAGGTTGCACAGCAAATATGTGGCAGACCTGGGCTGAGACTAAGTGATGGGAGCCCAGAACAATGCCCACGTCTCCATGGTAGACCTACAGATGAAAGCTAGAGAGTGCCAACTGGATGGCACTTTTCACTACATACTGGGCTGAGCATCTGTTTTCAAAGATGCCAGTCATAGTAACCCAAATTCTTGTTACTACCTCACTTAGCTTTTTCTCATCTGCTTACCCCCATTAAGTGAGCAAAACTCTTCATAAACTTTCAGATACCATTAGTGATGAGTTTCTTACATCCTCCTTCTTCCCTAGCCCCTTAGGGCCTTGAGATATTATACTAAAATGTGGAGGCAATACTGCTGATCCCTGGCAAACTTTTCAGAAGTAAAAAAATGGAAAAAAAAGGTGAAGCTGCTCATTTAGAAGTTATCAAGTGCAAAACATTTCATTTGTGCCTTGCTCTGATGTGCCATCACTTTGAAATGAGCCAAACACACTTGATCATCTGTTTCTTCCTTTTGTAATCTATTAACCCAAACTTGCTGCTTTATTACGCAGCATCATTGGATGTAGCATCAAAAATCTTATGTATTATAGCTCTTTTTATGAAGATGTTTGCACCAAATTAGCCATATCAATGATTGCTTAATAGCCTGGAGTTTCAACCCATGAACCCTAAGTGGTCTGCTTAAGGTGGTGGTTCCTGGACACCTCACAGACCTTTGGAAATAGGAAGCAGAGGTTTGGTCTCCAGATGAAGGAGAGTATCCTTGGAGATGTCCCTGGACCTGTTCTTGAAACACTGGGACTGTGACAGCTACTTTAAAAAAAAAAAAAAAAACCCAGAAAATAAACCCCCCAAAAAAATTATGAGCTCTTTAGCCCAAAAGATCAGGTCAGTTTTGAAGATATAAAACAATACAGCAAAGGCCAATAGTTTATCTCCATGCCAACTTTTAATCAGTGTTAGTGATGTCTTGGAGGGCTGAATTAAGAAGGATTTGAGACTCAATAGTAAAGCTATTATGAATGATTAGCAATGCCTGCCATGGATAGGGAGATATATATGTATGTAGCTTTAAGACCTGATAGAGAGGTCAAAATAAGTTTGGAGTTATCCATGGGTTTATAACCCAGTTTTCATTTCTTACTAGCTATGTGCCTTGGAAAAATCATTTAGTTTTCTCATTGTAAAATGGGCATAACACCTTCTACTATGTTTTAAGATTTGAATGACACAATAAGTAGAAAGCCATCATCCCACTGTGTGTCATACGGTAGATGATGATCAATAAAATTGAAGCTTTTATTGCTATTATGGAGGGAATAAAACTATTTCCCTTTAGTTAAGACTTTATAGAATAGGCAAAGGAAGCCCTTGGCATCATTCTCTAGGGAATGAGATGCAAGAATTTTGAGCCAGGAAAAATGTTTCTACTCTTCTCCTTAGTCTGACAATTTAAAAAAGAAGGAAGGAAGTGAGGATGGGAATAAAGCTAGGGAGGGAAGAATAGACAGGAAAGAAGGAGAAAAGAAAGGTTCAGTGATGGAATAGGAGAGTGGCAGATGCAGCAGGAAGCTGGCGGGAGATGAACAGGACTGGGACAAAGTATCGGACATCCTGAAGTATAAAAGATTTGTTTTAGACTTTTTTAAAAGCCTTAGCCCCAGCATTCTGGTCAATAATAAAATTGTTCTATTTTGAATAAAAAAACGATTCTCCCCCATCTCCTTAGCCACACTTCTTAGGGGTTCCCTATTGTTAATATATACTTCCATATCTCTGTGGTCCCCACTGTCAAAAGGACAACATGAAAATGAAATTCTGTCACAGTACAGTGAGTAGATACCTTCTGACTAGAACTCAGAAGACACGGGCGTAATCTCCTGTGTAACCATATCCTGGCCAGGTTTCCTTGGATTAGTCATTCTGAGACTGTTTCTTCTTTCACAAAGTGGGGATAAGGAAATCTCATCTGCTAACTTTAAAGGTTATTAGAAGAACAGCTAAAAGATAATATGTATGAAACATCTTTGTCAACTGTATGTTTTGATGCATGTATGAATGGATGATGACAACTAGTCCAGGCTTTGCAGACATGGATCCACTTTTTTAGGAAAGCATGTTCTTCATTATTTCAGTGGCCCCTGGCCTCACAACCTTCTAAAATATCTCCCCAAATCTTCTTCCTCAGTAATTTGAATTCTCATTGGAATTAGAGACTTATTCTTTTGAGTAACCAAATGACATCCTCAGGTATCCTCTTAAAGAAGTCTACAGTCTTATAAGAAGTAAGGCATTTACTTAGGAAGAACTGGGTTAGTCATTGGACTTCTTGAGAAACCAGAACAGATAAATGAGAATGAAAGGGAGATTTGATGGGGAGACAAAGAGAATGAAATAATTAAGCAATTAAGGGATAAACTGACAACAGCTTCTGTCCTGGATCCACCACTTACTAACCTTATAACCTTGGTCAAGTTATTAGATCTCTGCTGGCTTGTGTTTCCTTGTCTGTTTACTTATTCATTCACAAGTATTATCAAGCATCTTCTCTGTGTTAGGCCTTGTCCTAGGTAGTAAGAACATTAAATTCCTTGACTTTATGAAGCTTGAATTTTACCAGGGTAGATAGAATATAGTAAATGGAGAAACATAGAGTAAGTACTACGAAAAAATAAGAAAAGTGAAAGCTAACATAAAAACAACTAGGCATGTTAAAGAGAGAGTGAAAAAGGGGGAATAAGGTGGAGGAGGAAAGCTCTCCAAGGAGGTGCTATTAATGAAAAGATGGAGTGAGCCAGGGGAAATTCTGAAAGAAGAGTATTCAAGAAAGGAAATACCAATGGAAAGTCTTTCTTAAATTTAAGGAATGAAAATGGAGTTCATAAGAAATGGTCAGACTTGAGATTGATTTTACAGGTGGAGCTGACAATACTTGTTGATGGATTAGGTGTGGGGATGAGGGACAGAGAAGAGTCAAAGATAACTCTGATGATCTGGTTGACAGCAAGGTGGATAAGGAAGATGGGATTTATTGTGGGGAGGGGGTAAGAGTTCTGTTTTAGACATAATACATTTGTAAAATTTTTGTAACATTTTAAAAATCTGACAAATAGAGATAGAACCTCTCTACTAGTGGATGAGATAGTGTGTGGAAAGGGCCTATACAGGATCTGATGTGGAACAAGTGCTCAATACACTGTACTTCTATGGAACACTGAGCAGGAAGAACTGTAGGGTAGAACTGATCCTTGTACAGTCAAGAAACTACACAATAATGAGGGAGTGGAGGCCAGAACACCAGTAGAATGGAACCAAGCACAAGCAGGAGAAGCAAGAGAGGACTGAAGACATGGTTTGAATGCTTCACATTCTGCATTCAGTCCACCCAGTGGGGCATGGTGGAAACTAAGAAGCTATCAATACAACCTCTGATATAAGAGGTTATCAGATCCAATAGTCCATTCTGTACAAAGATTGGTTTTTATTTTTCTTATTGAACTGACTGACTTAACAGCACATTGCAGGTCATGAAGACATTGCCTTGGCCCAAGATGCTGAAATGATCTTTACCACCAAACAACTCACTCTATACTGAAGATGCAGCTTAGGGTATGTGCTTGCTCTAAGCAGTGGCAAAACACATCTTACCAAAAGACAAATGGTTTTTGTTCTTCTGTGGTGCAGTAAATCTATGCCAAAAATTTTATTTGTCAACCAGGCATACAAACTAGTAATGTTAGAAGTCACTGCTTATCATCTACTTAGATGAATATCAAAGGCCACTGCCTTCTAGGTCTATCAGAAGATCTGCTAAACATGACCTATTTTCTGTCATATGTTCTTCTAAGTATGAAAAAAGCAAAACCAACCAAAAACAAACCACAGAATTTCCATTCCTTCCCCTGACTCCCTCCTCACACCCTGAGCACACATTTATCAGTTCCATGCAGCAGCTGTGATGGAAATGAGAACTACAGGAAACTTCAGAGTTAATCATACCAAATGGTGACAAATACTCAGGAGAGGGCAATTCTGGTCACTCATCTGACACCATGCAGATGTGCAGATGTCCAAGCTACAAAATCTCTCTTAACATTCCTGGGTCTGACCCCCAAACCAATCTGCTAAGGAACTCTCAGAGCTTGGGGATGTAGGTACTTTGGCCTCAGCTGGACAGTTGAGGAGCATGAATTTGGAATGCAAAGTTGTATGGATAATCTCTAAGCTTTCCACTCTCTGTGTAAGACATAATAACTAATTCCTCAGTTTCACACACACACACGAAGTTTCTTTGATGAAAGTAGATACTAAAGCCTTCTGCATCTCAAAAAGCTTTCCAGAGCAGAGGGGAAAAAGGTGGCAAGGGTGGACAGCACATTTTTGCAGAAAACTAGGGCTCAGGGCTCAGCCAGGCTCCTGATAGCCACTTGGACCTTGCCCTAGATCCAGTGAGAAGGAGCCATGAGAAATTAGGTAAAATGATGACCAAGAGTGGAATTCAGTTGAATTAATTTACTTAGGAAAAGAAAGGTTGGAATTTAGTCAGTAGAGATTGTGTAGTTTTTCCCTTTGGTTGCACACCAACTATTAATTATGTCTGCCTTCTCTTCTAGACGGTAAGAGCCTAAAAGCGCCAGGACAGTGTCTATTTTGTTCAGCCACCCTAACTCCAGCACCTGGGATACTTCTTGGCACATTCTAATTTGATGTGAAATATTTGTTTAATTAATGAACATATTTGTGCATGATGGCACAGCCTCTGAAAGAGTTTAGTATTATAGAATTATTGATAAATAATCTGAGCTACTTCATAAGCTGTCAAGGTACCACAGGTTGAATCAAAAGTCCTATGCCTGGGTTTAACAGCTGTAACTCAGATGATCTGTCCTGACACGTAGCTATGTAACCATGTGAGCACATAGCCCATGTGCCTGGTCAGCCCTTCCTAATCTTAGATAAATTTGTTCACAAAGTCACACAAGCTTTGGAAAATCATTCTGACTTACGTGATGGGATAAAAATGCATCCCTTAAAATGATAAGGTACTCTATCAAGTCTACTTGATAGTACAATGTGACCAATTGATTGTTAAGTCATACATCTACTAGAACGGTGACAAGAAAGCAATGACAAGAAAATGAGAAAAGACTCATGATAACATTGTCACAAATTTGCCTAATGCCATCCATATTCGCTTCTGACATCATTCTGTACTGGAGACTTTTGAACAAGTCAAACGTTTAAATAGGCTTTTGCTACTTGTGACTACTAAATAAGTGTTGTGTTAAAAGCCAAGAAAAATGATTTTCTCTTAAATTAACCACTTTCAATGGTTTGTAATGAAAGAGGAACTTGGTGATATGGATAATCCAAAGCATTATAGTCTAAAAGTTCTAGAAGGGATTTCTTCTTTAAGCATCCAGCCTAGTCACTTTCCTTGGGATACAAAGATGACTGACGAGGAGAGTTTCTGGGAAGGGGTGAACCGACCCAGCATTCCAAAGTCACCACAGATTCTTTGCGTAGCAGTCCCCCAAGTGGATAACAGGTGGAGGTAGAGTGGGGGTAGTGGTAGCTATAAACTACCTTCCAAGTTGCTTATACCTGATTCTCATTTACCCCAAATGCCTACTTCTAAATATTTACTTCAGCTTTTAATCTATCCTATGGTCACTTGATCAGTTGGATGATCTTTGACTTGAGAGAGCCTACAGTCAATAGTATGTATGACTTTCTCTTTATCATCATTGGTGAGTAGGACATAGGAAGACAGAGTTAGAGGCACAGTAGAGTAGACATAGTCCTTGTTCTTAGGGAACATGCACTCAGAAAAATGTATGATATTTTGTGTGCAACAGGAAATGTTAAATTTAGAAGAGTTATCAACATCAGCCCAGGTAAAAAGATGAAAGAAAGAAAGAAGTACTTTATAACTCCATAACTATTTTGAGAGGAAGAGGCATTGGGGACTGCAGGGAGAGAAAGAGACAAAAAGAGAAGAAAGAGAGAAAATGTTTTGCCATATCATTCACTATCCAGGGCTCATCCACGAAACACGAATACTCTGCCATCCAGAGAACAGAGAGCTGTGAAGAGTGGCTTCTGAGTCACCATCACTGAAGTGGAAATATTTGTACAAGTTCAAAGGCACCACAGACCTTGGCAATCATGTGGCCTAGTGAATGTCAAGACATAAGATGATATAACTACAAACTGAAAAACCTGAGGAGTATCTTCTGTTTGGAATAAGGAAGCTCTGGGGATAAATCAAGCCTCATTCCTTCTTTTAAATAGTGTTTTCATCCAGGTGTGTCTCTAACCCCATGGCCCATGATGATACATCATCTGTCTAATTTAACACATTGTGAGCTCTGCAGAGAGAGACTGTAGTTTCTGTGATAATTGTAAGGTGATGAAACACTTTACCAAAGTGGCAATTGGCTCTTCAGGAAAGGAGAAATAGGAGCTTCTGTACAAAACAGACTAAAAGATTAGGATCCCTCAGTAGGGAAAGTCAAGGACTTGGAGAACTATGGTAGCAAATCTATGAAATATAAGAATCTGGGTAGGACAATGTTACACCCATTCAATAATCCCAGGGATACTTGGCTCATTGTCTTTCACAGAAGCATGAAGTAGCTTTTTCAGGACAAAAAAAAAAGAAGGCTAAATATAAGCCAGAACTGGAAATTCTAAGAAGTGATACAGGCTGAGAATATAAATAAATAGGAAAATAGTTTGAATAACTCTTATAGAATTTTTTAAAGGGAAATTAGGATAGTCAGCCTTATGTTCCTTACCTATAAAGGGAAGATCTTGGGCAGAAAAGTGAAATAATTATTTGCTAACAAACTCGTTGTATTCCAGACACCAACAAAACATTAGGTTCAATGATTTACAGTAAATCTAACAAACATATGCAAGTATGTTTGTTAATACCTGTCTAGGCATTATTTCTAAACAACCATTAGTCTGTTCCAATGGGAGAAATTTCTTCTATTCTTATGGGAATTTCAATAGTCTGATCCATTCAGTAATGAAAATATAAGACTGCAAAGGAAACAAGGTGGGAGGTAAAGAGGAAGGAAGGAATAGTGTCAAAGATTACTGCTGTCCTAATGTACCTGGAAATGAAATTATTACTGTAAGTTTGCAATAGTATTTCACTTTTATGAATTGCTTTACGATTATAAGCTTACTCTAGCTTCATAACATCCCTATGAGGTTTGATGGCAGGCATATAACCCCACCTCACAAATGAGGAATCAGATCAAGAGTAGTTAGTTATTCTCAAGGTTACCTAATGAATGATGTTCAAGTCAGGTCCCAGTCTTCACTTGCTTGTTGGCATTACCTACCAAACTGTTGGCCAACCCTGACTTTAATACTTCCCTGTGCACAGGATCCAAGATGGCTCTGCTGTCTAATAACTGCACATAGTACGCCATGTTCAGGCAAAGTGCAGTGGCATTTTGATGGACCTATGAGATGCATTGAAGCTGTTAGGAACAGTTGAGAGATCACAGGCAAGATCACCTGTTTTGGCCACTAACTCTTCAATTCCCCAATACTGTGCCCCTGGCCCTCCCACCCTTTCCTCCTGCTCTACCGCCCATGGTGCATCTCAAAGAACATTCACACATACAAAAGAGAATCACAGAGCCGTATGAAGAAGGCTCAGGCAAGTCCAAAACTCCAGGGTATGTAACCGTTTTGAACATGCACTTTTGATAGTCTCTCCAGTTTAATTGGAAGAGTGCGATTTAGAAGCAAGCAAAGTCATGTGAACATAGCACTAGAACTCAAAATGAGTATGGACCTTCTCTCTATTCCTTCTCTTCCTGTCGGTCACTGTCACCTGGTCTACAGGCAGGCCAGCTCTCATCTCAGCTGGCCAGCTCTACCTGAAGTATGAGTAAGTCTGACAAAAACCCAGGTTAAAGCTTCAAATGCAAGTTTACCTTCCCAGAGCTCTCCCTCCTCCTTTTAAATTGAGACATTTGTTTAAACCCAATTCTTCCCTCAAATGGATAGAGACACTATGGGCTCTTATTCGGATGCTAGGAAAATGACAGTATTCTGTGGACTTTTAGATTATGGAATTTTCTCTCCCACAATTACATGGGTGAGTGGCATAAGAAATAATGAAAAATGCATATGAATGTTATAGCACAGTACTTATTGAAAACAAAGAAACAAAGTCCAGAGTCAATACTGTAAAGCATTACTTTCAACTTACATATAGCTTAAAAGAGCAACATTTTCACAGCAACTCAGAAGTTCATTTGGGACTGACTTACTCAAGGAACCCCACCCCAGCAACAACCACCCCATCCTTCACACAAAGGTCATCTGGCCTCTGCCACCTCAGCACTCCCAATATTTTTGTATCCTGAACAGCCAGCCCCACTGTCTGACCAGGTAGCAGTCTTATTGCTATGCCCTTAATGGACTTGGTTGTCATTTGTTGATGAGAAATAAAATAGCAAAAACAACATATAAAGAAACAAAATTTTCCCCAGAGAGCAAATGGGATTCCACCAGGACCCCCAGTCTCCATAAAATCTTTCCCTCCTCCAAGAGAGACCAATTCCCAATCTCTTCCCAGGGAATTACAGGTTCAGTCGTGGCATTGGTGAGCCTTTTAGAATGGCATGCCCAAAGTAGTAATTTTGTAATCTACCGTAGCTGAAGTAAGTATAGACCTGGACTTGCCCCAACCTCCTTCTCTCTCCTCCATCCAGCACTGGGTCCTCACGTAGGTGAAAATACTTTGCATATAAACAAACTCCTCTCAAAGACACCTCAACCTTGACATTTCTTTCTCCTTTTCCAAACTTGCTTCCTTTTAAAACACCTCGCGCCTGCCATGCTCCCACATGAGGCCCAATTATCAGAATAATAATTAACAGGCTCTCATTATTTAGGATCAAACAATGCCCCCTTAATGAAGCAAGCCAAGAATAGCCAATGTGATCCCTTAAAACAGGGTGTGAGTTTTCCTTACACCTTGGGGCGTCTAATCCACCGAAACCATTAGGCACTGAGCTGCCCATAACGGCCTGGATAACATTGAGTCAAGGACAGTTAATGGATGCCAGAGCACAGACCAAAGTGCTCCAAGCATGTCAGTCAAGACTAACCGGAGGCAAAAACATCAAAATGCAGGTTGGAGTTTTGACATTCCTGCAGGCTCTGAACGCCTCGCCAGTAAATTTTAAAGTCAATATCCCCTTATGCTCATGAACACTTTTCTGTCTGATGAGTAGGACTAATGTGGATCTGATTGAACTGTGACTAAAGTAGGACTTAAAAGGCAGCTTTGAATGTGTGTGGGGTGGAAAGGGTTTTTTTTTGTGTGTGTTTTGTGTGTGTGTGTTTTCTTTTTTTTCCCAGAAATGTCTGTGATAATAACGAAGACAGTGTACACAGATTATCACAGGCTGTGTCTTTCGACTTCAAGGTTATGTGATTAGAAAATTAGCAAAGCGACGAGATTAGAAAAACCGCAGAACATTTTGAAAGAAAGCTTTTTTACAAATTATCTGTGTGCTGGATTTACACAGAATCTGATAGATGGATCTTCTAATGTTTGGAAATGGATAAATGCAACAATGCAAATAGGAAGAACTGGCTTTGGAGCCTACTCCTGGCAGAAGTTCAAAACCCATATTAAGTATTCTAATTCGCTCAAAGTCTGTTACTTATATATTTTTTTAATTGCCACATGCATACAAAAACAAAATATAACCATTCTATAAACATAAAGGTAGAAACAACAATGAGATCGCTGTTTCTCATAATGTGTAACTTTTCCCCAGATTTGGAATAAAACCTTCTCCTTTCTGCCCTTTCTCTTCTCAGATGCTGAGAATGCTAATTAGAAGGACAGGTATCAGGAAGCCCACACAGAGACGGGTTTGGGATTTTGTCAGCATTGGGCAGGTGGCTTAAGGTGAGATAGCCATTTTGGAGTCACAGCCTTACTCCTCCTTTAATGAAGGGAAAAATTAAATTTTCCTGTATCAAAACCTAGACTGGTCTAAATAAAATTTCCATTAAAAAAATCACTCCATTTGCATGTCCGATGACAAGGATGGATTTCTAAAAATGTATAAGCAGAAAGATCAGTAAGTAAAAACAAAAGTGTAGAGGCTCACCTGTGTCTGATGAGAGCTTCCCAGGGCTGTTTCAGCACTTGGAAGATAGAGTATTATTGTCTTGCCTGGGGAGAATAGATCTATAAGCCCCCAAAGTGCCCACATCCATGTTTAAAGGCATAAGTGACAGTCAAGCCATAGTGACCTTTAACCTATTTAATTAGAAGCTTTCGTAGGCAGCATCTCGACATTTTTAGGACTCAGCTCATTGCCAGTTGATTTCGGCCTTCCAAATGTTAAAATATAAACAGATCATAAATGCACGTCCGGGTCAGACTTGGATCTTCCAGACCTCTAATGGTGATGTCAGCAAGATTTGACAATAAGGACTTCCCATTTAAGTTTAGGGATGCCCCAAAGCACACGAGTTGTCCTTAGGAGCTGATGTATTAGATCGATTAGTTGGACCATCATCTAAATTTCTGTGCTTATTTTGATATTCAACTCAATATATGTGTGTATGTTTTAGCTACCGTCTATCTATTGATCTCTCCGTATAGCTATCCATCCTGTACTCAGTTGATCACAATGCTTGCATAATTCAAAGCTGTGAGAGTTTATTGAACACCTACCCTATGCCAGCTCTTTGTTAGTCATTCTGGAATAGGACTTCGTAACCTAGGGCTGTGGAATTCTTCTGAGAGGTCTATGAACAGAGCTCAGGGTATGAATCCACTGTGTCTGTGTGCAAAAGTTTGTATATTTATGTTCCTTTTGCTACAGAAAAAGCCCATACATAGCCTTCATAGCACTGTTGGAGGTTACATATGTCAGGACCCTAAATGAATAGATGCTTTCTCTAAGGTATGTGCTTGGGAAACAATGCTTAATGTGAGAGTGTCACAGATTTTAAAAAAATTATTACTGAACATTAGCTAATTTTGTCCCAGAAAATAGGTAATTCAAGGGTGAATTTCTGGCTCCAACAAAATCACTCCAAAAGTGATTTAGTGGTTTCCATGGTTTTATTCTGTTGTTTCTGTTTTGTTTTATTTTATTTGAGGAGAACCTTGCTCAGACCCTGGAATAGTAGAGTATCCACATCTCTCCCAAACGTCCACCATGAAAATTCCTGTTCTCATTTTACTCCTCCACTACCTTTATTTTTCTCTCCTTACTCTTGTGCTTATGCCCCAAATTCTCCACCCTGCCGGTTTCCTCTCTTAGCTTCTCTCGTTCTCTCTCAGTTCTTTTCCTCTGCCCTTGGCTGCAGACCTGCTCTGTAATTCACAACAGAGCAGCTGTCATTGGCTGGGAGAGCCAGCCTCCTTGGTTTTAGACAGCCCTGGAACAAGGCAGTGACTTTGGTCTCTGGGTTCCTCAATAGACTATACAACAAAGGTGTGGTGAAAGAAGGTGTCTTCTAAGAAGTTCACATTACGGCCTGTAGTAAAAGAAAATGGTGATATTGTTACAGCCACCAGTTTCTTCCCATTGTCTTCCTTGTCAAAAACATGCCCCCTCCAAAGGGATGGGATGCGTTTCAGTACAATTTGAGAATGTTCAGTAACTCAATATTATCTTCATTTCCCTTCTTGTTTCATGTTACTTTCTGATCCTTGAGTTCTCCCAAGTTCACAGCGGTCCATGACATTACGGTGACTCGCTAACTTTCCCATTATACTTACAGTCAATGGGAGAACAATAGATTGTGTTATTCTGTATCTTGCTTCCCTGTCACTCAGTGTTTTATCTCTGTTGATACCCCGGTACCAGACACAGAAACCAAAGTAGGTTGTCTTGTCTTCAGTGAATCTTGAATGCCTTTTGTTCAGAGAGGCGTTTTGTATTCATCAGTCAACTGAGGACTCATCCCGAAGAAGCCCTCAGTCAGCACACAGCCCCAAGAGAAAAAGGGATACTTGGTTTGTGAAATATTCATAGCAAAAGGTACCTCAATCATGTTCACCTTTTGGCCCCACGAGCCTGAAAGTATCACAACAGTCACAGGTGAATCTTGTAGATGTGAACATTTCCTAGATGAAACAATGTGCCATGTCTCATATTCACTTTTGATATTAAACCCATTCACACAGGCACATTTATCTTTCTACTCGATCTGCCAACATGGCTGTGTCAAACAGCTGTAATAAATGTCCAAAGGTGAAATGATAGTGATCAAAGTTTAACCCAATTTCTTTCCCCTCTTCTTTGAAAGAGGAACTAGATAGCTTTTCTTCCCCACCCTCTCGCACCCATGCACTGTATCTTTAAACGTCTCCCTCCTGGTACTTAGAGACAGTCCTGAGGCCAAATTAAATGGCATGTTGTTTATGTTTCTGGAGAATAAAATCTTACCAGATCAATAAACGCATGTCCAAACAGAAAGTAACTGAAGAATATAATGACTGTTAATTGGATACAATCAGTTGATGACTACTAAGTGTCAAATTCAACCAGAAAACAGTCAACAGAATCCATGGCAATTCACAGAAATAGAGGGAAAATACAAGACAAGAGGAAGAAACCATAAAACATCACTTTCAATGTGTCTTACACCCTCAGACTTCCTGATAAAATAAGAATTAAACACTCAGGATTCCAATCTCGATTTACAACAAACTACTGTCTTATAATTTGAAGTAAACTGTTTCGTGTAGATCTAGATTTCTGTGTCAAAGAGGACCTCTTTCCATGATAAAGAATACAGGTTAACTAAAAGAAGAAAAAAATATAGCAAATGAACCCTGTGTTCATCACAGCTAATTTTTACTGGGCTGAGGTGGTAACTACTTTTATTTAGTGCCTATTGTATTGCACCAGACATCTCACATGCAAATGTAGGAAGGTTCAAAGGAAGTCCCAGAAAGTTATTCACAGATCTGACTTTAGTGTACACTATCAAATACTACTGTCTACAGACTAAATATCCAAATAGACTTTGGCCAAGTCTATCCTCTGCACAAGAAGTCCTTAAGAAAGGGTTTGGTACAACTTTCCGGTGCCTATGGAAAGGAAAAGCATTTACATGAAGAATGGCAAAGAGGGATCAACTTCAACAATTACTTGGCTAGATCCTAGTTGGTGCCTTGATTATGCAGTTAAGAACTATTCTAAGGCTGTGCCTAGACTCAGAAGAAAAATACAAAAAACTTCTGCCGTGAGCAAGGTATAGAACCACGATGGAAAACCAGGTACGCTCTTGTCATTCTGAGTCATTTGACCCAAGTGCTCTTGGTTTCTGAATCTTTAAAATCTCAGAACACAAGAAAGGCTGAAAAGGATTACAAAGCAGTTGACTTTGTTGGAAAATCGAGATACTAATTTCCTATTAGGCACCTAGACCTCTCAAGAGAGAAGGCATCTGCCAATCTAATGAATAAATAAAATACAAATAAAGCTTCACATTCAAGCCCAGGTGCCCCAGGGAGATAGTCTCTTGGAATTCAGTAATCAAGATGCCTGAAACTCTGTGCTGGACCCATCAGGGAGACTGGGCTGCAACTGTGCCCAGGCTTCTGGTGCCTATCAGAAGCAAAGCTGGCCCCAAAGAAAGCAAATAATTAAGCAGGTCATTAGGAAGCCCGTAAAAGTACGGATGTGCAGCTACGCCCTGCCGTTAACTTCAAAAGGTGACCAAACGGCAGAGATTCTTAGCAGCAGAGGAAAAGCAATGGAAAAGTGAAGTCACATGACACCCAAGGGCTGCCCGAGTGGGAGTTTATTCCACAAAAATCTGCTTCAGCCCAAGCAGGCCAAGTGGCTTCCCCATCTGCTTGGTCTGTACTCTTAGACGTCACCCAGGTCTAGGCTAACTATTGCAGAGGTGTGCTCTACCGCATAGCTATAGCAGGGGCTGGAGGCCCATAGGGTACTCCCCAGGTGGCCAGTATACCTGGGAGTTCTAGAGCTTGCCCCCCGCCCCAGCCTTAGCTGTGGCTGAACTGTGAAGCGTGCCTGTTCCTTTCCTTCTTCCAGGGCCCTTCCCACTTACATGCCCAGTGACCTCAAACTGCCCAGTGTCTTGTTTGGGCAGAAGAGGAGAAGCTATTAAACTCAATCAGACTTAAATCAAAATGACTCAAATATCCTATACAGGTTCATTTGAAATTTCAGCAGTTCTGCAGAAAGAGGGCAATATTTAATGATAGAATTTTGGGTGAAGTGTGTCCTATGTGGGGGCAATGTCTTAGAGTCCTACAAAGATTTCTTTGCTTATCCCCAAATCATATTTCCTATTCAGGCAAAGGTAAAGCCATTGCTATTCACCCTAAGGTAATACAGACCCACAGCTCCAAGTCAGTGCCAAATTCCTTAGGCTTAAAATGGACTCTCATGACTGGAGCATATTGGTCCCAGGGCATTCTCTGGTCCCTCCCAATTCTAATCTGACCCCAACTAGTTTGGAGATGGTGAGAAAGAGTTTGAAATGCCAATAACAGAGAATTAATTTGGCTGGGGTAAGGTTACTCTAAGTGTTCATTTGGGAAAGTAGTCAGAATATTTTCATTAATTCTTCCTTCCTTCTGTCCGCCCTCCTGTCATCAACTGGAAATAACATTTCATTGGGTACAGTTTTTCATTTTAAGAAGACCTGTGCTCTCTTACGGAATTTATTTATCTAGCAGAGCCCTGATGTGATGTAATTTTGAGGAAGGACAACACTGAGTTGATGTAATTATTTCTTAATATTTAAAAGCTCCCTTGGTTAATGTGCTTTCGGGGATAAGCTGTTAAATCATTAGGGATGGTGTTTGTGGCCTTTTTCTAAGCAGCAGCTAATGTTGACTTGAGCCACACTGGGCCTAGAGATCATCCTGACCTGAGCTTCCCATTACCATGCTGGGAATGGGCTGGACGCTGGCTAACAGGTCTTATTACTAAACTACATTTGATGAATGGGATGATAGTTAAAATTTTCTACTTAAGAAAAGAAAACTATAGGAAATTTCCCTGTCAAACTTTATGGTATGCTGTGGGAGCTGAGTAAAGGAAAGTTCTGGAAGCAGGAATCTGCAAATGACTCAAGGGCCCCTTCAGCTGTGCTCATTTGTCTTGAGGAAATAAATGCACACTGAAAGAGAGAGCAGTCTGAGACAGAAGAACAGGATAAAAATCATTCTGTTGTGGTTCCAGAACACAGAGCCAGGGGTAGGTAAGCCATGACGGACACAGTGAGAGGAGCTTCGGCTCCACTGAAGGATGCCTTGTCTAATAGGCAGGTATCTTAGTCAGCTCAGGCTGCCATAACAAAATACCATAGACTGAGTGGCTGAAATGATATTCTTTTTTTCCCTCAAAGTTCTGGGAATTAAGGTACCAGCGTGTCAGGCCCTAGTAAGCACCCTCTTTTTGTCTTATAGATAGCTACCTTGTCACTGTGTCGTCACATGCAGAAAAAAGAAAGCTCTGCTGTCTCTTCCTCTTCTTCTAAAGACATTAATCCCAGCATTGGGGGCTCCATCCTCATGACCTCCTCTAAACCTAATAACTTCTCAAAGGCCCCAACTCCTAAGACCATCACATAGTGGGTTAGGGTTTCAACATATGAATTTGGCAGGATAGGGGTGAGGGGAAGCAAACGTTTAGTCCATCACAGCAAGACTACTAAAAACCAGAATGAGGCGCTCCTGCAATAAGGAATTCCACATCATTGGTGGTGTTCGAGAAGAGGCAGGAAGACCACAGTTACAGCTCTCCTAGAAGAAATTCACATATTGAATAAGATGTTGGGCCGGGCGCGGTGGCTCAAGCCTGTAATCCCAGCACTTTGGGAGGCCGAGACGGGCGGATCACAAGGTCAGGAGATCGAGACCATCCTGGCGAACACAGTGAAACCCCGTCTCTACTAAAAATACAAAAAACTAGCCGGGCGAGGTGGCGGGCACCTGTAGTCCCAGCTACTCGGGAGGCTGAGGCAGGAGAATGGCG
>NW_016814760.1:11470-54012 GCF_001698545.2 Rhinopithecus bieti | reverse complement strand
GAAAAAAAAAAGATGTTGGAGTGACTTGCTTCCATGTTCCCTTGCCAAGATGAGGCTCCTTCAATTATTCTGTGATTTAATGTGGAAGTGGAAGGATAGGAGCCAAGGATTTGGGGCAAGTTGTTGGTGGAAGGATCACTACCATGGATGACATTCATGGTCAGGAATATTGGTTAGGTTGGACAAATCTGTTGCTAGGAATGGGAATCACCTAGGAAGAAAAGAGCATAATTTCATATGTCTAAGTCACAACCTCACTGCGCTGTCCCATAAGTAGGACTCCTGGTCACCTGTAAGGAAAGAACAATTCTCCTTATGACTAACATGAATGAAGAATAGAAGAGCCACAAGCCTGAAAGTGATGGTATCCTGGTCATAAGTCATCGCTGTTTCTTAGCAGACATTAAACAATCTCATATTCTTCATTTTTTCTTTTATTTTTAAATCTAAGAGCATCAAAATTACTTAAAAACTTTAGTATCTACTATGGTGTGAGGTGATTGCAACCTTTATTACCGTTTTTATTTATTTAGCTTCTCGTTTTGATTAGAGTTGAGCTATTGCTTTCCACACCAGTGATACTGAACCTCAGTTGAACAGATATGGTGGTTTCATGAAATGCACATTGAAAGCCATCTGAGAAAAGAAGGCAAGTTCAGCTTGGCTTTCATTGCATGTGGCTCTTTTCTTTTTCAGGTTTGGGATCTCTGCAGCCTCAGCCTCCACTCCATTGTCCTGAGGAGCTAAGGTGAAGTGCAGAGGGACTTTTGCTGAGCTGGACCTCTCTTCATCACCTGGCTTTTCTCTGTTGGAGTTGCTGTCATTTTGTCATCTTAGTGACATCTAAATGCAGCCCCATCTGCATGGACTGGTGACATTGACATGCTTACGATATTCTTCCGAGAGGTCAAATCATATTCAAGGGGAAAAAAAGCAGCCTCACTCTTAAAGAAGTATGCACATACTCTCACATATGAAACACATTTTTAAAATTTCAGTTTATCTTCCCTGTATCCATCTCTAAGACACAACTACAATTCTATTTCCTTTCCAATGTAGTGTTTTCAATGAAATCTTGATTAAATTTATGATTACTTGGAAACATGTAAATGTATAGTAATATATATGTTGTAAATTAAACTTATGTAAATACATATGAAGAAAGAAAAAAGAACAAAATGAAATTCAATAGGAATAACTTGTTTTGTAAAGGAAAAGAAAATGAGACAGGTAGGTGGATTAATGTGCACTTGGGATTTGTTAAGGCTATCATTGTATGAGACAGGCTTCTTTGAGCTGGTCCTTTGGGAAGAGAATGGAGCAACTTGGAGAGAAGAGGTAGCTGGCTAAAGGTCAAATGGCACTGTCTTACCAAAAAGAAGGTGTACACAGAAGACAACTGCCCAGTAGATTACTTATCCCAAATTCAGTTTCCAAAAAAGGACAAGGTATGTGCTATTTGTATACTCAGTTATTTTTTTCAGTCATTGTCATGTTACAACCTAGGAATTTGACTACAGAATAAGTAAAGGTATGGATGCTGCCCATGACAATGGTGTAAACTGTGAAGAAGGACCTGCTATGCCTCTTTAATATTTCTAAGAAGCATAAATAAGCAAGTGAATGTGAGGAACAAGCTATGTGTCAACTGTAGAGGAATCCCTAATGGAATTGAGTAAACCAGACAAGGGTCAAGGAAACACACTCAACTGAATTCAACTCAGTTTAACTGCTGCCACTCTACCTATTTGAATCACCTCCTACTGGAAAAAGCAAATCCAATAAACTTAGAAAAAGGGTGCTAAGAAATCCCATCTACTATTGCTGCTTTCTGAAGCAAAGTATAAATGCTATTATAGATTATTTGATGGTAAAGATTCTCAGTACCAGTAAGACCTCCAGTAACATTGATAAAAGAAAATGAACTTGACCTCCAATAGAGACACATCTTGCACTATCAGAGAAAATGTGAACACTCACCTTTCTGGCTGACAGATCTGCATCTCATTTTTAAGGTATAGACTTTTATGTTTGGGGATGATTTTTTTGACATTCATTAGATGTAAATCTTTATCATGATAACTTAGGAAAAGAAGACATTTCTACAGCATTTGTAGAAATGTGATGCTTTTCCTCAGAAGATCCTAAGGACATTTCTTGATTATTAAAACTTCCATTTTAAAAACAGAATTGACCCTTGAAGGATACACGGGTTTGTCTGTTTTGGCCTGTGTCTCCCGGGATGCTTGGAGTGAGGGAGGCTACCGACCTTTTGTCACTAGTGAAATGTCTCCAGTTCATACTTAGTATCTAGTGAAAGAGCCGGGTATGTTTAGCCTAGAGATGACAGGATTCTAGGTGACATGGTGACTATATCTAAGTTTGTGGAAGGAACTGTGGAAGAAAACAGATAAGGGAGCTTTTACTGAGTAACGACAACCTAACAGAAACTCTGCTAGGCATGGGACCATATCTTCAGTCCTCACAATAACCTTATGAGGCAGGTAATGTAAATAAGGAAACCAAAAATCAGAGTTTTAGTCACTGCCTAGCTAGTAGTCAAGTGGCAAGGCCAGGATTGATTCTATATGACTAAACATCCTAAAGTTCTTCCACAACCCAAGATTATTCCATGTGGTCCATGGGTAAAACTAGGGCCAGTGGACGGAAATGACAAGGTAGTGGCTTTTTTTTTTTTTTTTTTTTTGATGGAGTTTCACTCTTGTTGCCCAGGCTGGAGTACAGTGGCATGATCTTGGCTCACTGCAACCTCCACGTCCCGGGTTCAAGTGATTCTCCTGCCTCAGCCTCTCAAGTAGCTGGGATTACAGGTGCATGTCACCATGCCTGGCTAATTTTTGTATTTTTAGTAGAGAAGGGGTTTCACCATGTTGGGCAGGCTGGTTTCAAACTCCTGACCTCAGGTGATCCGCCCGCCTCAGCCTCCCAAAGTGCTGGGATTACAGGCGTGAGCCCCCACACCCAGCCAACAATGCAGTGGCTTTTATTCCACTCAATCTAAGAGGGAGCTTCTGCACTTCAGAGTGGTCCAGAGATGGCAGGGTCGGGGTGGCAGGGTTGTCTTTCTGGAGGCTGCTGGATGCTGACTCAGCATGTCATTGCTGACAGCAGATGTCCTCTGTCTGAGGAGTAGCAGAGGTATCAGGGACAAAATGACAGTGGGAGCAAAAAATGGGCTCTGTGGTTGAAAAAGTTCTGAAAGTATCGAGTTGAAACAGGTCATTCCCTGGAGGATTTCTCTGAGACTTTCACATACTATTGTGATTTGTGACTCTATATCATGGGGATCTACAAAATGGAGAACGGATCTGAACTTAAAACCCCCTTCTCCTGGAATATTTTCAGGGACCAATGCTCCAGAGAACACAATCAGGAAACATGGCTGTGGAGTGTGCTAAAACACCATATGAGAGTTAGGTCAGAGGACCTTCCAATCTCTGGCATTTCTTTCACTTATTTCATTCACTCATAAATTCACTGAACAAGAATGAATCCCACCTTAGCTTCCAGGGCCTCCTTTTATTCTGAAAACACTCCATGCACTCTCAGGCTTTTGCCCTGGCTGTTCCTGCTTCCCAGAAGGCTCTCTCCCCACATTTCTGTGTGGTTGATTTAGATTCCTACTGCAAGGCTTACTCAGTGCCACTTTCTCAGTGCAGCCTCCCTGCCATCTCCCCGGGCATCTCTATCCCTCTTACCCAATTCTAATATCTTTTCCAGTAGTACTTGTCCCCCTTCTAGCATGCAATGTAATTAACTTTATGATTTTATTGTCGTCTATCTCCTCCAGTAGAACTTCAGATCTTTAAGGATAAGATCTTACTCTGTTTTATTTGCGGATGTGCCCCCAAGCATTTAAAATAGCTCTTGTGTAATAATAGATGCTCAATAAATAGCGATTGAATGAATGAGAGAAACACACGGGTTTCTATCCTCAGGGAGGTGTGATTCTGTGGACACTTGAGTGAACAGAAAATGTTTATTTGAGGGTTTATTTTACATATGCAGGCATACTTTGGAGATAGTTCAGGTTCACTTTCAGACCACTGCAATAAGGCAAATATCGCAATAAAGCAAGTCACATAAATTATTTGGTTTCCCAGTGCCTATAAAAGTTGTGTTTATATTATACTGTAGTCTACTAAGTATGCAATAGCATTATGTCTAAGAAACAATGTACATACCTTAATTTAAAATATTTTCTTCCTAAAAAATGCTAATAATGATCCTCAGAGCCTTCAGTGAATCGGCACCTTTTTGCTGGTGGAGGGTCTTACCTCCAGTTGATGGCTGCTGACTGATCAGGATGGTAGTTGCTGAAGGTTAGGGTGGCTGTGACAATTTCTTAAAATAAGACAATAATGAAGGTTGCCACATCAATTGACTCAATCACAAAAGATTTCTCTGTAGCATGCAATGTTTGATAACATATTAATTGCAGTAGAATTTCTCTCAAAAATTAGAGTCAGTTCTCTCAAACCCTGCTGCTGCTTTGCCAACGAAGTTTATGTAACATTCTGAATCCTTTGTTTTCATTTCAACAATGTTTACGGCATCTTCACCAGGAGTAGGTTTCATCTCAAAAGACAACTTTCTTTACTCATCCATAAGAAGCAACTTCTTTTCCATTCAAATTTTATCATGAGATTGCAGAAATTCTGGCCCATCTTCAAGTTCCACTTCTATAATAATTCTGGTTTTCTTGCTGTTTCCACTACATCTGCAGTTACTTCCTCCACTGAAGTCTTAAATCCCTCAAAGTCATCCATGAAGGTTGGAATCAGCTTCTTCCAAACTCCCGCTAAGGTGGATATTTTGACCTCATCCCTTGAATCACACATCAAAGTGTTCTTAATGGCATCCAGAAAGGTTATTTCCGGGAGGATTTTAATTGACTTTGGCCTGATCCATCAGGGGAATCACTATCTATGGCCTCAGAAAATGTATTTCTCAAATAATGAGACTTGAAAGTCAAAATTATGCCTTGATTCATGGGCTGGACAATGAATGTTGTGTTAGCAGCCATGAAAACAACATTCATCTCCTTGTACATCTTCATCAGAGCTCTTGAATAACCAGGTACATCATTAATAAGCAGTGACATTTTGAGAGGAATCTTTTTTCTGAGCAGGAGGTCTCAACAGTGGGCCTAAAATATTCGGTAAACTGGCTGGGCATGGTAACTCAAGCCTGTAATGCCAGCACTTTGGGAGGCTGAGGTGGGTGGACCATGAGGTCAGGAGATCAAGACCATCCTGGCTAACATAGTGAAACCCCATCTCTACTAAAAATACAAAAAATTAGCTGGGCATGGTGGCTCATGCCTATAGTTCCAGCTACTTGGGAGGCTGAGGCAGGAGAATTGTGTGAACCTGGGAGGCGGAGCTTGCAGTGAGCGGAGATCGCGACACTGCACTCCAGCCTGGGTGACAGAGCAAGACTCCTTCTCAAAAAAAAGAAAGAAAAAATTCAGTAAACCATACTGTAAACAGATACGCTGTCATCCAGGCTTTGTTGTTCCATTGATAGAGCATAGGTGGAGTAGATTTAGCCTAATTCTTAAGGGGCCTACAATTGTTGGAATGGTCATTAAGCGTTGGCTCCCACTTCAAGTCACCAGCTGCCTTAGCCTCTAACAAGAGAGTCAGCCTGTCCTTTGAAGCTTTGAAGGCAGGCATTGACTTCTCCTCTCTAGTTACGAAAGTCCTTGTTGGTGTCTTCTTCCAATAGAAGGATGTTTCATCTACATTGAAAATCTGTTGTTTAGTGTAGCCACTTTGGTCAATGATCTTAGCTAGATCTAGAGAACTTGCTGTAGCTTCTACACCAGCACTTGCTGCTTCACCTTGAACTTTTATGTTACAGAGGCAGCTTCGTTCCTTAAGTTTCATGAACCAACATCTGCTAGCTTACATACACTTGTCTTAGACTTCATAGAATTTAAGAGACCTAGTGCCATGCTCTAGATTAAGCTTTTGCTTAAGGAAATGTTGTAGTTAGTTTGATCCTCTGATAAGACCACTGATACTTTCTCCCTATCAGCAATGAGGTGGTTTTACTGTCTTATCATTCCTGTATTCACTGGAGTAGCACTTTTAATTTCCTTTAAGGACTTTTCCTTGCATTCACAACTTCTCTGTTTGGCACAAGAGACCGTGCTTTTGGCCTATTTTAGCTTTCAATATGCCTCCCTCACTAAACTTAATTATTTCTAACTTTTGCTTTAAAGTGAGAGACGCAATTCTTCCTGCACTTGAACACTTACAGGCCACTGTAGGGTTATTTATTGGCCTAATTTCTACATAAAATGTCTCATGGAATAGAGAGGCTTGAAGAGACAGAGATGAGGGACGGGCTGGTCAGTGGAGCAGTCAGAACACACACAACATTTAGTAATTAAGTTTGCCATCTTATATGGGTGATGACACTCCACCCCCAAAATTACTATAGTAACACCGAAGATCACTGATTACAGATCACCATACCAGATATAACGATAATTTAAAAGTTTGGGGTTTTGTGAGAATTACCAAAATGAGACCCAGAGACACAATGTGAGCACATGATGTTGGGAAAATGGCACCAACAAACTTGCTTGACGCAGGGTTTTCACAAACCTTCCATTGATAAAAAATGCAATTATTTATGAAGCATAATAAAGTAAAGTACAATAAAACAAAGTACATGTATATTCTAGTTGGCCAAACTTTACTACATACGCCCTCACAAATAATTGATTTTCAAGAAACTAAACATATGTACAGTATCTTCCATATTAAGAGGATACTCATTGCAATATAACCCTTTCATTTGTTTGCATTATGATGATTCAGAAGGCACTGGGGGACCCTTTCAAGAATAAGGCAGTGATTCATACATCAGAGATCATGGTACAGTAATGCTGTAAATAGATAGCATAAACAAGATGAATCTGAATCTACTGTCACCCTATCACATTCTCTGGAAGTTATTTTTCTAAACCAATTGTGATTACCAGAATCTTCCCTTGCCATTTCTATCTGGCTTAATGAAAGTAGAGCTGAGAATAGTTGTGAAATTTTCACTGCTGGATTGTCTAGAATATGATTGTGTTATGGATATTGGTGTGCAAAGGGCATAAATACACAACAACCAGCCTCTCACCTCTCTCTATCCACCATGACCACCATCACTTCCATCCTCTACCTTTACCCTTTGATTTCTTATCCTTGCAGTTGAGAAGCCTTGGAGGGCCTGGCTACTGGAGGACTGCAATAATGTGGAATCAGGCAAGTTGCTGCCTAGGGCAGTAGTAAACTGAGGCTTGGAGTGGGTATGAAGCAAGCCTGAGGAGGAGGAGGGTCTCAACCAGCAAAGTAATACTGGCAGTTGACTCAATAAATCAGTGGGAAGATGTGGTCAATAATCTAAGGAAGAAGACTAGTTCCTGGGGACATCAGGAACAGGTAGAAAAATACACCTTAGGTAGGGTGGGGAGAGAAGTGTCAAAATTATTACTCTTATAAGAGCATCAGTCTTATTCTTTGCTGCATACCTGGCCTTGCAATGGTCCCTGGGTTAAGACATAGAGCTTGGCTGAATTGGAAGAAGATACAGAAAACCATGAGGAATGAACGTCTTTCTGACATATCAAAGTGCTACAAGGGGTTGGTTGATAAATATGGAAGTGGGAACCCTACAAAATAAAGTTGCAGATGCTTCCCAAATAACTAGGGGACTAAGTTTACAAATGACTACATCAATACACAAACACCATTAGCAGAAGGTTAATTCTGATAGGTGAGTTTGAATTATAATATATACTCCAACCACCAACACCAGTATCACCATTGCTACCAACACTTTCCAGGAGTCAGGGCCTGAACTCATTTATTTTTGTGTATTTATTTAATTCATTATTGATGTAATCTTTGTAATAGTTCTATGATATAAATGTTACCATCCTCATTTTACACACAAGAAAAATGAAGTTCAGAGATAGCATCTCTCATCCCAGGGCAACAAACTGGTAAGTGGCTGGTCTAGAATTCAAACCCAGCTTCCACTGAGGCCAGAGAGTGGCATCGCATAGGAAATGGGGTTTATTTCCATGGACAAAAATAGGATTCCTATGACCAAGGACAACTCTGGATTTAAAGAAACTTCAAACAAAACAAAATAGTCCCCATGCCTGATCTTCCCAGCTGGCCTCTTTTCAGCTTGGTTTGTGGTTATTTATAGCACTCTACTTACAACTCCAGAGCCACTGGCAATCTTGAGCATGTTATTTAATCTTCCTGAGCCTTAATTTCCTCTTTTGCTAGAATGAGGCAATTACATTTAACACTCTGATATTTTTCACCTTTAATACTGATTTTATTCAGCATCTGTATCTGCTCTGCATGGGACATTTTAGACACTACTAAAGATACAGAATTGAACGTGGTGTGGCTTGCAACCTCCATGCTTCTCACCAGGACAAGGGCTTTTCCAGAGCACACAGTATGTCATTTATCTCTGCACCTCTGCCCAGACCATCCCCATGCCTACTTCACTGCCCAGGTATTATAGAGGCTCAATGAATGTTCATCAAAATTACATGAAAGAAAGGAGCTACTCACGATAAGTAGCACAAAGCAGAATGTGGCAAAGATCTTAGAAACAATGCAGTATAATGGGATAGGCCGTAGGAAAAGGACGTTAATAATCATCTGGAATGATCAGGAGTCGTCTTCCAGGAGGACTAATGAAGGAGTTGGCTCCTGACCTTAAAGGAAAGGAAGAGCCTCGATGGGCAGAAATGAGGCAGCATAAAAAATTCTGGAGACAGGAAAGTTCCCTGTCATCCAGTATTTCTGCTAAGTTGGGTGTGTAAGAGAATGTGGCAGCACACAAGACCAGAAAGATGGGGTTGAATTATTAAGAACCTTAAGTTTTTATGTTTTAGACTTTAGACTGCTCTGTAGGAAATGAGAAGCCATTGAGGGTTTTTAACACAAGGGTGGTATAAACAGTTATGTCATATCGAAATTCAACCACTAAGCATTGTGTGAGACACCTTCATATATATTCTTTTATTTAATCTTATTTAATTATTGACTCCAAACAACTTTGTAAATTAGTTTTATTGTGTTAATTACATCTCAATAAAGATATGTAATAAAACACCTCTATTTTTGAGATAAAGTAGTACACAATTTCTTAGAAAAAAACAAACAAACAAAAAACAGTCTTCTAAAGCTTCACTTTAACTTTTGTGAGATGCCCTTCTTTACCCTCAAGAAATTGAGAAAAAAGAAAGGAAAGAAAAGAGTGAGAGAGGGAGAAGTGAAGGAAAAGGAGGGAGGGAAAAGGAAAGAAAAAAAGAAAGGAAGAAATGAAGGAAGAAAGGAAGGAAAGAAGGAAAGAAGGAAGATGGACCTCACATGTTCAAGATTCCATGTCCTCTTTTTTGGTAGTATGGGAAGAAACTGTGGCAGAGAGAAAGCCAACTACTGTCTGAGTTAGTCTCAGGTCAGATGCACTATTACTGAGCTTCAGGATTGTAAGCAAAAGTCTGTTTCTTTCCACAGCCATCTCCTCAACACAGTGTATGAAAAAAGATTTTTTAGGTGTCTTGATTTCATTTAGCAGTTTCTTAAATTCTGTGTATTCTATGGGCCCAAGCAGCCTATGAATATTTTTTTTTCTTCAGGTGGGAATTCCAGGATTGACAGTGCTGTTGTTAAAGCCCTTTTACAGACAGTTCATTTAGGAAGACTGGTTCCCATTGGACACACCTTGAGGAATTAGTTGCGCGTGTTAAAGAGATTTATTCCAGACAAATTGGCTTATAAATATGAACCAACTCGTGTAAGGCAATCCACAGAGCAAGCCTTGAGGGAACTATTCTTTCTACTTTAGGGACTGGCTCCTATGAAAGACCTGATAGGTATCTCCTCTTCCTATGCCTGGCCCTGGATATTTAGCTCCCACTGAATGTGGGGAGCTAAATTCCTCTTACTTAACACAGCAGTCCCGAAGGGTTTGTAAACCCATCATTGGACAGTTGAGTTGAGGAGGTTAAGAAAACTGACATGAAGAGAGGCTTTATAATTCTGTAAGCAATTTTTTATTGGGTAAAGATGTTGGCCGGGCGCAGTGGCTCAAGTCTGTAATCCCAGCACTTTGGGAGGCTGAGGTGAACAGATCAAGAGGTCAAGAGACAGAGACAATCCTGGTCAACATGGTGAAACCCCATTTCTACTAAAAATGCAAAAATTAGCTGGGTGTGGTGGCACGTGCCTGTAGTCCCAGCTACTCGGCAGGCTGAGGCAGGAGAATCGCTTGAACCTGGGAGGCAGAGGTTGCAGTGAGCCGAGATCACACCACTGCACTCTAGCCTGGGCAACAGAACGAGGCTCTGTCTCCCGCTGTCACCCAGGCTGGAGTGCAATGGCATGATCTCAGCTGAAGATGTCTTAAAGCGCCATTATTTTAGTCCTCTCTCCCTTGTCTTGCTGCCCACCAAGAGATAACTGACGAGATGGAGCCAGCCCAGCCTGTTGAGTCACCCTGGGCTTCATCCTTCAGCTTTGCATTAAAGAACTTCTAGGAAACACATGAAGATGAGAAAGTTGTAGTCAGATTAACATGAAATAAAAAATATAAAAAGCCACTCAAGGACATTAATTTCCATCCTAATACAAGCCTCTCATTTCAAGTGCATCATTTAAAGTGTCATGAAACACTGCAAATTTCCGTTTTTGTCTGGAAATTTTATTTACTGTTAGTTTCTTTCTGCTACTAACATTAAAAACCTTTAGACAATTCCCAAAGGCTGTGTTCTTCAGGGGAAGGAGGGTGGAGAATCTGTTCTGTGGTGCTTATGGGAGATAGAGTGATAGATGGCCTTGGAAGTGGAGGAGCAAGGACCTAATCTGTATGAGTAGAGCGGGGGTGGCGGGGGGAGGCTGCCGCCAGCAAGCTCGTCTCTGGGAGTCCATGGCAAAGGATGCCCAGATCACTATGGTTTCCTACTATCCTCATAGTGATTAGCACTTCTCACCATGAAGTCCCTAAATCTGAAGTTTTTCATAGATTGTAAGAACCTAAATCTCACCCAACCACTGCTCTCAGAGCAGGAAGCTGGGACTAGAGAGACCTGAGATGCCTATTAAACTGCTAAAACTCACACAGAGTTTAAGGTCTTTAGAGCAAATATATCTTGCTCCTTGGTTTTATACAGGATTAGAACACGTGGATGCCATACTCAAGGACTGTCAAGGAAAACCAGACAGCAGAGGCAGTGATGTGAGTTCCAATTCCATGTCTTCAGGCCAGAGAGCTTCCCCAGTGTGTCTAGCTGACATGTATCCTTTGCTACTTGAGTCCTTTGCAGCACCTTCTGCTCTGCAATACTCCTGCCTGCCCTGTCTACAACTCCAGGAGGCTCTAGAATTCTTTCTTGGAGCAGGGACAATCTGAGAGGTTTGGGGGAAGCATAAATGACCAACGAGAGCAGTAAACCTGTTGGAATGAGGGCAGAAAGGGCCAACTTGCTGGGTATCATCCAACTGAGAAAGAGCTGTACGGATGTCCTTTTTTCTGTTCTGACTGGGAAATGGATATGGTGGGTATAGCAAGGAGAGTTAGAATCATAGGTGATTAAAGGAGAAGCAGATATGCTTTCTTGGATCCTTCTGGTTGTTGGTAAGGACTTAGAATGGTTTACATTGTGGATCCCAACACATACACTTTGGAATCAGCCAGAATGCCAGTTCCTCCACTCGCCTCCCTGAAGCTCCATCTTCTTATCTGTAAAATCCATGTCACTAACTATTCACTGAATGGTTATTCAGGACCAAGCACTATTATAAGGGCTTTACATGCGTTAACTCATGTAATCCTCATGTGTATCTTACAACGTAGACTAGAATCTGTGAGCTTCATTCTCCAGATGAAGACATGAAGGCACAGAAAGGCTGAGAAACTTATTCCAAGTCACAAGGCTAACAGAAGACAGAGCAAGGATTTGGATCCAGGGAGTCCAGCTTCAGAGTCCATGTTGTGAACATGACTTTACCTTGTTTCTGCAAGACTGAATGAGACAGCAAACTCAGGTTCTCCATGAGTAATAATTCTTATTACTCCAAGTTATTAACATTGAGCCATGATACGGTTTGGCTGTGTCTCCACCCAAATCTCATCTTGAATTGTAGTTCCCATAATCTCCACTTGTCATGGGAGAGAGCCAGTGGGAAGTGATTGCATCATGGGGGCAGTTACCCCTATGCTGTTCTCATGATAGTGAGTGAGTTCTCGTAAGATCTGATGGTTTTATAAGGGGCTTTTTTCCCTTTGCTTGGCACTTCTTTCTCCTGCCACCTTGTGAAGAAGGATGTGTTTATTTCCCCTTCCACCATGATTGTAAGTTTCCTGAGGCCTTCCCAGCCATGTGGAACTGTGAGTCAATTAAACCTCTTTCTCAGTTTCTTCAACACAGTGTGAGAATGGACTAATATAAGCCACTACCTGTTGAGCATAGTTAATAAACAAAACAAACTAGAAATTCATGTAGTCATTGGCTTCTATCCCAGTGGACTCCAAACATTTTGGTTATGCACCCCCAAGTTGTAAAACATTCCTGAACATATATTTGTGTATGGATTAGAAAAATGTCCTATTGTGCATATGACCATTATGAAACATGTAGAACTTATAAACTGAAATTGAAAACAAATTTTAAAATAGGAGATTTAAATATAGATCTACCTCGGAAACATAGTGGGTTTGTTTCCAGATCACCTCAATAAAGCAAGTATCATAATAAAGTGAGTCCCACCAATTTTCTGGATTAGGCTTTGACTTTAAGGGAATGTTGTGGCTGGTTTGATCTTTTATCCAGACCACTCTAACTTTCTCCCTATCAGCAAAAGGCTGTTTTGCTTTCTTATCAGTCCTGTGTTCACTGGAGTAGCACTTTTAACTTCCTTCAAGAGCTTTTCCTTTGCATTCACAACTTCTGTAACTGGCGTAAGAGGCCTAGCTTTTAGCCCTTCTCAGCTTTCCACATGCCTTCCTCACTGAGCTTAATCATTTCTAGCTTTTGATTTAGAGTAAGAGATGTGACTTTTCCTTTTACTTGAAACTTTAGAAGCCATTGTAGGGTTATTATTTGGCCTAATTTCAATATGGTTGTGCCTCAGGGAATAGGGAACCAGAGGAGAGAGAAAGAGACAGGGAAACAGTCAGTTGGTGGAGCAGTCAGAACACACAACATTTATTGATTATGTTTGCTGTCTTATATGGGTGCAGTTCATGGAACCTCAAAATAACTACAATAGTAACCTCAAAGATTCCTGACCACAGATCATCATAACAGATATAATAATAATAAAGTGTGAAATATTGGTAGAACTACCAAAATGTGAGACAGAGATAAAGAGTGAGCATGTGATATTGGAGAAACATGGCATTCATAGATTTGCTGTATGCAGAGTTGACATAAATCTTCAATTTGTAAAAACATGCAATATCTGCAAAGCACAATAAAACAATGGCATGCCTATAATTATCCCTGCTCTTCAGGGGCATGGATTGCTCACTCTATTTTGAAGACTACAACAAGCTCACATTTTCCATTTTGCCCTTAACAGTGGAAGAGTCAGTCCTGACCATCTGAGGACTCCTGCCTCGGCACACTGACTTCTGATTCTTTCAGCCCAGATTACAATCCAGTGGTCAGGTGGCACAGAGCAGCCCCTCATGGGGTACCTGGGCCAGTCGTGGGTATATCTGTGAACCCAGCAATCAGTAATCTCAGCCCCTCTGGTGTTATTCCCCTTCTCCTCACCAGCTCCCTGTTCCCGGACCTTCTCAAATGCCCGATGGTGACTGATCCCTCTCTCTCCTTCCCAGTGCTTTGAACAAAAATATTGAGTGTCCTTCTCCTTCCTGTACTTAAGTCGCTTACAGATCTATCTGTCTTCCAAGACTTATCTCCATTGAAACTTTCAAAGGCTCATTTTCCTGAACAGTCAAATGAGGATGTTAATTTTCTGTGTATCCAAGTGCTGTGAAGTTGAAGTGGGGAACCCTTGCAACCATGCCTCGCATACTACCTAGAGTGCACCAGGCACACAACAGGGCTCCTACATGGCTAGGAAGTCTGGATCTAGAAGGGAAAACTCTGTTCTCCCTCACAGGGTATTAAATGGAAAGACGTGTTACCCTGAAATGATACCATAGCCTGCTAAACCCTATCCTAGCCTAATGGCACTGAGCTGACTGCTAACGGCTGGAGGCTGCTCCCCCAAAAGACTCTGTGAGTGGCACCAAGACGGGATGCTGCCTTTGGCTTCATCATTTGAAGATGGGACCCTGGCAGCGGCTCTCTCTAGCTTAATCTCCCAAACCCCAACGCATGCACAGGCATCGTCTCCCCTCCTCCCAGGTCTCCTTCCGCCCCTGGACCTCCCTGACCATTCAGGAGGCAGGGCCATTCCCAGGCCAGAGAAGGAAGGCGGGGGATGGCTGCCCCACTGGGCTGAAGGGCAGCTGTTTATATTATAATTAAGGTTTTACAGCATAAACTGAAATGTAGCTTGACTATTCCTACAAGGCACTGGAGGTAATTACCACTGCTAGAGGCATTCTCCACTGCCAATTATTTCCCTTCCTAATTGAATAACTTAGGCCACATTGTGGAGGGCCAGCAAAAGGAAGGAGGTGCTTTCAAATATGGACACTCCTTCAGAGGGCTCAGAACAGCGCGAAGCTTAACACACTCTCAGTCCAACCCTGTCTGAGAGTTCTTTCCTAGGAGTGTAGCATAGAGGATAAGAATGTTAGTCCCAGAGTTCTACCATTTACTAGTTCGGGCAGATCAAACTCCCTGCATCCATTTCCTCTTCTATAAAATGGGAATAATTGAAGTTCAGGCAGACTGCATTTTATTACACGTTACTACGTTTTGCAGATACTACAGTTTTTTTTTTTACAAATTGAAGGTTTGTGTAACCCTGGATCAAGTAAGTCTGTCGGTGCCATTTTTCCAACAGCATGTGCCTCTGGGTCATATTTCTCACAATACCTGTGTTATTCTCACAATATCTCAAACTTTTTCATGATTACTGTATCTGTTATGGCGATCTATGACCAGGGATCTTTGATCTTATTATTGTAATTGTTTTGGGGCACCATGAACTGCATGAACATATGACAGCAAACTTAATAAATAAATGTGTGTGTTCTGCCTGCTCCACTGACTTGCTGTTTTCCCGTCTCTCTCTCTCTCTCTCTCTCTCTCTCTCTCTCTCTCTCTCTCTCTCTCTCTCTCGGCCTCCCTATTCCCTGAGACACAATAAGACCAGTTAATAACCCTACAATAGCTTCCAAGTGTTCAAGTGAAAGGAATAGTCACACATTTTCTACGTTAAATCCAAGGCTAGAGATGATTAAGCTCAGTGAGGAAAGCAAGTCAAAAGCTTAGATAGGCCAAAAGCTAGGCAGGCCTCTTGTGCCAAACAGTTAGCCAAGTTATGAATGCAAAGGAAAAGTTCTTGAAGGAAATTAAAAGTGCTACTCCAGTGAACACAGGAATGATAAGAAAGCAAAACAGCCTTATTGCTGATAGGGAGAAAGTGTTAGCGGTCTGGATAAAAGATCAAACCAGCCACAAAATTCCCTTAAGCCAAAGCCTAATCCAAAAACTTTGTGCGACCCATTTTATTGTGATATTAGCTTTATTGCAGTGGTCTGGAACCAAACCCACTATATTTCCAAGGTATGTCTGTATAGACTTCATGGCATTGTTGTGAGAATCAAATGAAATAATAATCATTCTGGCACATAGAGAACATTCAATAATTCTGGCTTAAGGAGGTGGTTCCAACAGAGGGTATGACCATGAAGGTGCAGGCATTTTTCTCTTCCCTGCACAGGTGGACAAAACTGAGGCAGAAGTCACACTTCAGTCCCACATGCAACAGCTTGGTCTGGGAGTACCAACAGCAGATATAAAGCATGCCTCCCTGGCTTAAAAACAATAAATTCCTTTGAGTTACAGAATAAATGGCCCCTCCCAAGAAAGTTGGACAGATATTCAAGATATCCAGTCTCTGGGAGTGTTTGTTAGTCCCTTTGCCTCCTCTGTATCCATACAAGGTGGCTGGCATTGTGCACAGGCTTGCGGTAGCTTCCTCAGCCCCATGGAAACTCATGATTAATACCACATACATTTGTTGAGGGCTTTCAATTCTTTAAATTTTATTCTACTCTCATCTCTTTCACACCTCACAACCACCTGGAAAATAAAAGTATCCTTCCTGGTTTACAAATGAAAAAAAATGGAGACTGAGAGAGATTAAATAACTCACATAAGCTCAATCAAGGACTGAAACACAGCTCTCTGCCTCCAATTTTTCCCACTGCTCCTCCACAGGAAGGAAGTCCATTCAGCTTTCAGGGTTCACCACACACTCCCTTCCCAAAGCCCAACTCTTTTGCTATTGAAATTATATAGTGCGTTTAAAACATCACAAAAGCCAGAGATCGTGAATTCTCCCACTTTAGCGTGTATACAAGTCTCTTAGGGAATGTGTTTACAAACGAAAATTCCAGGGCCACACTCCCAGGAAGTCTGACTCCCTGCATCTAAGATGGGGCCCAGGAATCTGTAGGTTAACAAGGTCCCCAGGTTTTTCTAATTTCAGTAGTTCAATGAGACGGCAACAGAGGCCTATGAAAGACCACGGATGGGACCTCAGTGAGTTGACTTAATCTTTCTGAACATTCATTTCCTTATATGCAGAGGAAGATAATAATATTTACCTCTGCGAGGTTTTGTGAAAATTAAATGAGATAATGCATGTAAAGTGTTGTGCACCGTGCTTGGCACATAGAACATGCTCTGGTGACATCAGTCCTTGTTAGCACGACTGCTGCTGTCATGAATATTACCGAAATACAACCAAGTCTTGTGTTACTCAAGGGATAAATTATTATAAGCTTAAGACCTTATCATTTGGAGTCACTAAATCTATAGAAAATTGGGATGTAAAAGAAACATAAATAGAATTTGATAAATTTAAGTCATTTTTTAATAAGACTGACTCATTTATCCTCATTTAACTGCCTTGGGGTGGGGGTGTTGGCAGCTGTTTGGACAAACAGGAGTTTGTTGTTTAATTAGCAGACACTGATTAATGGCAGGAAAGGGGAGCAACTGGTAGACATGCTGGGGGGGCTTCTTGAGAACTGGCTTTAAATTAATGTGATCTGCACAAAAATTCAATAGCAGACAGCACTGAGATAGACAAGAATGTATAGACCCCATCCGCAGCCACGAACAGCTTCCTCCTAGTCATCCTCCATTCCCCTAGGACTCTGGGGACATCTCTGAGTGCAAGTGCATCCTGGGACCCCAGGCTGCCTCTATAGGTCTGAAGTCTGGGTGAAGAGGAGCTCTGCCTTCTTATTAGGGAAAGCTGGCCGGGAGGCTGCCCTAGGACTGCTTCTCCTGGGGAAAAGAAAACAAGAAGGAAGAAATTCCAGAAGAAAGTAAGACAAATTGAGCTAAGTGAATGACTTACAGACTGTCAGTGGTGGGAACCCCGCACTCCACACATACACACACTTTGAATTTGGCAAAAAGCCCAGGTGAGGTATGAAGTGACTGTCCGCCAGGACTACCCACAGGCTGGCCTGGGGCTGGTGGCCTGAGCTTTATCAGAGAGCCTCTAGAAATCTGCATTTCACCCAGGCCACCTCCATCTTTTAGTGAGGCCAAGTAGGCACACACACACAAAAACCAAACAATTTCGGATTGGAGAAGGTCCAGAAATACTCCTGGGTATATTTTGACATCTCAGGGAGTAGGTTCTGAGAGAGCAACCCCAGCATTTCCACACCTGATAGGGCAGGGGCAGGTGACCATCAGTACTTGACGTCAGGCGAGTCATGCTTCAGCCCTTCCTTTGGAAATCTGAGGCCGAAAACACATTTTATGGATGAGAACCAACCACTCCGGAGGGTTGTCTCTTATTTAAGCTGTGCAGTGAACTACCTACATAGTGTGAATTGAGAGACCCGGAAAGTCTCATCCCCCAAAAACACCCTCTCCCCAAGCATTTCTATTTCCAAATGTGTCTGTCCCCTCCTACTACAACATATCCAGGCCGTAACTTTCCTCTCTGATCCAAGTTCCTAAGGTGATGCAAGAGCAGGAGGGATACTCCAAGGAGAAGAGGCTACAACAGTAACAGGTGAGGCAGACACGAGTCAGTCCTGCTCTTGCTTTCTCTAGAACCCCATCCCCTGCCTTCATTTTCTGTCCTACTCTGCTATTCTCATGACCTTCATTTGTCTCTGTCACCTGCTCCCTGTGCCTTTCCCATCTCTATGTCCATCCTATGCCAGGTTGATGCTGGATACACAGTGGGCTCAATCCATGCCTGAGGAATGACTAAGCAATGAATGAACAGAGAGGCATGGAAGAATGTTCAGGGTGAGGGCTGCAGGCACATCCATGCCAGCCCTCCTTTTCCCCCAGGGCAAGCCCAGAAGGAAGCAGAGAGAAAGGCCTGGCTGATAATCTTTTACCCAAAGCTCAGCTCCACAGTAACGCTCTTTGTGCTGCCCCTGCTAACTGGGGGCAGAAAATGTGGAAACATCACATATTTGCCTGTAAATCTGCTGCTTTTATGTAAAACATTCATGACTGGCTTCATGTTTTAGTCCTTACTTTCTCTCCCTCCTCCTGTATCCATTTTTATAACCCCCTGTTCTCACATGGCCAAACAACATAACTGATCACTCTGTCACCTTGATCCCCTACAAAGGTGCCTTTTCCACTGTTTCCCCCCAACCCGCCTTCACCATCTACTTCTTTTCCAGCTGTTCCCTCCAGGGCAGCAGACTCTTGCATCCGTAGTCACCAGGGCACACAGATCTCATTTTCTTTATGATTCATCTCCCAAGTGGAGAAATGACCAGGATCAAAAAATGCATATGTGACATTGCTGGGGAAATGTGGCTTCAGACAAGACAGGAGTTGGCAGAAGTGGAGGTTACTCACTTCACTCAAAGTGAGGAGCTGGGAGAGGTTGCCTTGGGTGGGGAGTTTTATTGGTTTTCATATTTATCACTGCGGAGTGCTATTAATGAATTGCCGTCCTCCAAAATCAAACCATCAAGGTTGCATTTGGGCAATGAAGAACCGCTGGTTACAGAAAGTGCCCCTGTTGGTCTGACAGTTTCTCATGATCAGGAAGTGTCACTGGGTGATCCGGATACCAATGTCCTGTGAGCCCCTTGGTGCTCTCCTCTGATTGCTCAGGAGCTTTGACACACTACACTTTGTCTGTCCTTCTGGAAGCCCTTTCTTTATTTGGTTTCCAGAGACCACAAACTTCTGGTTTTCTTTCTACATCCCAGGACATTCTTTTGCCAGGTCTTCCTCTTCTTCCTAATCTCTAACACTCTGAGTAATGTAGGGCTCAGACCTTGGACCTCTTCTCTATCTATTCCACCTGGCTTTGTCATCTCTCTCCTTCATGGATTTAAATATCAGGTTGATTCATAAGAAACATCTGATGATCAATCTTTTTCACCTGTAAAAAAAATGACAAGTTCAATTGTCCTACCTAATTCTATATAGCATAACTCCCAAATCTTTATCTCTGTCCCCTGACCTCTCTTTGAACTTCAGACTCTTATCCAGCTGCCTACTTAGACACCTCCACTCAGTTGTCTAATTGGTATGCCCAGATCAACCAAAGCAGTTCAGAGTAGGACTCTAGACTTCCCTGCCAAGTTTGTTCCTCTCCCAATCTTCCCCATCTCAGTTAAGGACAACTCTACTCCTCTGGTTGCTCAGATCAAGAACCTAATAGTCATCCTGGCTTCTTCTCTTTCTCCCACGTTACAGAAGTAAGTTCTTTTAGCTCTAACCTCACGTCTCATATCTTTGCTCTTATCATCCTAGGCCAAGTTTCCTGGGGTTGTTTCCTAGATTAGTGTAATGATATCCTAACTGGTTTCTGCTTCTGCTTCTACCCTTGAACATTCTATAATCTACTATCTTTACAGCAGTCAGAGTGAACACTCTGAAGCATGCATCACATTGTGCCATTCTCTCCAGTCCAAATACTCCAATGTCTTCCAATAATGCTCAGAATAAAATCTAAACTCCTTACCCTGCCTATTTCCCAGCCCCTGCCTGTGTCTCTAATCTTCATCTCCTTTGCCTGCTTCACTCAGCTGTAACTCAAAGCCTTCCTCCTTCCCACTTCCTCTGCCTCTGACACTCTCATTCCACTCATTCAAGTGTGTTCAGTATCACCTCCCCTGGAAAAGCTTTCATAGACCATCCCATTATCAGTAATACTTATCCCTTCATCCTGCTTTCTTTAATATGCTGATCACATGATAGTATATGATAGAATGATTTGTTTACGTGTTTATTTTCTACCTACCAACTAGAACCTAAGTTCTCTAAGGGCAAATATTGTTGTCTCTTTCAGTGTCCTTTCCTAGTGCCTGGCACCTGATAGATGCTCAGCAAGTGTTTAAGTGAATGAATGAATTGATGAATGAGTATGCCAGGCCCCCAGCTCTATATCCTGTAGAGCTCAATACATATTTGATGCTTGAGAATCTTAAGCCAGAAGAACTTTGAGCCAACAGTCTAATAATGATGTGGGATTAGGATTGTACTGTAATGTGAGTTTGTAGTTTTTAGAATACTTCCTTATATATGATAACCACTACCTCCTCTTTCCAACAGGATGGAGGATCCCGAGGAAGTCACTTCTCCCTTTCCATTTTCTCCATCCAAAACATTTTAAGTTTTTATTCTTTATGCAGTGACCATGACATCCTTGGTGTTGGCTATCACAACTACACACACACACCACACCACATCACACCAATAATGATAAAAATAATAGCAAACTTTCAATAAGATCTCGCATTGAACCAAGCACTGTTCTAAACTTTTTACATATATTATCTCATTAGGATGGCTTAATAATCCTACAAAGCAGGTGCAGATGGGATCTTGGATCTCCACATTCAGGTGAGGAAACTGACTCACAAAAGGGACTAAGTAACTTTCCAAAGTTTACACGGCCAGTAAGAGAACAGGCCAAATGTTTCTGAGGTTTTCAGTTTGGGATAAGATCTCTAGTGATGCTATCCATAGAAAGTCCCACTCTCCTACTGTCCCTCCTGTCCAGATTGCTCAAAATTCTGAAAATCCCATAAAGACAAGGGCAATGAACATTAAGGGCCTCCTGTGTTACAGGGAGAAAGACCCTAGGTCCTCATATCCACCAAGGCGATGTGCTTTCACCCAAAGTATGACCAAGGCAGTGACACAATAGGGCTCTTTTCCCTCATTTACCCTCTAAGGGTGCTCTGTGTCACTCAGAGCTGGCCCTCTCTCCCAGGCCAATTGAAGGACACGTTTGCCTCACATCTTTAAGTGAACAGCAGGAATCCATGTAGCAATTTCCTGTCCCTCACCCTCCCTTGTTAGCTCAGCTCCATCTGGTAAACAGGAGTCCTGGTGCCCCCGGCGTTCAACTCCCTCACCTAACAGGTAGCACCTAAAGAAAAAGGCTTTCTGAAAAAAATCACATCACCCACACTTCCAAGTACACGGAACCCTCAGGCTCATGCATTGATATGGTTTGGCTATGTCCCCACCCAAATCTCATCTTGAATTCCCACATGTTGTGGGAGGGACTTGGTTGGAGGTAATTGAATCATGGGGGCAGGTCTTTTCCTGTGCTGTTCTTGTGATAGTGAATAAGTCTCACGAGATCTGATGGTTCTATATGGGGGAGTTTCCCTGCACAAGCTCTCTCTTTGCTGCCATCCATATAAGACATGACTTGCTCTTCCTTGCCTTCTACCATGATTGTGAGGCCTCCCCAGCCACATGGAACTGTAAGTCCATTAAACCCCCTTTTCCTGTATAAATTACCCACTGTTGGGTATGTTTTTATCAGCAGTGTGAAAATGAACTAATACATGCATTGATGCCCGCCTCCTGTAATCCTGGCAGTGGGACCAATCAGTTGCCTAGAGGCTGCTGCTTCTCACACAGGGATAGCTGACAAGGCACAAGGGCGTTGCTCCTAGCAGGCTTCTGCCCCCTCCCTGGCAGTGCTAGGCCAGAGAAGAAAGAGTGGGGGAGAGGGAGGGATGTCTCTCCAAGTAAGAGAGCAAGCAAAAAGATAAATGGAACCAATTTCAAAAGGAGTTACAGGGCATCTGGGGAAGCAAGACCCCTGAGTTATAGTTAAGACTCTGAAGCATCAATTAATATGCTTCACATCTACCCCACCTTGCTCTTGGATGCACCAAATGCTTTCAGGAATACCCCCAGGGTCCCCTCCTCACAGCTAGATAGGACTCACTTTCCACAGCACTAGAAACAAAGACTGCCAATACTCAAACTTTATGTGCAAAAGCTGCTTGTCTGAACCTGGATACAGAAAGATTTAAAGGCATACTTGCAGTGCAGTTTTTCCAGAGAAAGTGGAATGAAAAGGAAGAGGGAGGGAGCAGGGAGACAGAAAATATTAGCTTAAGAAATCTCAAGTCTCTGACCCAGGAAGAACCCGGTGCTAGAGGGAAGTTGAGCTGTGACTGAGGTTTTCTTTTTGCGGTCCTACAAGGTGGTTAATGCCAGCCAATGGTGGCCAGCTCATTATTGATGGGTTGCCCCAGTTGGAGTGACTCATCTTTGCCCCAGACTTTGCCCCTCCACATGGATCATCCCCTGTTTAACAACCTAGGAAGTTGGTGAACCCCTTGCCAAGCACCAATGAACTTCGAGACTTTCAGAAATCACAACCTTTGTGGGTATCAGTCTCCTCATCTGCAAAATCAGGCACTGAGAAAATGATTTCTAAGGTCCTATGTCTAATTTTCTGGAATTTAATAAAGACCTATAGTGGGATATGATTGGGAAAAAATCCTTTGCTTATCATGGAATGGTTGCTAAGCAAGTCCCACAAAACAAGCAGTAGAGTCTCCCACATAACCTAGCTTTTAAATTTTAATCAAAGCCCATGAACTGAAAACAATCAAAATGTGTACTGAGGGAAGGGGCTGATTGCATATTAATTTCATTATTACCCAGATATATCCACTATCTCTCATGAGGTCAGTGACATATGATCATCTTATTGGTCATCTTTAAAACAATTTACTAAATAATGACTAGTTGCCAAGGACTATGGTGGGAACTTTAGAGAATGCAGAAAACTAATATTTATTGTCTCCATCTTTATAATAATACAAACTAATACAGGAAATTTAGAATCATAATGGAATTTTTTTTAAGTTTAAGACTGACTACTGTTCATTTCAATGTTGACAAGTACGACATCCAGGTAATGCTAAACCTTTGAAGCAAAAATGAAAATGTACAATGTTATTATCACTAAATTATATCACTATAAACAAGTAATCACTGGTGCCCTGCAAATGTGCATAGAATATTTACCTTAGCCCAAATTTTGTTTAGAGAAAATCTAATCTTTCTCCTTAAGATAATGCTCAGGTTGGTCATTTTAGTTTCAATACTATATAGACTTGAGATTTTACCCACAACAACCTTGCAGACAGAACTGGCTATATAATTTGTAGGGTCCAGTACAAAATGGAAATGTGGGGTTTCTTGTTTACAAATTATTAATACTAAGAATTTTAAGATGGCAAAAGCAGGGTATTAAACAAAGTGTGGGCCCCTTCTAAGGTCAAGGCCTGCTCATAGATTATCCAGAAGTAGCCATGGCTGACATTTAATGAGTTCTTGCTGTCTACTGAGCACAGCTCTAAGAGCTGTACATTTATTAACTCTTTTAATCCTCAGAACAACCCTGGGAGGGAAGTACTATTATTCTCTACCTATAACAAGGAAACAAAGGCATAGAAAAGTTACGCATTCTTACCCATGGATCCATGGACAGGAAATAGAGCCAAGATTTCACGGCAGGATTTTGAGGCAGACTGGGTTCAGGTCCCATCACATTGCTACACTATGCTGCTTCTAGTAGTCATTCTCCCAAACTGAATCTGGAAATTATACTAATGGATTTCCACTCCACAGAGTCTTTTAATTTTCTTCTCTCCTAAGATTAACACTGGGCTTGAGTAACTCTGAGGTTGTCACAGTTCCAAGGAACTGTAATGACTAGGGGCCTTTTGCATGTGTGTGACTGGATGGATATGGGCAAAGCAGAGTAAGCCTGAATGCAGAGAGCTGGGCATAGTTTTTCTTAGACTCTCGCATGTTACTGAACCTCCACAGTCAAAGCCTGCTGAAGCTTCACAGCTAAGGCTCTGGGTAAAAATGGCTCAGACCAAGAAGGCCCACCAGGCTCCAATAAGCCTAGTTCCATTTCATGCTGGAAGGATGGGGTCTCTGGGCAGAGCTGGGCTTGCCTGCAACAACCTTGACTTCTAGCGCACGGCTGTGGCCTTGCTCCTGGGCAGGTCCCACAGGAAGAACCTCCATGCTAGGCACTCCACCCTTGCCACAGAGGTAGCCACACAGAGTGGAAAATGAAGAGCACTGTTCTTGGAGGGAAGAACATTAGGCAGCTTGGCCCTCTGCTTTCTAGAACTGTGGTTTTCCAACTTCAGTTGGGCATAAAGATCAACTTAAAAAGAAAAAACAGTCGGCTCCCATGCTTACTTTTTATATAACAAGCCTTCCAGGATTTCTGATGTAGGTGACGCATTCTTCAAGAATCATCATCTAGAAAATGGATAACCTTAACGTGATGGGAGCATTGCCAGGGGAGGGCGGTGACCCCTCTCTTTCACCATCAGAGATGAGCCAGCTACACCACCACTTCTAGCAGGGCTTAGGCAGGTCAGAAGATGAGACGCCTGAAGGAGGGAATGCAGCCCCCAGCTTTCTACATGGATGCTAGAGTCCCAGGTCATTCCTTTTTAACTTTGGCTAATAATCTTAATCAATATTTTATTTTACTGGAGCATAAATTGCGGCCGCCACCATGACCTGCCATTCACAAAATGATGAAGGTTTCCATGCAAACTTTTCTCCTTATAAAGGGTTTTCAGGCCTCCTCTTTCTCTCTCTACCTGCTGTTTCTTCTAAATACCATTTGGCTTGAAAAACTCTAATTTTGAGGAAATTCCTTTTTCTCAGAATGGATCAGAGTCATCAAACGCTGTTGATGAAATAGACTTTAGAGAGCATTCAGCCCGGCGATTTTACTCTATAGACAGGAAACTGAAAGCCAGACGAGGCCAGAGCTGACTAGAGTGACATAGAGTGGGGTCCACACTCACATGCATAGGTGAGGCCACTGAGCAGACCCTGCATACTCACCGTTCATGCAACCCAAAGATGTCCCTTCTCCCCACAGTGCCACATCACACCCAGTAAGCTGACACCCACCGCAGGGCATATCTAGACTCCCTTCACTGGATTTCCCATTAAAGCAATACTGAAAACAGTTTTTTTTTAAATATCTGGAAATGAATTGATATCTCATATAGCAAGAATACAGCAAGGGGGCCGGAAAAGTCCACTGTGAACATGTTTTTTAAAAAAAAGTTATAAATAAACAGAACGATCAGAAACCAGATTAAACTTCCAAGTTGAGAATGAGACGTGGAAGATGAAAGGCCTGACCTGTTCCTAACTAGCTGGGTTGCGGTTCAATTGTATAATCCTCTCCTGGCTACATGGCATTGGAATTCATAAAACTGTGGACTTTTAGAACTGAAAAAGATCTTAGAGAAGTTGTCTAGCCCAATCTCTCACACTGGGGATGGTAAAACTGAAGCTCAGAGAGATGAAGACACTTGCCCGAAGTCACACAGCTCATATTTGTTAATCAACCAGGGTTATTCTTGCAGCTACTGAAGGAACCACAATGGATGTGTAATTTGGTCCCTGGCAAAGAAAACTTATTACCTAGTAGTTTGATATCTTTCCTATGTGGTGTAAAAATTTCAAACAGATCACCTAGTAGGGAAATGTAATCACAGTTTTTAATTAACATAAAGTCTCCGAGACATTTGTTGTTGTTATATTACTTTTATACAGTGTAAATCAATTAGCTGCAATGGGCTAGTGGGTGCAGAGAGTGGCAGTCAGTCACTGGGCAGATAATTGCTCTGTTGCTGAGATTAACACCTTATCATGCTATTAGGACCGCTTATGAATCTTGTAGTCCCGACGAAGCCTACAATTTAGGGACTATCCATTCCAGCTGTCTCCATTTCTATAGCCTCCTACATGCAAACAATTGTTGCACTAAGTGCAGCATTTAATTAAAGGCCCTTCCCATGTCATGGCTACAGTCACGGGAAAGACAAGAGACCTTGTTTGTTTCAAAAAAAAAAAAAAAGGCACCTCTTGCTGGTGATTAGTTAGTGTTAAAGCAATCAAGATTAAAGTCAGGGAGGCCATGAAAGAAGGATAAGATATTGATGACTGTGGAATTGTCAATTGGAAAGTACATGCATACCTTTACTTTCATGTGTTAGTAAGAAATCAGCGATGAGAAATACGAGCCTGGGTTTCTTCTCGCTTTAAAGGGTCATATCATCAAAGCCTGGAGTGCTCTGCCTCTTCCCAAAAGTCCAACCAAGCATCTTACCAGAATTGTTTTTAACTATCAGATTCTAGCATGAGAGGTCAGAAATTGGGGATTGACGAGGCAGGTTGGGGAAAGCATGAACCAAGACATTCAGACTGGTTTGTTGTATCCAAGTAAAGAGAGAAATTTATCTCCAAGGGAGCTCTGATTATATTTTAACAAAGGGAAGCTTTCCCTGGGACAATTGTTACTGCAACAGGAGACACCCCCTCCCCCAAAAAAGTCAAACAGGCAACAAATAATTTTACCATTACCAGGTAATATGTGTTAATTGCTCAGTTTATATACTCAGAATGCCATACCATTAGAGACTGTGTATGCATTGTAACTAGAGCATTAATAAATTTAAAATGTGCCTATTAGGATGACAGCTTTGGAGGTGCAAAGGAATAACAGTTATCACTTGGCAGAAGCCGCTCTCACCCCATCTGCCGAGACTTTGCATACATTTTCAGCTTCCTGAGCAATGATTAGGCCTGTCAGAACCTCTTTAACCTTCTAACTGCTGGTCCCCACTGGCCGTAATTAGAGACTAATGAATTCAGAAGATGCAGGCCGTGAGGAAAACTGCCTTGACAGTTTGTGTACAAATTAAGCCCCAATTACTTCATGCATCTTTTGCATCGCTGATACAAGTCTCTGTTATTATTTTTGAATATGGTCATTTTAGCAGAAACGAAGAACTTGGCTAATGTATTTTGTCGTTTTTATGGCTCATCATAAAGAAAAAACATACTGGGCGGGTCATGAATATGTGAAATAAACTACAGCAGATTATAAAAAGAAATAAATTTTCCTCTTGGGAATACCCTACCACCTTTTCATCCCCCCGATGGATAAACTTATTAATATGGTTATTTTTATTCTGATAATATCTGCCATTAAAGGAGCCTGACTCATGAGCAGGTCATTTGGCTTAGGTTTAGCCTCTGAGTAAGGAGCATTTGGGAGTGAGGTGCCCCTTCATTGCTAATCCTGGTATATCCTGGTATAAAGACTGCTTCGAGAATATTGTCAGAAATTCTTTGTTCTGTGCCCTTACTTGCTCTTCCACCTTCAACAGCCATGGTGAAAAGTTTCTAACTCCAAGAGGCATAGCTTTTAAATGACAATAGAAAGGTCCAATGTCACATTCTTTAAAAAAACAAACAAACAAACAAAAAACCTCTCGAAACGATATTGAATCCTGTTTCAGCCCCACTGGTCAACGTGAGTAGATATTCTATTTTAGTCGTTTGGGAGATCCCTTCCCCTACTCTCTGGGGTCACACAAAAATCCTGGCTTATATGTCCTCAGAAAGCCCAGGGAGTAGGCCCTCATGTCTGCAGGATGGTCATCACCTTTCAGGCTATTTCTTTAGCTACAAGATGCTGCTGTTGGCAGTGGGTCCTGCCAGATGTCTTGGTCTCTGTTGCTCCAGGCAGCTCAAAGATCCCCCTGCCGGTGGTCCTTCCTTGCTGAGGACCAGTCTCCTATAGCCATCCTCCACTAAAGTTCCTACATGCCAGAGGGCTCCTATTCCTGCTCCACACCAGCCTCAGAGAAAGTTAAGATTCTTCCTTTTGTCTGGCCACCTTCAACTCCCCAGCTTAAAGCACTTCCCTTCATTCTCTCTGGTGGTAGGCAGAATAATCCCACCCTGCTTTAAAAAATGCTTATGTACTAATCCCCAGAACCTGTGATGTCACCTCACATGGAAAAAGAGACTTTACAGATGTGATTAAGCTAAAGATCTTGAGATGGGGGTATTATCAAGGTTGACTCAGTCTAATCACAAGGTTCTTATTGGAGGAAGACTGGGAGATAAGAGTCAGTAGTAGGAGCTATGACAATGGAAGCAAGAGGTTGGAGTGATGTAAGGAAGGAGCCACAAGCCAAGGAATGCAAGTGGCCTCTAAGAGCTGCAAAAGGCCAGGCAATGAATTCTCCCCTGAAGTAACCAGAAGGAGCTGTCCCTGCAGACACCTTGATTTCAGACTTCTAATGTCTGGAACTATAAGACAATAAATATATATTGTTTTAAGCCACTACATTTGTGGTAATTTGTCACAATAGCAGGAGGAAACTAATATAGCCTTCTCCAATGGAAACTTAAAGATTTGTATTTGTATTATAATAATCGTTCCAATAATAATTAATATAATAATTTATTTTATATAAATTAATAGTATCTTTCCTCTTATCTCTAAGATTGAAATCATAAGCTATCCTCATGAGGATGTTATGGTAACTAAGGGAATTAAAGAATCAGTTGGATATGTGGACCAAAGTAGATATGCAATAAAAAGTTGACAAAGTACAGCTCAAAAGTGAGTCTTAGTATGAATATGAGCCAAGATGGTGTCAGCCCCTACCTGGCTTCCTCTGCACTAGTCCACACAACTGGATCTTTAATGGTCTCTAGATGCAGGCTGCAGCCCACCTGTTCTTGAATGGCAGGAAGCAGTAGTTTCTTGTCTCGTGGACCTAAACCTGACATACCTACTCTTTTAGGCTCTGAGTACTGTAACCAAGACCCATGAATTTGGTCCACTGTATCACCTCCAGGTCTTCTTCACAGTCAAAAATTATCTGGGTCTCAAGTTTAGAGAACAAGATACTGGAGTTTGAGTAGCTCTGAAATTACAGTGAATTCACCTACTGTGTTGGCTTCACCCGAGACCTTAACCGTAGGGCAAAGAAGCCTTAATTCTATTTGCTTCACCTGTTGAGGACTCCTGTTCTGGAACTAGAAGCTACATCCTCAACCCAATCCATTGACTGGGGCCATAGGACCCCACATCGTACTTGTTCATCCCTTTCTGGGGCCTATGTCTTTCCTCTTTATACCCCATATTTAACCACATTCATCAGCCATCCTTGGATAGATTCTTGAGTGAATATCAAAAGCTAGCTTGACTGGGGGGATTTGATTCACACTTTAACACCTGCTGTTGTACCACTGAATTGTTCTCTCCAGAGCTACCTGAGTCAGGCTGTCCATTGCCCCCAGACCATCAAGTTCCTATCCTGTATACTCCTCTGCTTATGTTCTAGGTTGCCATCAGTCCATTGTTAAGGCTGGCTCTGAGTAAAGAGAAAAACTAAATAAAGATGGTCGTGGCTTAAACACTGACTTAGAAACTCATTTCATTAGAGTGATTTATTAAAAAGCAGTACTTAGGAAAAGCATATTATTCACCTCTTTAACACGATTGCATTAGAGCAATTTTTTTCTGGTGACAACTTTCGAGGTAGGTTTTTTAAAGAATAAACACAGTCTAGTGGAAAATTATGCCTAGAGTCTTGGCCTGCAGTGACAAGGTACAGACTGCTACAAACTGAGGCCTTCCCATAGACCTCCCCTTCCTGTGAACTCCTAACTTAGCTGCAGCCTGACAGAATAGTAATGAGAAGTATGAGAGTCCGGGAGCAGGGAGAAAAAAGGGGTGGAAACAAGAGGCCCCAGACCCTGCCCACACACCCGAAGACCCATGTGGGGAAACAGCTCTCTAGCCTTCAGCAGACAAGCTTCAGGGGATGCTGAAGAGAAGAGGGAGGACTAAACTCACAGAGTCTGGAGCTGCGTTTTAGATTCACAGAACCCCAGAATGGGAAATTGTGGACCAGAAAGGCCAAAGCATGACCACTTTTTTCCCTTTGTGATGGCAACACAGCAGGCCTTCCTATCAGGCCTTCATGGCCGTGGTCTTGAAATGAACTCAAGAAGTGCTGCTGTGGGCCAAGATCAGAAAGTGTACCCCATGGATACCCGGAGCCCCAGGAGGTTATACGGTCTTCAATGAGCCTGGTATTATACCCTTATTCTTTCTCCTAGGAAAGTGAAAATCATTTCTATCATTGCTATTCAAATTGTGGCTCATTTATTTGTTTGTGAAACTGACCTTAACTAGGCTTTTGAAAGACCTCACCCACGGATGAAGTTCTGAGCTAACACACCCTCCCTGCCACCTAGAAGAGTTTCTCTCTGTGTGTCTTTGACTCCGCATCTTCCGCATCTTGACTCTGGGATCTCCACACTCATTCAACAGAGGATCTTTGTATTTCAGAGGAGATTCGGTGCTTTTTATAAATTTAATTTACATGGAAGCCTCGTAAATAGTTTAGGGTCTGAAGGGAGATAGGCCTGACCCCGCCACACCCTGGCAGTACTCTGCTGAGAAACGTCACCTGATGCGTGAGAGACAGCATGCATGCAGCGGGCTGGGCTACAACTTCTGTCTCAGCTACTAGAGGTGGGACAAGTCAGGGTGGCCCACTACCGTGTGGGTGGAAAGCTTCTGAGTCTTATTTACACCATATTTGTTTTTGGAGCATATCATAGAACTTACCTTTGAAAGGCTCGTGCTTTCTAGATTTGCTTCTGAAGTTACAATAAAATTCCTCTTTCACATGGAAAATGTTAATTTCACCCAAAATGAGGTTAAATAAAGTGTGATAGGCCCATAATGGTTTATTACGTTCTTTTTTGTGGGGAGGAATGAGGTCTCATTCTATTATTGCCCAGGCTGGAATGCAGTGTCACAATCATGGCTCACTGCAGCCTCAACCTCCCCAGGCTTAGGTGATCCTCCCACTTCAGCCTCCCAAGTAGCTGGGACTACAGGTAATGCACCTGGCTAATTTTTTGTAGAGGTGGAGTTTTACCAGGTTGCCCAGGCTGGTCTCAAACTCCTGAGCTCAAACAATCCACCCACCCTGGCCTCCCAAACTGGTGGGATTACAGGTATGAGCCACCACTCCTGGCCATGACTTTATATGAAAAAGCAAAGACTGTTCACCACAATGTTGGGAAAAGTAGAGCCCTAACTGCAGTGCTCCAAAACTGGCCCACATAGGAGCACCCTCTCTGGCAGTGTTCCAATCTATTGCCTTGTTATGTTTTTATAAGTCTCTTTGTCTCACTAAAAGCATTCTCCTTTAAGGATGGAGATGATTCATCTAAGTATCTCTCTAAAATGCCTAGTTTATCAAGAGCAAAGTCTTCAAAAAACACTGCAAAATCAAATTAAAATTTATCACTAACAATGAACGTATTCTTAAGAGGTACTCCTGATGGTTAAAATATATTCTTAAAAGTTAATTTCTATTTTTTTTTTTTTGAGACGGAGTCTCGCTCTATCGCCCAGGCTGGAGTGCAGTGGCCGGATCTCAGCTCACTGCAAGCTCCGCCTCCCGGGTTTACGCCATTCTCCTGCCTCAGCCTCCCGAGTAGCTGGGACTACAGGCGCCCGCCACCTCGCCCGGCTAGTTTTTTGTATTTTTTAGTAGAGACGGGGTTTCACGGTGTTAGCCAGGATGGTCTCGATCTCCTGACCTCGTGATCCACCCGTCTCGGCCTCCAAAGTTAATTTATAATGGGGTCCCTTCCATAGAGCCCTTCTTAAAAACACACACACACACACACACACACTCCAAAATGATTTCCTAAAACTGAAAAACTGAGCAGGTCATTTTCACAGTATCTCTGCCTTCAGAGTGCAGGCTTTCTGAAGATAAAGACTGTTTTCTGCACTCTGTATTTGGTACATCACCTAGTTCAGTGAGACCATCCAGGGATGCATCACACATTTATTTAGTGCTTACATAAGGGGCTGGGGGAAATCGCAGCCATTGAGACAAAGTCCCTCATTGACATTCTAGTGTGTGCTGAGAGGTGGAGGAGAAGGAAATAGATAACAGAGGAGCAAATAAAAAAACACCAGACACTATAAGGCCTATTAAAAAGTAGATGATGGGTGGTGACTAGATGTATGAAGTGTGCCATTTTATATTGAGGTTTAGGAAAGCCCTCTGAAAATCGAAATTAAATTAAAAATGCAGTCAGCGTCCACATGACAAGAAGGAGCTAGTCATGGAAGCATCTGGAGCAGGAGTGTCCTAGGAAAAGCCAACAGCCAGAAGCAGGACTGGCTTGGAATGGTGAGGAGCCGAAAGAAAGCCAGTGTGGCTGAAGTCTTTGAATGGCAAGGACAAGTTGAGGAAATGGGGTCGCAGAGGTGAGCAGGAACCTGATCACAGGGAGCTCTGTGGGTTTTGAAATATGTTTGAATTCTTGAAGTGGTAACAGAGGCCATTAGATGTCTTAGGGAGGGAAGAGACATCATCTGCTTTATGTTTTAGAGATCACCCCAATGGCTACATTGGGGATGGAAGGCAAGTAAGAGGAAGCACTGGGCCACCAGTTAGGAGGCTGCTGCGGAAGTGCCCTGGAGACACAGCCATGCCAGGGAGGACAGCTGAGCAGCAGTAATAACTGCACAAACATCCCTCAAGAAATGCAGGGAGGGTTTCTGCACAGAGGAACAGCATGAGCAGGATCTCATGGAAGAGATCCTTTTCTCCAGGTATACCAAACTCTCAGTTCCAGGCTCACAGTACCAGTACCAGGCTCACAAGTTCATTATTTTCACATGGATATTCCCCCAATATGAAGTTTATAAATGTATTGCCAAGTTCCTCGTTTTAGGGGGACTAGAGTGAGGCTGAGATGAGTGGCAAGAAGAAGAGGAGGGAGATGAAGAGTATATGAGCTCTTCCCTTCCCTTTTAACTCACATCATGGTTCCTAACACATATAAGTGTGGGTATGTGTATCTTCATTATTTTCACATAGATATTCTTCCATGTGAAGTTTAGAAATGTTTTGCCAGGTTCCTTATTCAAAAACATTGTTTGGAATTTGATTGGGATTGCATTATATTTATAAAAATAACTTGGGGAGAATTGACATCTTTACTGAGTTGAAGTTCAGTGAGCCTGAGAACTTGATATACCTGGAGAAAAAGGACTCCAAACAGAAAAAAGAAAAGAAACAAGAGAATCAAAACATGCCAGACACACAGGAGTCATCTTAGCAAGACAGTATAAAATGGAAGGCTTTTATAAAAAATAGTATCAACAGAGTCAAGGGACACAACAAGACCAGAAAGCATGTAGGCCTACCCTACACAATGGGATGGGCAGATTCAACTCAGTAAAGATGTCAATTCTCCCCAAATTATTTTTATAAATATAATGCAACCCTAATCAAATTCCAAACAATGTTTTTGAATGAGAAACCTGGCGAAACACTTCTAAACTTCATGTGGAAGAATATCTATGTGAAAATAATGGAGATATGTACAACCACACTTAAATGTGTTAGGAGCCATGATGTGTGTTAAAAGGGAAGGGAAGAGCTCATAGGCTCTTCATCTCCCTCCTCTTCTTCCCATTCCCCTCAGTCTCACTCTAGTCTCCCTCAGATCCCCCTTCCCTCACATCATGTTCTGACTGATGTGAGCTAAAGAGTAAGTGTCCTCTCACACATAACACTACAGCAGTGTTTTTCAAACTTTTTTGGTTGCAACCATGTAAATATATGATATATATAGAAATATACACATATTATTGAAGCAAACGTTTCTGAAATAATACCTACTATTGCCATATGTGACTCATGTTTTTATTTTTTACTCTATTTTATCCAACTCTATTTGGCTAAGAAATTATATGTGGTCAGAACCCTCTTAATTGATTTTATAGCTCACTAATGTGTCAGGACCCATAGTTTCAAAAACACTGACCTCAGGGACTCTGGTGATTTCAGTCACCAACCCCAATCAGCAACCTCTTTGGCTGAATATTTTACCCGGTTTGCTTTAATGTAAGTTCAGGAAGCACTTCATTTAGATTTCCTGCTAGCCTGACAATGGAGAGAACAATTATTTCTCAACTGGTTTGGAAACAAGAGAAGTGGAATTTATGGTTTGTTTGTTCATTTGTAATGATGATTATGATTAAATAAAGCTCCCAGCAGTTCCTCAATGGGAGCCCCAGCTCCCATCTCGGCTGTGGTTAGCTTTTCTCTTCCATCTGGTAGGCCCATTCAGCTCCTCTGTTCCAACAGGCCAGTTTTTTAAAAACAGAAGGGGGACTAAAGAACATATTCCACCTCATTGCATGGAAGACAGTAATCCTCTAAGGCAAGGTATTTGTTTTTAACTGCATGGAACCGAAGCACCTTCTGAAAAAAAAATCAAGCTACAGCTCTGTTCTCTCTATAAAAATTTAAAATCACATTGATTATCCATCTGGCATATCTCCTAATTATGCAGCTCTTAGTGGACTAATACTCTCTTCAGAAGCAAAACCGTAAATATACAAAGAGAAACATGATTAATAATTTCTTTTTGTTCTGTCTTTCAGCACAAGTCCCCACTCATTCATGCTGTCCACTGAAAATGTTTCATAACTGTACCCAAAGACAGACATGATGAACTGTCCCTGACTATCTGCCCAAGGAAAAGTAGGGAGAGACACACAATCAGAATTTACTTTTTAGCAGAAAGGCACTGACAGAACAGGCACCCTGCACTGGTTTTCATCTTTACAGCTGAGTGTGTGTGTGTGTGCATGTGTGTGTGTGTGTGTGTGTGCATGCACATGTGCAATTGGTACACTTTTTACTATGTCAGCTTTTACCTCTATTTTATTATGTATCTGTTAAGTTCAATTTTGCTTCAACAAATCAGTTTTCTGAATAATCAAGTGAATATATTTTGTTAAACAAGCTACACCACTTACACTTGAGACAAATCTTTTCTTTTAAACAAAGCTGCATATAGGCTTATTGTTCCAGAAAATCTCATATCCTACTAGATGAATTTATGTGCACTCAGTCAAAATTGCATGGAAAACCCGACGAATTGTCAGTAATTTATCTTTCACATTTTACTATCATTTTCTTTACACCTTTTTCTCTTTTCCTCACCATTTCTACAAATGACAGGAACCTCTACTCTCTCGCTCCCACTAAAAGAGAAGTCACTAGTTTCCTAGTATAAATGAATTTTGCGTGTAATTTATATCATGAAAACTTTAAAGTGGGATGTGTTTCTTCATGAAAAGAACAATCAGGCTACGGCTTACACAGTTAGTGACCTATTCGGTAGCCACACCTATATTTTTCCTTGAGAATAGAACCTCAGTTTTTTTTATGAATTGAAAATATAGCTGACTAAGTATTTGTTTTCCCAGATTCCTTTGACCCTTGGGATGACCATGTGACATATTTCAAGCCAGCAAGACCTAAGCAGAAGCCAGCCGGAAGTTTTCAGAGAAGTCTTTATGGTCTTGATTTTGGGAGACAGATATGGCTGGCACTGCCCTTCCATCTTCTTTCCCTGAGCGAAGAAGTGATGGCTGGAGCTGAAGCAATCTTCTTTAGATCATGAGGCAAAAAGTAAGAAAATTACAAAGACATTGGCTCTGAGATCTCTGAACCACTGAACCAACAGTAGCAGCTGACTACCTTCAGATTTGTATTTTTCTGAGAAAAAAATATGAAACCTCATTTGTTTAAACCATTTGTTAGTCAGGTATCCTGTTACTTGCAACCTAAATGAGAGGCATGCAAAATTTTACATGAAGTTCTACAGCCTCCAAATTCTGTAGAATGCCTCAGGAACTGGTGCACAAGACCAGGCAAAGGCTAAGCTGGCAGGAGGAACTCTCCCTGTACTGGCACCAGATTTCCTCAGACTTGTTCATTTTTTTATCTTATATATTGAGATTTCATGTAAAAATTCACTGGAGAGAAATTAATTCTTCTGTCAAAACTCTGTGTTTAAAATCACTGGATTAGATGCTTAAAGCAGAAGATTTACTGGCTTTCTTATCGGAAGAAATCCACAGAAATGAATCACTAATGATGAGATTTTAGCAATATGGTGTCTGTAAGATGAAGGCATTTTAATAAGGAAAGTCTAGCCTGAACGCTCTCCTGATGCCATTACTTTCTCTTCTTTCCACGTGGCCTGAGTACCAACCTGATATCACATAACTTTTCCAGTTAGGTTGGTTCATTGTTCTACCGAGCGGTGCAAAGAGGACCGACATAATCCTATGTTGTAACTGAATACCAGGGATCAAATCCTATGGAGAAGGTAAAACCAGAGAACTAAGGAATATTTTAAAATTAATAACAGGTACTTCACAGGAGAAGGAGATGCACAGAGGTGAAGTGGCATCTCTCTGCTTTTGTATCTCTCTTCTCCAGCCGTCCTGGCCCTGGGGCAAGGCTGGGATTCTTGAATGTCTTGCAATCAACACTCCAATGAGTTTCCTTCCTTCCCGAAGGAGTTTGAGGCATATTTTATGTCATAGTGATGTCTTGAAATGGTTCACGTACTCTGAATTGTGGTATTCAGACTCGCATTTTAAGTTCATTATGGGCTCTCACAAGTTAAAACAAAAAGTTGAGAATGAGAAGAACACCTGTCTACCTCTCCTCGCCTCTCATGTGCAGAACCCCTCCCACCTCGGAACCTCATTCCTCCTGCAGGGTCAATGTCATTTTGTTCATCACACTACCACTCTCCCCAGGTGTTCATTACCATGGAGTATGGGCTTTGGAACTGGAGAGGCCTGGGTTTCATCCAGGCTGTCCACTTATTGCCTGTGTGACATTGGGCTAGTTGCTTAGTTTTTCCTCCACGCTTCAGTTTCTTCATGCCTAAGTAAGATATAAGAATAATACTGATCTAGTAGGATTATTGTGGGGCTTAAATAACTTAAAATAGTTAAAAAACCTAGAACAGTTCCTGGACCATTGTCAGTGCTGAATGAATGTTAGCCATTACTGTTGGTGTTGCCATTGTAAATTACCTACTACCAAGTTTCATCTGCCTATTTGTAAATGGGGATAAAAATGCTCCCATACGACAAACCCTCAGCAAGTGGACAATACACGGACTAAGTAACTCTTGTTGCCAGCTCTTGCACGTTCCCCCACTAGAAGTGCCTCTTGCCTAGGTTCCATCTGCTCGGAGCTTCTCAACACCTTATATCCTGCATTAATTCAAACTTCCTTTTCAAAGTCTTCTCTAATGTCAGTAGTCCGTCCTGTCTTCTCCTGTCACAAATAATGATAACTATTAATATCAGTACCTCCCAATTTAATACTAAGTCATAAGTTGTCTTTTACTGTTCTTTATCACTTATCAGTTTCCCTGTCAAAACTTTAAGTTCCATAAGTGCAAAGATTCATTCTTCTACACTCAGTATGTGCTGGGCACATAATAAGTGCTCATTCAATATGTGTTGATTGCCCTTCTCATCTTTACTCTGAGTTTATATTTTTATATGTATATACAAAGTTTCTTTCAAAACTGGTTATATTTACAGTGCAGCAAAGCACCAGAAAAGGCATCCACATGATCTCACCTAAACTAGAATTGGGCATAAACCCAGTATCAGAGGAAACTTGGAAGGGGTTTTCTTCCTCTGTAAGGCTGAGAGAAGGCAGGATTTATATTCCTGAAACAGAAGAAAACATGAGGCAGGATCTTCTTGATCTTATTTCATCAATTGGTATTCCCCCTTCCCTTAGGTCTTACCATGGCCAAATTCAAGAAACAGATGTTTGCGTAAAAAAAAAATCTCCCCTGAGTCAGTGTGGCTGTTTATCCAATTTTCACCCTGCCATCCAGACTTAGGTTATGTCCAAGAAGGCCCAAACAACAAGTTGGAATGTACAAACTTGAGCCTGTGGAAGAGGTCAAGGAGAGGTGAGATGGCCCCATGTTGGGGATGCTAGAGAGGAGATCTCACTGTGATAAGAAGTGGGACAAGAAAACTTCTTTTCCCATTGAGAGAAAACTTTTTTTTCCCAGCTCAGGATCCACAAGCCGATGAGCTCTACTGTTTTCTAAGTGAAGACACAGTCTTTGGGCTGCTCCTCTCTACTTTCATCAGTTCTCTATGGTCTCCCAACAAAAAAATAAATGTTTAAATTTCTTTGAGCCTGATGGCTCCACAGAGCCGTTCCATATTAATGATCTGAGTATGTACATGTCTCTTTTTATGACTCCCCTGTTGAATTGAATTTGTCTACTGCGATTGTCACATGAACTAAGGGTGATTGCATCACCAAGAAGATGGCTCTGCCTTGTTGATCCATAAATCGGTTAAGTTTGCCTATTGCAACTTCTTTCCTCCAACATGTCCCACATGACCCTAGTAAGTTGTTTTAAAACATGAAGGTTGGAGGAGATGCTTCTTAATGCAATTTATAACATCTCAGAGGTGAGAATTGAAAGCACAGCTCTGATTGCAACATCTGCTCTGAACAACAGTATCTGGGGACTTGCCATGAGATTTCTTGTCTTAAGGATGATCACCATGTATGTTCACAAATAAAAATGTGAAGCATTCTGACAGCCAAGCAAACCGTGAAGAATGAAACCTCCCCAACAGGAAAACACACTCCAACATTCTTGCTACTATTCATTCGAGGAAACTCCTTCATTCTGAGTCTCCTCACTTCCTCCCCCAGTCCCCACCATTGCCTTCCCAACCCTGGTCAGTTTTATCCCTCATATACGTGTTTCTGCACAAGGGCAAGATTCCATTTGGAGGAGGAATGGTCCAATTTTTAAGGAAACAGTTTCTTAATGATAAAATCAGACTTTTCCAGCAAAAATGTTTGAGACAGTGTGTTCAGTAGACGTGAAGGAGGGCTTATAAAGTAACCTGCATATCCCTAGGCAAAAGTTTTCAATGACTCGTCAGTGCCTTCCAAATCAAGTCCGTTGGAATTTCACTCCCTCTGGTCCCTGGCCTCAGTCTGTCCTTCTGATAACAATCCCCATTCACTTCAGGTTAGCTCAAGACAACCTGGACCAGCCTGTGTTTCCACTTCCATCTTCATGTTCTTTCCTCCACTGTTTTGCTTACACCAGCTTTTACACTGGAAATCCTCTTTACCCCATCACTGACCAAAATCCTACCTCCCTTCTGTATCTAACTCAAGGGCTCTGTCCTCAGGAGGGTTCCAGTTTCTCCTGATCTTCAGGCTCCATTTCTTACAGTCACATAGTCCTTGACTTTAGCATGTATGACATTCTGCCTTGTGTTATGGACACTGCCTCCTGCAACACTGTGGTCTCAAGAAGAACCTCCCATAACAAATTAGTGCACAATACAGTGCCTCGTACATGACAAACCATCAATAACTACATGATTTTGTAGATTGATTCCATTCATGAGAGTATCAGGAAGACAGGAAAGGCGATATCTAAGGGCCTGCCTCCCCTCTACCACCATATCTGTGCCCCTTTCACTGGCTAACTAGCAGTGAGAGATATTTTGGGGGAGTCAAGATGCAGGGACTATTAGCTTTTATTTTATTTTGACTTGTAAAATACTTACCTGGTTGAAAGCTTAAAATAATATAAAAAGGTATACATTACAAATTCAGCATGAGAACTTTTGCCTGACATATTCCAAAGCCAATCCTTACTGGCGTGATTCAGTTGACTCTACTAATAGCCCCACAACACTTCCATGGTCTTCAGACATTGCAAAAATGCATGCAATTGACAAATTATCTTGGACTTTTTCTAGCCAGATTGACCAATTAAAATAATGTGTGTGTTTATCAAATAGGTTATCTGCTATCAAGTAGACAAAATAACAAAGTGATAACCTCTTTAACCAATTTGTTGCATTATGCAAACTTGGCCCCCAATCCAGTTCTATTTTACAGGCCAAGTGGTTAAAAGCACATCTTTCATACCATCCACTTACTACAAATTTTACTCAGTGTACTGCATTAGATTAGTCAGGGTTCTCTAGATAAACAGCTCCAATAGGTTGGAGATATATAATCTATGTATTTATTTTTAGGAACGGGTTCACATGATTGTGGGGCTGGCAAATCTGTAGAAGACAAGAGGCTGGAAATTCAGGGAAAAGTTGGTGTTGCAGTCTTGAGTCTGAAATCTACAGGCGGAAAACTTAGGCAGGGTTTCCATGTTGCAGTCTCTAGGCAGAATTGCATTTTCTTTGGGAAACCTCAATCTTTGCTCTTAAGACCTTCTGCTGATTGGATGAGGTCTGCCCACATTATTAAATATAATCTGCTTTACTCAAAGTCTACTGATTTAAATGTTAATCATATCTAAAATACACCTTCACAGCAACATCCAGACTGGTGTCTGAAGAAACTACTGGGCACCACAGCCTAGCCAAAGGTGACACATAAGATCAACCATTACAAATGGAAACAAAACTCCAACTGAAGGTGGTTGACTAAGAGACATTTTTGGCATAGGGCAATATTGTTTCCCCACAAACCTTGGGAAGCTCTTCATCCTGGCTAAGTTTCTTGAAACAACTAAGCCAGAAAGCCTACCGGGCCCCAACTTGAAGCACTGGAAAGTTCTGAAAGTTCCTTCAGTGCAGAATAGTAGAACAAAGTCCCTAAGTGCTTCTATATATCTGGAAAACATTTCAGAGACCATTCCAGTGAACTTTAGAAAAGCAATGGCCAACACAGTTTTCAAAGAAAAAGATCTCCTGACCAACCCCATTGGAAATAAAGTGTAATCATGTCACCAAAATAATTCTTAAATACTATAACAAGAAGTTGATAATAGAATAAAGCTTAATGAATAGATTAGGAGGTAAGATGTACTGTTCAATAAGAGAAAGATGATTTTCTTTCCCATCTTCCTTCTTCCTTTCTTTTCTAAGCCTTCTTGTTCTTTTCACTTCTTTCTCTCTCTTGCCTTTAAATATTAGTTTTTATGGCTTCTTGGCATAAGAAAAAGACTCATTAAAACTATGACCCAATGTCAGGAAGAGAACAGAGTAGTCTCTCAAACTAATGGCTGTTGTTGAGGACTCCTTTAGTGATATTCAGCTAGGGGGGAAAAAAAGAAGAGAAAAAGAACTTTGCAATAAACGACCTTCACGGAAGAAGAGTATTCATGTTAATTAGTAGCTCTTTTCAAATATGATTCATATATGCATTAGGCTATGCCATGCTGAACAATGCACACATTGTAGTAAACATCAAGACGAGTCTCAAGTATGGTTATCAAAATTTTAGAAAACTCCAGCTAGGGTTTTTTTCATAAGATTGTGACTTGCTGTTCCTGGTACATTACACAATAGTAACTCTCCTAATGGCTTTTAGCTTTTGCCACTGCCAACTTTTATATTTAAAATTCATACAATTATGGACAATTTGGGAACATTATGAGGCTTTTCTTTTTTGCACTGATTCTTACTGATTCAAGCCAGCTTTTATCCTTAGCAAATCAAATGCATTTTGCTTACAACACTAGATTCATTCTCACATATTCCACTTTATTCTTATTATTAGTATTCCTTATTATGCATATTTAATTTAAGAATGCATTTTCTCCATTAAAAAATTAGAATATGCTGAAAGAAGTACTAGAAAGTGACTATTTGCTTTAGTTTGCTTTTATTAACTATGTAAGCCCTGATATGGTCTTCCCAAAGTTACAAGCCAGAGATAAAAATTGTTAAAAAGCAAGAAATAACATAAAATAAAAATCTGCTTGAAAATCACAGGCATTTTTTATGTAATGATGGTTTAAAAGGTATCAAATTTGATAAGAGAATGGATTTTTAAAAGCTCAGTTTTATATAAATGGAGAGAGGATATAAATTTGCTGGAGTTTCTTAAGCAAATACACCACTAAGTATGGTTCTTCAGAAACTAGTCCAGCAAGATGCATCTTGCAAAAGTAAAAAGTAGGAAGTAAGAGGCACACCTTCCCTACCTCCCTGCCATCTGCACAAAGCACCTCAGAATGTTAAAGCCTTTGAGAATCCCCCCAGCACCTCCACATTATGGGAAATACAGCCCTAGTACATTCAGCCTAAAGAAACTCGTCAATCCTCCAGACAGAGGGCTTCTGCCGTCCAACACTTCAACCACCACCCCACTCTCTCTGACAAAACAAGGAAAATTACATGCACAAAGGCTTAGCATTTGTTCTTACAGTAAATCTCTTTAACAAAATAGCTAGGAATTTAGAGTCTGCGAGAAAATAAATAATCAGTTAAAATTCATTTCTTAGTTTTGCAATTATTGACTGTAGGCTG
>NW_016814760.1:5435-10526 GCF_001698545.2 Rhinopithecus bieti | reverse complement strand
AAAAAAAAAAACATTAGCCTGGCCTGGTGGTGCTTGCCTGTAGTCCCAGCTATTCGGGAGGCTGAGGCAGGAGAATCACTTGAACCTGCGAGGCAGAGGTCGCAATGAACCAATATCATGCCACTGCACTCCAGCCTGGGCAACAGAGAGACTAAAGGAAGGAAGGAAGGAAGGAAGGAAAGAGCTCAACCAGTATTAAAGTTAGTCCTGCTGAACTCCATACCCAATGGGCTCCCCGCTAACAGTGCCTCCACTTCATTGCCTCACCACTCCTGTGTGGGTCCTAAAATCTCAAAAGAAAATAGAATGTTTTAGTTAAGACCAATAAATGCCTTGATGATAAAAATATAAACACATCTTAACTAATTAGCTTGCTAATTACTCTCTCCTGAAGCCAATTTCTTTTAGTTCTACTAAACCATGATCAAAAAAAAAAAAAAAAAAAAAAAAAGATATAGTAAAGGTGCTCTTTTTTGCTATCCTGGCAATTAAAGCTAATCAAATGCACAACTGATTGCGTACAGAGCAGAGACTAATATTTGGAACATATCACTTATCTATATCATATATCAATTTTCTATCTAGTTTTGAAAAATAAGAGTAATGGTAAGGTGGGAAGGGAGTCTTTCAATCATCTCAATAATGATGCCATGATGAACATCTGCAACCTGAGTTTAAATTATGAAATCCCCAATTAAAATATCAGAAATTTATCCAATTTATAAGCTTTGAATTTCCCTCTTTATAGGAGTCCAGGGACCTAAGCACTTATTTTCTTTGGGTGTTATTTTAAACAACATATTTTTGGGTTGATACCTCACTCCCAAATTCTGTGTCCATGTATAATTTTACAGTAGTTGTAGGAACCTATGAATTGGTACCTCTTGGCCCTCCAGTGAGAGCTAGGTCAGATTAATCATGGAATTATTATTATGTCATGCATTCTAACAATCTGCCTCTGGAAGAAAGTCATGTCTGCTGCAGTACAATTATCTAAGACTGATGATACAGACCAAAGTCATCATAATAAAATTTATTTGGCATAGATCTTCACCGTCACAGTTCCAACCTAACATCCCACTTAGTAGGCACATGGGATTCTACTTAGCAGGACTACATTTTCTACCAATATAAAGGAAAGGGTCCTTAATGGATGCATTATATTCAACGTAATATAATCCTTTTAGCAAGAGAAGACCCTGGAGGTTGCTTGATGGAGATAGATCTATACCATGAGTACCACGCCTCCATCTGTTGGAGAGGGACCAGATTTAGTGGTGGTGCTTAGCAAAACCAAAGACCTATCCATGATCAGGGCATAAGTAACTCCATTTTCTAATTTCTCCACATTGAAAGTCCTTGTCAAATATCTGTGAGGTCTGGATGAGAAACTGAAATGGAGATGACAATCAGTAGTGAGCAGCAGCACCATCCTTCATGCACATCATAGGACAGGTGAGGCTGAAACCCACTGAAAGTGTGCAGAAATTTCTTTTGGTCTGAAATGTTCTGCCTATCCCTTGACCCTCTCCTGTTTCTCTTGAATCCTTTATGCATCCCTTGTTGATGTCTATGGTACACCCTACTTTCGTCAACTACCAGCCTCATCCAGGATCCTCTCTCAGAAGATGCCATTGCATATTTGAGAAAAATTTGAGGTCATCAGACATGGCTACCTCAGCCTCTTATGGACCCACCTCTAATTTCCCAGTGTCCTATTTTTACTCCTTTTGAAGCCCATCTGTATTCTGGATCCCAGAAATTCCTTAGCATTTTGAAATCTTCAATCTCTTCTCCTTGATTCTCCCTGTTTGTCTCTCTCTCTCTCTGTCTCTCTCTCTCTCTCTCTCACACACACACACACACAGAGAGAGAGAGAGAGAGAGAGAGAGAGAGAGAAGCAATTGCGGTTTTGTCTCTAAGTCTCCTATGACAACACAATATTAACTAGAAGAAGATACAAAAGTAAAGCAGCAATCCAGATTGGGTAGACCTCATTAAGGAGGCAATACAGAAAATAATAAATTTTAACATTATTGATGTATAATTTATATATTGTTAATTACATCCATTTAAAGAGTACAATTCAATGAGTCTTGAGAAACATATGTATTGTGAAATCATCACCACAATCACGACATAGAACATTTCCAAAATACCCCAAAATTCATGTACCCCTATGTCATTCATTCCTCCCTTTATTCCTGGCCACAGGCAGCTACTGATCTGCTTTTTGCTGTTACAGATTTGTTTGCTGTTTCTAGAATTTTATATTAATGCAACCATACAGTATGTGCTTCTTTGTATCTGGCTCCTTTCAGTTAGCACAATCACTTTGAGATTCATTCATATTAATGTGTATATTAGTAATTCATTCCTTTTAATGGCTGAACAATATTCTATTGCATAGCTTTGCCACAATTTGTTTATTTATTCACCTATTGATGAACATTTTTGTGATTTCCAGTTTAGAGCTATTTCGAATAAACTGCCATAATCATTATGCTGATACTTTGCGGGGCATATATTTTCACTCTTTAGGGTAAATATCTAGGAGTGGAATGGCTGGTGGTATGGTAGGTACACTATATTACCTTTTTAAGAAACTGACAGTTTCTTACAGTCCCACCGGCAGTGTGTGAGAGTTCTGCGTGTTCCATATCCTTGAATATTTAATATTACAAGTTTTATAATTTCAGAGAGTCTAACATTTAATATTACAAGGTTTTATAATTTCAGATGCGGTAGCATCTCATTGTGCAATAATTTGCATTTCCCAGGTGATTTTGANTCTTTTCACTTCTTTCTCTCTCTTGCCTTTAAATATTAGTTTTATGGCTTCTTGGCATAAGAAAAGACTCATTAAAACTATGACCCAATGTCAGGAAGAGAACAGAGTAGTCTCTCAAACTAATGGCTGTTGTTGAGGACTCCTTTAGTGATATTCAGCTAGGGGGGAAAAAAAGAAGAGAAAAGAACTTTGCAATAAACGACCTTCACGGAAGAAGAGTATTCATGTTAATTAGTAGCTCTTTTCAAATATGATTCATATATGCATTAGGCTATGCCATGCTGAACAATGCACACATTGTAGTAAACATCAAGACGAGTCTCAAGTATGGTTATCAAAATTTTAGAAAACTCCAGCTAGGGTTTTTTTCATAAGATTGTGACTTGCTGTTCCTGGTACATTACACAATAGTAACTCTCCTAATGGCTTTTAGCTTTTGCCACTGCCAACTTTTATATTTAAAATTCATACAATTATGGACAATTTGGGAACATTATGAGGCTTTTCTTTTTTGCACTGATTCTTACTGATTCAAGCCAGCTTTTATCCTTAGCAAATCAAATGCATTTTGCTTACAACACTAGATTCATTCTCACATATTCCACTTTATTCTTATTATTAGTATTCCTTATTATGCATATTTAATTTAAGAATGCATTTTCTCCATTAAAAAATTAGAATATGCTGAAAGAAGTACTAGAAAGTGACTATTTGCTTTAGTTTGCTTTTATTAACTATGTAAGCCCTGATATGGTCTTCCCAAAGTTACAAGCCAGAGATAAAATTGTTAAAAGCAAGAAATAACATAAAATAAAATCTGCTTGAAAATCACAGGCATTTTTTATGTAATGATGGTTTAAAAGGTATCAAATTTGATAAGAGAATGGATTTTAAAAGCTCAGTTTTATATAAATGGAGAGAGGATATAAATTTGCTGGAGTTTCTTAAGCAAATACACCACTAAGTATGGTTCTTCAGAAACTAGTCCAGCAAGATGCATCTTGCAAAAGTAAAAGTAGGAAGTAAGAGGCACACCTTCCCTACCTCCCTGCCATCTGCACAAAGCACCTCAGAATGTTAAAGCCTTTGAGAATCCCCCCAGCACCTCCACATTATGGGAAATACAGCCCTAGTACATTCAGCCTAAAGAAACTCGTCAATCCTCCAGACAGAGGGCTTCTGCCGTCCAACACTTCAACCACCACCCCACTCTCTCTGACAAAACAAGGAAAATTACATGCACAAAGGCTTAGCATTTGTTCTTACAGTAAATCTCTTTAACAAAATAGCTAGGAATTTAGAGTCTGCGAGAAAATAAATAATCAGTTAAAATTCATTTCTTAGTTTTGCAATTATTGACTGTAGGCTGTCAGCCAAGTGATTGGTTTTTACAGGTGTTTAACAAGTTTGAATCGTCCCCCTTACACCCCAAAGTAATTGATTTAACTGGTTGCCTTAAAATTGTGAGGGCAAACCAAAGAATTGGGGTCTCATCCCTTTGTTATTTTGGAGAATACTTTCCTCCCTGGCCACCTCACCTCCATGCTTCTCAACACTACACACACCTTTTAACTTTGATTTGGGTCCTATATCAACCACACTGACTACAGTAGAGAAGAACAAAGAGCACATTTATTAATATCTTCCTTATGCTCCTATCATTCATCATTAGTTTAAGACCTTAAAATCTATAGTTACCAATGAGCTTTGTTGCTACTATGAAATCCAAATAAGTTAATACTGTGTAACATTTTGGGGGTACCTATTAAGAATCTGTTATATGAAGGACATTATATTAGCAACTTCTGATAGGTACTACATATTACCTAATCGTAATACACCTACAAGAGTTTTGGCCTACATTGCCTGGACAAAAATCCTGGTTCCTTCACTTTCTAGTTCTGTGAATACATATTACATAATCCTTCTGTGCCTCAATTTTCACATGTGAAAAATAGGGACAATAATACTACTTACCTCATAGAGTTATTGTGAGGATTAAACGTAAAACCCTTAAAATAGTATTCTCCAAAGCTAATTCCTCCACGTAGATCCTCGATCCTATGCCTTTAGGGACCCCTAGGGTTTTTCTCTTCCACCTGCTAATCCCTACCATTTTGGACTCTTTGGCTTCATTCTTATAAGGCTTAAAAGAAAAAAGGGTAGGCCAGGGGGTGGCTCATTCCTGTAATCCCAGAACTTTGGTAGGCCAAAGTGGGTGGATCACGAGATCAGGAGTTCAAGACCAGCCTGGCCAACATGGTGAAACCCCATCTCAACTAAAAAAAAAAAAAAAAAAA
>NW_016814760.1:0-2301 GCF_001698545.2 Rhinopithecus bieti | reverse complement strand
GCTGTCTTATTATTGAGTTGTAAGAATTCTTCATATATTTTGAATACAATTATGTTGTTAAATGCCTGTATCGAAAATAATTTCATTTTGTGACTTACCTTTTCATTTCTTAATGGTATCTTTGGAAGAGAAAAGCTTTAAATTTTGACAAATTCCACTTGTCTTTTTTTCAATGGTTTCACCTTTTTACGTACTATCTGAGTAATCTTTGCCTGCCTCAAGGTCCTGGAGATTTTCGATTTTCTCCTATGCAGCCTTCTTCTTCTTCTTCTTTTTTTTTTTTTTTTTTTGTAGTTTTAGCTTCCATATTTAGATCTATGGTACAAAGTGATTCCAAAATAATATTTTATGATTACAAAGTTAGCAAAAAATATTCTGGGAAAAAACACTGAGAGACTCACCATTAATTTTTTAATGTTTGTGCTTCTATTTCTTGTTTAGTTTAGTTTTGTCTTGGAGAAGATGTGAAAGTAAAGAAGAGGTTAGGTTAAATATACGGTGTAAGCACTTTGGGTTTGTTTGTTTGTTTGTTTGTTTTTTGAGACTGGGTCTGGTTCTGTCACCCAGCCTGGAGTGTACTGGCAAAATCTCAGCTCACTGCAACCTCTGGCTACTGGGCTTGAGTAATCCTACCACTTCAATTTCCCAGGTAGTTGGGACCACAGGGGTTTGTCACCATGCCTGGCTAATATTTTGTATTTTTGGTAGAGATGTGGTTTCATCATGCTGTCTAGGCTGGCCTTGAACTCCTGAGGTCAAGGAATCTGCCCACCCTGGCCTCCCTTGGCTGGGATTATAGGCGTGAACCACCGCACCCGGCCTGGTTTTATTGAAATTTTATTTTACATGATTTTTATAAGCAGTTTTTTATATCCTAGCATATGCTGAGAACATTGTCCCACAACCTCTCATATTTTTGAAACTATAATTTGAAATAGATACAGAAAATACCATCTTATTAACATGCAAAAATGTATTTAACCAGTCCCCTTCTTTGGTGTTTATCTTGTTTCTAGTTGTTTGCTATTATAAACAATGTTTCTCTGAAAATCCTTAGATGTAATTCTTAGTTCTCTGGTTATTCTCTTAGGTTAAATTATTATATGGTACTTTTACTGGCATAAAGAATGAGAACATTCTGAAAGTTTTTTATTTATATTTCTAGAAAGAATGTACTAATTTACAGACCTCCCATTAGTTTGTGAAAGCACCACAGCACCCTCCCCAACTGTGGGCATTGCCTTTGGTTTTCATCTTAGCAATTGTGTTAACAGAAATTAATAAATCATTCTTGTTGTCATTTGTATTTCCTTGACTTTCATGAGCCTGAATATTTTTTCTCATATGCTTTTTGATGATGTTTCTTCTTTGCGGATTACTTGTTCAAGTCCTTAGTCTATTTTTTTCTAATAAGATTTGTTTTATTGAGATTTTGTTTTATAAGAGCTTTTTATATATGAACCAATATTAATCTATTAACATATGCTAACCTACTTTCGCCAAAGGCATTTCTAATACTTTTTGTCCATTTGTCATTTAATTTCATGTATACGATTTCTTTCTCATTTATTTATTTATTTTTAGATAAATGGTGTTGTGTATATTTGAGATTTATTACATGATGTTATGGGATACAAATAGATAGTAAAATTACTACCATGGTGAAGCAAGTTAACATTATCTATTAAAGATCATCTGACATAGTTAATTTTGAAAGTGTGTGACAAGAGCAGCTAAAAACTACTTATTTAACAAAAATCCCTAATACAATAAAATTTTATTAACTATAATCCTCATGTTGTACATTAGATCTCTAGACTTATTCATCCTATGTATCTGCTACTTGGTGTCCTTTGACCTACATCTCTGTATATTTGATACAGAGAGAATTCTTTTAAGATTGCTCATATGAGTGAGATCATGCAATATTTTTCTTTGTGACTGGCTTATTTCATTTAGCATAATGACTTCCAGGTCCATCTATATTGTGGCAAATGGCAGAATATCCTTCTTTTTAAAGACTGAATAAAATAATAATATTCTTTTTAAAGTCTTACTCACATATATATATATATATATGTGAGTGTATATATATAGCAGAATATTTACAAATGGTAAAAAACTAGTATATATGTGTGTATATGTATATATGTACATATACATATCTACACATGTACATATACACAATAGACACACATATATATTTTAAAAACTGTGTTATATACACATACACGTATTTCAATATATATTAATTTCTCCAAGAACCTTCATACACTGTATAATTTTTTTAGCCTTATTATT
>NW_016814759.1:11966-30337 GCF_001698545.2 Rhinopithecus bieti | reverse complement strand
TTTGCAAGCTGAGAAAACAGTTGTGACGGCTGGGATGTTAGCAGAAGGAACACATATAGAGGACTGAGGGAGAGCCACATCTGGTGTGTTTGAGGGACATCAGGGTTACTGGCTTGGCTGAAGCTTGGTGAAGAGTAGTAGATGATGTGGAGAGGCTGGGGAGGGCCATACCAGGGGCTTGTAGAACACAGTGAGAAGTGTTGCTTTTATTTTTTCTTATTTTCTTTTTATTATTAGTATTATTTTTAATGTCAGTATTTTTTTTTTTAAATTTTTTAGTTGGAATCTCACTCTGTCACCCAGGCTGGGGTGCAGTGGCATGATCTTGGTTCCCTGCAACCTCTGCCTTCTGGCTTCAAGCGACTCTCTTGCCTCAGCCTCTGGAGTAGCTGGGATTACAGGTGCACACCACCATGCCCAGCTAATTTTTGTACTTTTAGCAGAGATGGAATTTCACTGTGATGGGCAGGGTGGTCTCAAACTCCTGACCTCAAGTTATCTGCCTGCCTTGGCCTCCCAAAGTGCTGGGATTACAGGCGTTAGCCACCGTGCCTGGCCATTGTCAATAGTTTTCAGGCAGGTGGTTTTTGGTTATGTGGATAAGTTCTTTAGAGGTGATTTCTGAGATTTTAGTGCACCTATCACCCAAGCAGTGTACACTGTACCAAATATGTAGTATTTTTTTGTTATTACATTTTTGCCATAGGTTTTTGGGGGAATGGGTGGTGTTTGGTTATGTGAATAGGTTATTTAGTGGTGATTTCTGAGATTTTGGTGCATCCATCACCCGAGCAGTGTAATTGTAACCAATTAGTAGTCTTTTATTCCTCACTCCCTCCCACCCTTTTCCCTGAGTCTCCAAAGTTCATTGTATCATTCTTATGGCTTTGCATCCTCATAGCTTAGCTCCCACTTATGTGCAAGAACATATAATGTTTGGTTTTCCATTCCTGAGTCACTTCACTTAGAATAATGGTCTCCAATTCCATCCAGGTTGTTGCAAATGCCATTATTTTATTCATTTTTATGCCTGAATAGTATTCCATTACACACACACACACACACACACACACACACACACACACGTTATCTATCTATCTATCTATCTATCTATCTATCTATCTATCTGTCTGTCTGTCTGTCTGTCTGTCTGTCTGTCTGTCTATCTATCTATCATCTATCTATCTATCATCTATCTAATCATATTTTCTTTATCCACTTATTGATTGATGGGCTGGTTCTATATTTTTGCAATTTCAAATTGTGCTGCTGTAAACATGTATGTGCAAGTATCTTTTTCATATAATGACTTCTTTTCCTCTGGGTAGATACCCAGGAGTGTGATTGCTGGATCAAATTGTAGATCTATTTTTAGTTCTTTAAGGAATCTCCACACTGTTTTCCATAGTGGTTGTACAAGTTTACCTTCCCACAAACAGTGTAAAAGTGTTCCTTTTTCACTATATCCATGTTAACATTTATTAGTTTTTGATTTTTTGATTATGGCCATTCTTGCAGGAGTAAGGTGGTATCACACTGTGGTTTTGATCTGCATTTCCCTGATCATTAGTGATGTTGAGCATTTTTCCATATGTTTTTTGGCCATTTGTATATCTTCTTTTGAGAATTGTCTTTTCATGTCCTTAGCCCACTTTTTGATGGGATTTTTTTTTCTTGCTGATTTGTTTGAGTTCCTTGTAGATTCTGGGTATTAGTCCTTTGTCAGATGTATAGATAGCAAAGATTTCCCCCTACCTTGTGAGTTGTCTGTTTAGTCTGCCGATTATTTCTTTTGCTGTGCAGAAGTTTTTTAGTTTAATTAAGCTCCATCTGTTTATCTTTGTTTTTGTTGCATTTGTTTTTGGGTTCTTGGTCATGAAGTCTCTGCCTAAGCCAATTTTAAAAGAGCTTTTCCAATGTCGTATTCTAGAATTTTTATGGTTTCAGGTGTTAGATCTAAGTCTTTGATCCATCTTGAGTTGATTTTTGTATAAAGTGAGAGATGGGGATCCAGTTTTATTCTTCTACATGTGGCTTACCAATTATCCTAGTACCATTTGTTGAATAGAATGTCCTTTTCCACTTCATGTTTTTGTTTGCTTTGTTGAAGATCAGTGGACCGTAATCATTTGGCTTTATTTCTGGGTTCTCTATTCTGTTCCATTGGTCTATATGCCTGTTTTTATACCAGTGCCATGCTGTTTTGGTGACTAGGGCCTTATAGTATATTTTGAAGTTGGGTAATGTAAGGCCTCTAATTTATTATTTTTACTTAGTCTTGCTTTGGCTATGTAGACTCTTTTTTGGTTCCATATGAATTTTAGGTTTTTTTCCAGTTCTGTGAAGAATGATGGTGCTATTTTAATGAGAATTGCATTGAATTTGTAGATTGCTTTTGGCAGTATGGTTATTTTCACAATATTGATTCTACCCATCCATGAGCATGGATGTGTTCGCATTTGTTTGTGTCATCTACGATTTCTTTCAGCAGTGTTTCATGATTTTCTTTATGGAGGTTTTTCACCTCCTTGGTTAAGTATATTCCTAAACATTTTATTTTATTTATTTTTTCAGCTATTGTGAAAGGGGTTGAATTCTTGATTTGATTATCACCGTGGTTTGGTGTATAGAAGGGCTACTAATTTGTGTACACTAATTTTGTATCTTGAAGCTTTGCTGAATTCATTTACCAGTTCTAGGAGCTTTTTGGTGGAGTCTTTGGGGTTTTCCAGATATACCATTATGTCATCCGCAAACAGTGACAGTTTGACTTCCTCTTTATCAATTTGATACCTTTTATTTCTTTCTCTTGTTGATTGTGCTGGCTAGAACTTTCAGTACTATGTTGAATAGAAGTGGTGAAAGTGGGCATCCTTGTCTTGTTCCAGGTCACAGGGGAATGCTTTCAACTTTTCCCTATTCAGTATAATGTTGGCTGTGGGTTTGTAATAAATGGCTTTTATTACCTTAAGGCGTGACCTTTCTATGCCGATTTTGCTGAGGGTTTTAATCATAAAGGGACGCTGGATTTTGTCAACTGCTTTTTCTATGTCTATTGAGATGATCATATGATTTTTCTTTTAAATTCTGTTTATGTGGTGTATCACATTTATTGACTTACAGATGTTAAACCATCCCTGCATCCTTGATTTCATATCCCTGATACCCACTTGATCATGGTGGATTGTCTTTTTGATATTCTGGTGAATTCAGTTTGCTAGTATTTTGTTGAGGATTTTTGCAACTATATTCATCAGATATATTGGGCTGTAGTTTTTTTTTGTTGTTGTTGTTATCTCTTTTGCTAGTTTTGGTATTAGAGTGATACTGGCTTCATAGAATGATTTAGAAAGGATCCCCTCTTTATCTTTTGGAATAGTGTCAACAGGATTAGTACCAAGTCTTCTTTGAATGTCTGATGGAATTTGGCTGTGAATCTGTCTGGTCCTAGACTTTTTTTTTGTTAGCAACTTTTAAATTGCCATTTCAATCTTGCTACTTTTCATTGGTCTGTTCAGAGTTTCTATTTCTTCCTGGTTTAATCTAGGAGGGTTGTGTATTTCCAGAAATTTATCCATCTCCTCTAGATTTTCTAGTTTATGTACTTAGACATGTTCATGGTAGCATTGAATGATCTTTTGTATTTCTGTGGTATTTGTTGTAGTATCTTCTGTTTTGTTTCTAATTGAACTTATTCTTTACTTGGGTTATTTCACTAATAGTCTATCAATTTTATTTGTCTTTTCAAATAGTCAGCTTTTTGTTTCATTTATCTTTTGTATTTTTTGTTCATTTGTTTTTTCAATGTCATTTAATTCGGCTCTGATTTTTGTTATTTCTTTTCTTCTGCTGGGCTTGGGTTTGGTTTGTTCTTTTTTCTCTAGTTCCTTGAGGTGTGATCTTACATTCTCTATTTGTGCTGTTTCAAACTTTTTGATATAGGCATTTAAGGCTATGAACTTTCTTAGTACTGCCTTTGCTGTATCGCAGAGGTTTTGATAGGTTGTTTCACTATTATCATTCAGTTCAAATAATTTTTTAAATTTCCATCTTGATTTCATTGTGGACACAATGATCATTCAAGAGCAGGTTATTTAATTTCTATATATTTGCATGGTTTCGAAGTTTCCTTTTGAAGTTGATTTCCAATTTTTATTTTTTATTTTTTGAGATGGAGTTTTGCTCTGTCACCCAGGCTGGAGTGCCATGGCTCACTGCAACCTCCGCCTCCCAGGTTCAATTGATCCTCCCGTCTCACCCTCCCAAGTACCTGGGATTACAGGCATGCACCACCACATCCAGTTAAATTTTGTATTTTTAGTAGAGACAGGGTTTCACACCATGTTGGTCAGGCTGGTCTTGAACTCCCGACCTCAGGTGATCCACCTGCCTCGGCCTCTAAAAGTGCTGGGATTACAGGCATGAGCCACTGTGTCCGGCTGATTTCTAATTTTATTCCATTGTGGTCTGAGAGAGAGTACTTGCTATCATTTCTTTTTCTTAAATTTGTTGAAAATTGTATTGTGGCCTATCATATGGTCTATCTTGGAGAATGTTGCATGTGCTGATGAATAGAATGTGTATTCTGCAGTTGTTAGGTAGAATGTTCTGTAAATATCTGTTAAGTCCATTTGTTCCAGGGTATTGTTTAAGTGTTTATTTGTTGACTTTCTCTCTTGATGACCTCTCTAGTGCTATCAGTGCAGTACTGAAGTCCCCACTGTTATTGTGTTGCTATCTATCTCATTTCTTAGGTCTAGTAGTAATTGTTTTATAAATTTGGGAATGCCAGTGTTAGGTGCATATATATTTAGGGTTGTGATATTTTCCTGTTGGCCTAGTCCTTTTATCATTATATAATGTACTTCTTTGTCTTTTTTAACTGCTGTTGTTTTAAAGTTTGTTTTGTCTGATATAAAAATAGCAACTCCTGCTCACTTTTGGTGTCCATTTGCATGGAATATCTTTTCCACCCCTTTACCTTAAGTTTATGTGAGTCCTTAGGTGTCAGTGAGTCTTTTGAAGACAGCAGGTACTTGGCTGGTAAATTCTTACCCATTCTGCCATTCTAAGTCTTGTAAATGGAGCATTTAGGGCATTTACATTTAATGTTAGTATTGAGACGTGAGGTACTATTCTATTCATTGTGCTGTTGCCTGAATACCGTGGGTTTTCTTTCATTGTGTTGTTATTTATTAGGTTCTGTGAGATTTATGCTTTCTGGAGATTCTGTTTTGGTGTATTTCAAGGATTTGTTTCAAGATTTAGAGCTCCTTTTAGCAGTTCTTGTAGTGCTGGCTTGGTAGTGGCAAATTCTCTTAGCATTTGTTTCTCTGTAAAAGACTGTATCTTTCCTTCATTTATGAAAACTTAGTCTTGCTGGCTACAAAATTCTTGGCTGATAATTTTTTGGTTTAAAGGGGCTAAAGATAGGACCCTAATCTATTCTAGCTTGTAGGTTTTTTGCTGAGAAATCTGCTGTTAATCTGATAGGTTTTCCTTTATAGGTTACCTGACATTTTTACCTCATACCTCTTAAGATTCTTTTCTTTGTCTTGACTTTAGATAACCTGATGACTGTGTGCCTAGGTGGTGATGTTTTTGCAATGTATTTCCCAAGTGTTTTTTGAGCTTCTTGTATTTGGATGTCTAGATCTCTAGCAAGGCTAGGGAAGTTCTCCTCAATTATTCCCTCAAATATGTTTCCAAACTTTTAGATTTCTCTTCTTCCTTGGGAACACTAATTATTCATAGGTTTGTTCATTTAACATAATCCAAAACTTCCTGGAGGCTTTGTTTATTTTTTAAATTGTTTTTCCTTTGTCTTTGTCAGATTGGGTTAACTTGAAAGCCTTGTCTTCAACCTTTGAAGTTCTTTCTTCTATTTGTTCAATTCTATTGCTGAGATTTTCCACTGCATTTTGCACTTCTCTAAGCGTGTCCTTCATTTCCAGAAGTTGTGATTGTTTTTTATTTATCCTACCTATTTCACCAGAGATTTTTCCATTCATATGCTGCATCTTTTTTTTTTTATTTCTTTAAGTTGGACTTTACCCTTTTCTGGTGCCTCCTTGATTGGCTTAAGAGTCAACTTGAATTCTTTTTCTGGCAATTCAGTGATTTCATCTTGGTTTGGATCCATTGCTGGTGAGCTAGTGTGATCTTTTGGGTCTGATAAAGAACCTTGTTTTGCCTTAATAATAGAATTGTCTTTCTGGTTCCTTCTCATTTGTGTAGACTATGTCAGAGGGAAGATCTCAAGGCTGCTGTTCAGATTCTTTTGTCCCACAGGGTGCTCCCTTGATGTGGTGCTCTCCCCTTTCCCCCACGGATGGGGCTTTCTGAGAGCTGAACTGTAGTGATTATTTCTCTACTGGATCTAGCTACCCAGCAGAGCTACTGGGTTCTGGGCTGGTACTTGGGAGTATCTGCAAAGAGTCCTGTGATGTGATGTGTCTTCAGATCTCTTGGTCATGGATACCAGCACTTGCTCCAGTGGAGGAAGCAGGGGAGTGAAGCATACTCTGTGAGGGTCCTTGGTTGTATTTTTGTTAAGTGTGCTAGTTTTGTGTTAGCTGGCCTCCAGCCAGGGGGTGGCACTTTCAAGAGCACATCAGCTGTGGTAGTATATAGGCAGGATCAGGTGGTGGGTGGGGCCATGGAACTCCTACAAAAGTATGTCCTTTTTCTTCAGCTACAAGGGCCAGTAGAGAAAGACCATCAGGTGGGGCAGGGTTAGGTGCCTCTGAGCTCAGACTCTTGTTGGGCTGGGCTGGCTGTAGCTGCTGTGGGAGATGGGTGTGTGGATCCTAGGCCAATGGAGTTATATTTCCAGGGGAATCATCGCCGCCTCTGGTGTGTCACATAGGTTGCCAGGGAAGTGGGGAAAAGCTGGCAGCAACAGGCCTCACCCAGCTCCCATGCAACCCATAGTGCAAAAAGTTGGTCTCACTCTAACCACACCCCCACAACAGCACTCAGTTTCTGTCCAGGCAGCTGGTGAGCAGGGCTAGGAACTTGCCCCAGGCTAAAAGCCTCCCAGCTGAGAAAGCAAGCTGACTGATTGTTTCTTGGCTGTCCCACGGACCCTGCAGCAGCAATCCACTTCCTTCAAAGGGTCTGTGGGTTCCCTTGGCTTTCCTGGCATGTTCCTGTGGTAGTTCTTGGAGCAAAAGTTCACAATGTGGGTCTCCATGCACTGCTCTCTCTGTTGAAGTGGGAGCTGCAAGTTAGTTTTGCCTCCTATTTGCCATTTTCCTGCCATCCCCAAGATGTAGTCTTTTATCCCTTACCCCATCCCACCCATCCCTCCAAGTCCCCAAAGTTCATTGTATAACTCATGCCTTTGCATCCTCATAACTTAGATCCCACTTATAGGTAAGAACATACAATATTTGGTTTTTAATTCCCGAGTTACCTCACTCAGAATAACGGCATTCAGCCCCATCCAAGTTGCTGCAAAAGATATTATTTTGTTCCTTTTCATGGCTGAGTAGTATTCCATGGTGTGTGTGTGTGTGTGTGTGTGTGTGTGTGTGTGTGTATACGTAAGTATATGTGTGTGTGTATATATATATATATTACATTTTCTTTATCCAGTCATTGGTCAATGGGTGCTTAAGTTGGTTCCATATCTTTGCAATTGTGCTGCTATAAACATGTGTGTCCAAGTCTTTTTAACATAATGACTTCTTTCCTTTTGGGTAGATCCCCAGTAGTGGGATTGCTGGATCAAATGGTAGTTCTCCTTTTAGTTCTTTAAGGAATCTCTAAACTGTTTTCCATTGTAATTGTACTAATTTACATTCTCATGGTGATTTTATTTTACTTGCGATGGAAGCCACAGTAGTGTCTCAAGCAGGAGAGTGAAGAAAAATGATATATGTCAATTTGGCTGCTCTTTGAAAAACGGATTATAGGGAGATAAGAACGGATGCAAGGAGATAAGTCCTGAGGCTTCTTCAGCTGTCCAGTAGAGAGATGATGGTGACTGAGGCTTCTTCAGCTGTCCAGTAGAGAGATGATGGTGATCTTTGCTGGTGTAATGGAAATAAAGTTGGAGATAAGTGGATAGACTTAGAATATATTTTGAAAGTAGAATTGATAGGATTGGCAGAGAGGGTAGATGTTGTTGGGTGAGGAGAAGGAAAGAATCAAGGAGACTTCTATGGTTTTGGTTTGAGCAGCTGGATGAAGGGAGTGGCATTTCCTGGGAAGAATAAAGGAATAGCATGTTTTGAAGTGATGACATCTAGAATTAATTACAGATGAATAGTTGCAAGGAAAAGGATAGCATGATAAATATAATATGCCTCATGAAATCTCTATTGATGGTTCTGCTTTCTTTACTAGGTATTCATTTGATTCTTTTCTGTTTTACCATTCTAAAATTATTTAAAAAAATTTTTTTGTCATTGCATAGTAGGAGTATACATTTTTAGGGTACATGGGATGTTTTGATAAAGGCATGCATTGTAAAATAAGCACATTGTGGAGAATGGGATATCCATTCCCTTAAGCATTTATCCTTTGGGTTACAAACAATTCAGTTACATTCTTTATTTTAAAATATACAATTAAATTATCATTGATTATAGTCACCTTATTGTACTATCAAATAGTAGGTCTTATTCTTCTGATTTTTTTTGACCCATTAGCCATTGCCACCTCCCTCCCCGAGTCCCCTACTACCTTAGTAGGTAATCATTTGAGATTGATACTTAGGGTTGGGCAGTGCATTCTCTGACTCGCACATGACCTGAGGACCTCATAAAAGGAGCTGTGCTCCTGGACCTTGAGCTTTCCAGTACAGCAGGGGTGTAACATCATTCATAACTAGGTTAGAATAAGCTGACCACGTCTTCAATATGTTGAAGGCCCCTCTGTATCCCTCTGTGTGATTCATTTCCCATGCAGGAGTAAACACTATCCTGAGTATTGTGATTTTTTTTAGCACTTTCATGCGTTCCTTTCTATTGTTACCATATATGACAGATCCCTAGACAATACTGCTTTTTTTCTAAATGACATTTGACGTATGTATTTTACAACATACTTTTTTTTTAAAAATTTAAAGTAATCTTTCTGAGATTCCTCCTTGTGGACCTATGTAGCCCTAATTCACTTATTAGGGTTGTGTAGTGTTCCATTCCACATATGTAGCACCATTTGTTTATTCATTTTCCTGTTTATGGACAGCCAGGCTCTTTCTAACTTTTATTATTATAAGCAGTGCTTATTACAAATACTCACTTTTCAAACATCCCTCCTAACTTCCAAGCTTAAGCTAGAAATTTACAGAAGACTAATTTGAGAATGCTGTATAGCAAATATCTCCTTATTTTCATGGATTAAATGTGGGAAAATGTCTAAGGAAATTCCTTTGCTGAAATAAGAATTTTGGTAGAGAGAAGTGGAGAAAAGTGGGTCACTGAAACTGCCATTGTTCACAGTCATCCTAAATTATCGTTAAAACAATTCCTCAGGCACCAGCCAAAGAGGTCTCTGCTGCTATCTGGCCTTTCAGGTTTGGATATGACAATGAAGGGTGGTCTAGTCTAGAAAGATCAGCTCACCTTCTCAATGAAACAGGTAAGTCTTTCTGGAATTAGTTCCAGGTTTTGAGAAACTATTATTGTTACTTTTATTTTCAGCAGGGTCATAAGCCATAACTTAACACAGGTATAAAATTAAATTTATGACCAGCAGATGGTCATAAACTCACCTCAAAAATGCTCTACTTTGGCAGGCAGCTTCAGGGGGACTGAGCTTCTGTAACCACGTCTGTCTTTGTTTGAAAGCAATTACTTCAGTTGATTCTGAGCAACTCCTCATATTGAGTATCTGCAGGGGATTCGTGTTGTGTTGTTCTTAGGGATACCCCTGCTAGTAGCTCCTGTCATCTAGGGACCCACTGCTGGGGAGCAGAAAACTGTTGGATCAAAAGGCAGAATGGGTTGCAGGGAAAAGAAAGAGAGAACAGACTGTTACTGTGTCTATGTAGAAAAGGAAGACATAAGAAATTCCATTTTGATTTATACTAAGAAAATTGTTTTGCCTTGAGATGCTGTTAATCTGTAACTTTAGTCCCAACCCTGTGCTCACAGAAACATGTTATGTATGGAATCAAGATTTAAGGGGTCTAGGGCTGTGCAGGATGTGCCTTGTTAACAATATGTTTACAGACAGTATGCTTGGTAAAAGTCATCGCCATTCTCCATTCTCGATTAGCCAGAGGCACAATGCACTGCGGAAAGTCACAGGGGCCTCTGCCCAAGAAAGCCTGGGTATTGTCCAAGGTTTCCCCCCACTGAGACAGCCTGAGATATGGCCTCATGGGAAGGGAAAGACTTGACTGTCCCCCAGCCCGACACCCATAAAGGGTGTATGCTGGGGAGGATTAGTAAAAGAGGAAGGCCTCTTGCAGTTGAGATAAGAGGAAGGCCTCCATCTCCTGCATGTCCCTGGGAACAGAATGTCTCAGTGTAAAACCCGATCATACATTTGTTCTATTCTGAGATAGGAGAAAACTGCCCTGTGGCTGGAGGTGAGATATGCTGGCAGCAATGCTGCTCTGTTACTCTTTGCTACACTGAGATGTTTGGGTGGAGAGAAGCATAAATCTGGCCTACGTACACATCTGGGCACAGTACCTTCCCTTGAACTTATTAGTAACACAGATTCCTTTGCTCACATGTTTTCCTACTGATCTTCTCCCCACTATCACCGTGTTCTCCTGCCGCATTCCCCTTGCTGAGATAGTGAAAATGGTAATCAATAAATACTAAGGGAACTCAGTGACTGGGGCCAGTGCAGGTCCTCCATATGCTGAGCACTGGTCCTCTGGGATCAGTATTCTTTCTCTATACTTTGTCTCTGTGTCTTATTTCTTTTCTCAGTCTCTCATCCCACCTTATGAGAAATATCCACAATTGCTTTCAAAGGCCTAGGGTCAATTTGATTTGTTTCAGTGCTCCAGGGTGCTCATTTTTGTGTGAAGCATTCTTGAAATGTGAGAGTGTTTTTGGTTTTTAGACCAGCTACGGGTGTATGGAGCAGGATAAGTAAAGGACTAACCTGTTCTGGTTATTCTTAATGATAAGCATGCCTCCTGAGCAATGTCTTAGTATCTATGTGTATATAATACCACTGAGACATTTCTTTGCCCCTTAGCCCTTTTTTAGTCTGATTTCAGGCTTCCAAGGCACTCCCGGCCAAGATCTAGAAACGCCAATCAACTTAGTTCTGGGTCAGTACCATGGAGCTGTCTGTCCTGGAATAAAATGCCATGGTGCACCGTTCTCTTGTTTCTGAACATAAATTGGATATTTGAGAAATGCGTTTAGATTATTTGAAATTTTAGGAATGATGTTGAGCACATTTGAAAATTTGTATCCTTCTTGGTAGTTCCTGGAGGTGTTTCACGTTTTAATTGCATTCTAAACATGGGAAAATTCCTTTAGAGCTCAGATTTGAGCCACTTCCTTCCAGTGACTTATTAAAATTACTTTGTTTTGGGTTAACAGTAAAGAAAAAAAGGTTAAGGGTCAAGAATGAAACGTTGCTAATTGTTTTTTGCCTTGCTGTGATTCATCACTGTATGCTACTTTTTTTTTTTTTCTGAACAGGTGCAGATTTCATAACAATTTTGGAGAGTGATGCTTCTAAGCCCTATATGGGGAACAATGACTTAACCATGTGGTTAGGGGAGAAGCTGGGTTTCTATACAGACTTTGGTCCAAGCACAAGGTATCACACTTGGGGGTGAGTATACACTTGAGAATTAATCCTGAAGATAGTCCTGAAAGGCTAGACTGCATAGACTTGGAGTGGCAAGTTGATATTTTCATACCTTTGGTGAATGTGCCCCAGTGATGCTTCTTGTGGGTTGAGGAGGTGCTGGAGATATGCACATTCTGTAATTTTTCAAGTGGTTTTTCTATGACTGGATATTTCCAGTTCTTCACTATTATAAATCTAGGAACTGAGGTCACAGCACCAAGCATGTCTGGCCTGGATGCCGTCCTCATGGAGCTTACTTTCCAGTGTAAGACAGAAAATCAACATGTACACACAAAAAATAAATAAGGTACTTCACGATCATGGTAAGTGCTGTGTAGAAAAGAAACCACTGAGGGAGAATAACTGGGTGGGTATTGGCCATGGGGATGCTACTATAGGCAGGGTGATCAGGAAAGTCTCTGCGAAGATGTCATAGTGAGCAGGAGCCAGGATCAGCCTTGGGAAGAGCTGAGGGAACAGTCTGGGTGCAGACTGAGGCAGGATCCATCTTGGTGTGCCTGGAGCATGGGGGGCCAAAGTGCAACTGGTAAGAAAGGAAGTCAAAGATGGGTACCTGATCATAGAGGGCTCCATTTTATCCAGTTGTGATTGGAAGCCACTGAAGGATTTTAAACAGGATAGTGATCTGGAAGAACAGATTCTCAGGGACAAGAGTGGGAGCCAGGAGGCAGAAATAGCACAGATGAGAGATGACAATGGGAACAGCGGAGATGGTGACAAGAGGACAAACTCAGGAACTATTTTAGAATAGAGCCAACAGAACTTACAATAGTTTAGATGTCAGGGGAGGGGAAGGAAGAATCAAGGGCGATGTCTAGGTTTTTGACCTGAGTACCCGCTAAGAGATGATGCCCTTTAATGGAATGGGAACCATCAGGAAAGCTGTAGGTTTGTGCTAAGTGTGAGATACCCCAAGACGGTCAAGTCATGCCTAGTAGGCAGTTGGTTATGGCCTGGAGGGCTGAGAAGGACAGGCCAGGCTGGAGATGGACTTTCAGCTATCATCGTATAGAGACAGACCTGTCTCAGAGACTCCATTCTCTCAGACAGAGAATGCATCTAGCTAGAGAAGAGAAGCCTGCTAAGGACTGAGCTCTGTGGCTTAGAGTGAGGTGGAATGCCTTTTCATATGCCTATAGGACAGTTTTTCATTTCTAATTTTGTAAGTTGTTACTCCATGTCCTAGTTGGCAAGACTGTACCTTCCCATATGTGTTGATTAATATTAGAATTGTTTACGCAAATGTGTTGGCAGAGTAACTGCAAGTACAATGGGTTTTGTGTATTGTTAATGCTGCCCTTTTCGTGTGTCCATAGCGCTTACTAAAACAGAGTTGATGGTGTTTCCTTAGTGACACAGTGAGACATGCTAACTAGCAGATGAAACGATCTGACAAGTGGACTGCCATATAAGTCTCTGCCACATCACTTTGAATGTCCCTTGGTGGGATGTGTGCAGTGGGACCCATCCCTTTTTAATGCATGTACATGGTAGAGTGGGACTGACAATGATGCCCATGTCTCTTTTCATTCCAATACAGGATTATGGCTTTGTCAAGATACCCAATTGTGAAATCGGAGCATCACCTTCTTCCGTCACCAGAGGGCGAGATCGCACCAGCCATCACATTGACCGTTAACATTTCGGGCAAGCCAGTGGATTTTGTCGTGACACACTTTGGGAACCACGAGTGGGTTTCTTTGGCCTACCTAATATTACACAAATGCCAAGAAACAATGTACTTTGTTATTAACAATGTGCTTTGATTTCTATGAAATCACCTTTCTCATTTTCTTCTTTTTTACCTCCCAAAGTATTTCTCCCTGTGTTGCTGGTTTTTAAAATGAGACAGAAGCATTTAAGATGCAGGCAGCTGTGAGTGCTGGTGTAGGGACGGGCCGTGTTAGTCTGCATTTACTGAGCTGTACGGTCAATTCCCTGTGCAGGTACTGTCCAAAGTGCATTACTGTGTTTGATCTTCAGTCTGTGCAAGGTAAGCACTATTAGAGCTCCATTTTGCAGGTCAAGAAACTAGGCTGAGAGAGGTCAGACAACCCATCCAACGAGGAGCAAGCTCATGGTCAGGGCATAGGCAGCCCCAAACCCAGGGCTGCAAGTGCTTGCAACCACACAACAGAAAAAGAAATTCCCTTTTCCTACAGGATTACTGCTACAAATGGAAGTACTGTTGGGATTTGAGGTTATTAAATGACATCTCTTGTCTCCCTCATGTTTTTACAAACAACAGATAGGCAGAGGAATCTGAAAGAGGGAGATCTAAATATCACTTTGAATACTGATAAGCCTATTTGGACAACCTGGCTTAAGTGCCCATATGGACTTGTGAATACATCCCCAAATATACATGAAAATGACTCCCCATAAACGGTGGGCCTACCCTGCCTGCCCTGGCAAGCTCTCTCTTTGATGGAAAGAAGAGGATGGAAAACAGCCTGTCTGCAAACTGGCAGCTTCCAAGGAGAATAGAAAAGAAGGATTTGAGACAAGCACGTAAAATTAACTTCAAGATTATTGAATTAGAAAAGTCCTCCCCAAAAGTAAAGAATGGGGAGAGAGGCCAATAGTGGTTTTCTAAGGAAGTCCCTCTACAAGCAACAAGAAGAGTGGGGAATGAGTTTTATCACCAAAGAATAACATTTACAACCAGTGACAGTACTGAATAAATCATGAATAATCCCAGCAATATATTGTAAAAGCAAACATAAAAGTATATAACTTATACTCTACCATACTAAACCACAATAATTTAAACATGAATGTAAAGAGCTATATGCTATGACATTCACATGCAAGCTTTGCCTGCATTAATGACACAAGACGTCACAGAACTTTAAAGTGACATACTTTTGGAAAACAACATTGTTGTACTGTGTTTTATCTAAACAAATTGATGTGTCTCCCACTCTTATTTCCCTGGTTACCTCACTGTTTCTACTACTATTATGTGAATCTGTGAAAGCATATTTGAATATTTTCTTAAATAAGTCAGATGATAGATAATATAAATAAAGCTTCCAAATATAATTAATATGAACCATTCATGAACCAGACTCTTGCTTGCCTCCTTAGAAATAAGAGGAGTGTTTGGAGGATGGATGATATAGATGGTTCGTATCTCTTAAAAAAGCTGTTTGAAGAAATGCTTTCTGTTCCTCCCAGTGATTTTCATGTAGGAAGTACAGGCATTCAGAAATCATTCCCATGACCTTATGTCGTACTTAACATTGGGTTTATCTTTTTTTTTTTTTTTTTTTTAAAAAAAGGTACTTTCTTGTTTAAAGGTTGCAAGTTCTCAACCTAAGAAACAGTTGAACTCCTTCCATTTTTCCTTTGCCTTTTCCCCCCTGTCCCCTTTAACTCTCTCCAATATATCCCAAAATGTGAAGAATAGGTTTGAAAAGGAAGAGAAAGCTAAAAGAGAGCCCCAGGAATGCGCTTGAAAAAGAGGAGGGAAGGATTGCCTTTTCTCACTTTCTGTTAACCACATACTTAAAGTTCTCTGGATAACACCATATCCTTTACTTGCTGTCTTGCTCATTTGATTCAATAATAATGATGACAACAATAGCAGTAACAATAATAGTGAACACTTATTGAGGATACATAACTCTAGGGATGAAAGCAGTGTAGTTTAATGATTAAGAGCATGGGATTCCAGAACCTGCAGTCAGACAATCCGGTTTGAATCCTAATTCTTTAACTAGCTGTGTATCCTTTGCTGAGTTACTTAATTACCTCGAGCTTTAGTTTTCTCAACTGCAAATCAGGGGCAATAATCCTACCTATTTCATGGGGTTCTTTTGCCCATAGTACCTCATACAACATACATGAATGTAGTAAGTGCTCAATTAACATGGCCATTACTAAACCAGATCAGACAACTATGAATATAAGGTATATTGGGCAGCTTAAAAAATAATTCATTTTTCAAACATAAATCAAGCATCTGACATGTCCCACGCACACAACTAGACTTGGTCTTTGCTTTAGGAACCACTGCTCTGAGCCACCCCCCAGAAGTACTGTCTGGTACACTGTAGCCTCCCCAAAAGTGACATAGGAAAGTTAACACCTTGAATAATTTGTGACGCGATCACGAAATGTTTTGTCTTTGTTTTCTACATTACTAAATACACAAATTCTTACTGTGAAAAAATATTTAGAGATTTCATTTTCCAGTGATTATGGCATATAAATGTGAAAATCCTATTAGGAATGAATAATTCCTAATGCTTGTGCATGTTATTAGCTGATTCAAAAGATTTTAAAAAGTACTGACTACATAAGTACATCTTTTATAACCACTAAATAGGAAATGGCAGCATTTTTTAGAAGTCACACAGGCAAACCCCATAATGAAAACTGGTATTATTTTAGGTAATTAACTGAGCCACTAATCACCATTTAAAGAAATCTATAACATGCATCATAAACACAGAGGAGAGAGCAGAGAATCCATAGTCTGACACTATGTGACAAAGAACCAAAACTGTGTTCTAGGTTTCGTTTCATTGCAGGTAAACCTTGGTAAGTTCCAATTCTCGTGTCTCTGAAAATGGGATAAAATTCTCTTTTCCAGCTTACTTTATAGGGTTATTGGACTGACAAAATATTAACAGATAAGAAAACATAAAGCATATGTGAGCTCTCTCTTTCTTTCTGTCTTGCCCTCTTTCCTTATACATATATATATATACTTTCAACTTTTATTACTCTCACTAGGTAAGATTTATCTCCTGAGAAAATGTAAAACCAAATTCACAGATCACTTCAGTTAGATGTTACTAAAATACATTGGATTGAAAACACTGCCTGTGGTTCAGTGGCTTTGGAATTTTCTAGACCTGGATTTGAATCCTAGTTGTAGGTATCAGATGGAACAGAATTTCCTGCAGACCTAATGAAAGAACTACTTAACAAGATGCTGGAGGGACCCATGGAACAAATAAGAGAGGCCGAGGCACTCAGACACCCGTAACAGTGCCTGTCTTAGGGCTGAAGGAATAGGCAGAGAAAACAGTGTTCCCAGAGCCCAGTGAGACCCAGAACTAGGACAAGGGACCACCTAGCATAGAATGCAGCTACTGTCAGAGGGACTGGGGAAGGAATCCCAGAATGTTGCTTTTCTCCCACATTTTAGTCTCCTGCTGGTGCCTCCAATTGGCCAAACCTAACTTGAAACCAGCAGAGAAGGAAGTCCAGGAGATGAAATCTGCAGGGGTCAGCCTCCCAGGGCATAGAGAAAGACAGAGGATGAATGTGGGCAGGGGAGATGAAGAATAACCATAGGCATATTAGCCTCATTTGAAAATAGAGTTACCACCTGCCTTCTGTTGTGAGAATTCAGTAGCAAAGGGGTTTAACAAATGGCCATTCGTTTCACTCTTTTATTTCTTGAGACATCTTTTAATAGCCCTCATCTGTGTACACATATTTATCCAACTCAGTCCTGTCTTGAGATCTTAACTCAACAAGGTTTCTCCAGTCTTCTCAGTGCTTAGTGATCTTCTATTTTCTTTGTCATTTTCTCCCTTAACACTCATGTATTAGCTACCTTTCTATGTAAATACCATGTTTGTCTACTTCCTATCTGTTCTGGGCTCCATTCCTTGCTCTTACTCTCAGCTATGCATTGCAGAGAACTGCATTTCTCACAGTCCCTTGCCTTCTGGCTTCTGGGTAGGTTTAGCCAATGGGAGGCACTAGTGCAAGGTTGGAGGGAGTAGAGAAGCGAGTGTATTTCTCTCCTTCTCTCTCTGCTTCCTCTGGTGTCTATGGGAGGAGTTGAGTCTCTTCTGTGGCTCCAGTTCTTCTTTGAATGGTCCCAGTTCCTCTGGAAACCTCCTCCATTGATACATCTCCCACTAGTCAGTGCTGGCTTCTGGACTCTGATAATATCACCTCCTCTTGTTTTCCCTGTAGCTGTAGAGGTGGTACTGGTTTCTTATTGTTGTTAATCTCTGATTGCATAATTGACTCCTATCTGGCTTCCCATCACCTGGCTAACCAATTCTCTATATTAAATTCACTTTGTTTGAAACATCTAGGGTGTTTCTGTTTTCCTGGCTGGATCATGTAAAATATGATGTCCTATTTTCCCCCAAACAGACTGACTCTAAACTCCCCAGAAGCTAGATGTACCCACCTAAGTATCTCAGTTATAGGTTTACAGTACTTAGCATAATAAAAGCACCATGTTCGGCCGGTGTTTGAGCAGGAGAGTTAAGAAGGCTTTCAGAAAGTGTTCAGTTGGGCTGGGCAGTGGGTCACGCCTGTAATCCCAGCATTTTGGGAAACAAGGTGGGTGGATTGCTTGAGGCCAGGAGTTCAAGACCAGCCTGCCCAACATGGAAAACCCTGTCTCTACTAAAAATACAAAAGTTAAGTCGTGCATGGTGGTGTGTGCCTGTCATGCCAGCTACTCAGGAAGCTGAGGCAGAAGAATTGCATGAACCCAGGAGGTGGAGGTTCCAGTGAGCTGAGATTGTGCCATTGCACTCCAATCCGGGTGACAGTGTGAGATTCCATCTCACAAAAAAAAAAAAAAA
>NW_016814759.1:7526-11784 GCF_001698545.2 Rhinopithecus bieti | reverse complement strand
AAAAAAAAAAAAAAAAAAAAAAAAAAAAAAAAAAAGGAGTGTTCAGTTGACGGAGCTTAGGTTACATAAGCCTGATGGGCTCTGCGAATGTCAGGATTCTTCATCTTACCAGTATTCTTGGCTTTTTTTACTTTTTTAAACTACTAATTCTTTAGCTATAACACTGATGGTGAGTTCTCACATTATTGATTTAATTTCTTCTGATGAAAAGTTGAACAAATGCTGTATTTAGAGTTTATCTTTAAATTGACTTGACTCCAAATGATTTGTGAAGAAAGGTCATGTTCTCAGCCAGATGTCTGTCTGCCTACTCATTTGAAGCACTGTATCTATGTCTTGTTCATTTGTATAACATTAAGATATTTGCCTGAGTAGGAATGACTCTGGGCTTGTTCACTATGTACAGATAGTCTTTGAGGTAACCAAGACTTTTTAAAGATTGTTTTACAAATACTATAAAGGGTCATATTTTTACATTTTTTAGAGATGACCTCGACAGGAAACTGCAGGCTATTGCTGTTTCAAAACTACTGAAAAGTAGCTCGAATCAAGTGATATTTCTGGGATATATCACTTCAGCACCTGGCTCCAGAGATTATCTACAGCTCACTGAACATGGCAATGTGAAGGTAACATAATCTTAATAGGATTTATCATTTATTAAGTAAAATACTTCTTTTTCTTTCATGTTTTTTAAAAAATCAACCTCACCTAACAATTTAATGTGCAGTCTGAGTATCTACTGCTGCATAGAAAATCACCACAAAACATACGAGCTTAAAACAGCAGCAATCTTCTATTTGCTCACAAATCTGCAATGCGGACAGGGCTCAATGGAGGTAGCTCATCTCTGTCCCATGCAGGGTCAGCTAGGTGCCTCAACCAAGGACTAGAGGATCTACTTCACAGTAGATTTATAGGTCGCAAGTTGTGCTTTAGGCTAGGGACCCTGGTTCCTCGCCATGGGCTACTTGGGCTTCCTTCCTGCATGTTGGCTGACTTTCAATAATGAGTATCCCTAGAGAACCAGAAAAAACCTATATTGCTTTGTATGGCATAGCTTTATAAGTCATATACTGTTACTTCCGGTGTCATCACAAGTCTGATCACATTAAACTCTTGATGGGAGGAATATAAAAACCACATGATAAGAATACTAATGAAAAGTAAGATTTTATTGTAGCCATGTTTAGAAAACACAATCTGCCACATTATGAAAGTTAATTATGGGGCTGGGCATGGTGGCTCATGCCTGTAATTCTAGCACTTTGGTAGGCCAAGGCGGGTGGATCACGAGGTCAGGAGATTGAGACCATCCTGGCTAACACGGTGAAACCCCGTCTCTACTAAAAATACAAAAAATTAGCCGGGCGTGGTGATGGGTGCCTGTAGTCCCAGCTACTCGGGAGGCTGAGGCAGAAGAATGGCATGAACCTGAGAGGTGGAGCTTGCAGTGAGCTGAGATTGCACTCCAGCCTGGGTGACAGAGTGAGACTCCATCTCAAAAAATTGTAAATAAATAAATAAAATAAAAAAAGAAAGTTCATTATGGCATTGAGAGTAAAAGACAAAATGAAATGCCTCATAGAGAGAATGGCTAATCAGCCAACAGGGCCACAGCAGATGACACTGAATTACTCTACCTTTTCAGGTCTAAAACACTTGAATTTGTCAGTGTACCAGAATATAATAATGTTCTGGGGAACTGCCACACAAAAAAATTCTCAGAAGATTGATATATATATATGAGATATATATATACTATAATGCCAAATGAATTAATTTAGAATGAGAAATATGATTGTTATATTTAGTTATGCCCTATGCAGATGTCTTGGTTCCTTTCATTCTGTTTTATCTCATGTCTTGAGATAATATCTGCAGAGAAAAAAGCTTATCCATCTTATGTTGATTTTACTACTTTAACTCTTCTTAGGGTGTAACATTATTTACAGAGCTTGGAAGGCAGGTGAAAGAGAGCATGGCATGATGAGAATTTTCTGCATGTGACAGAAAATAACAGAGATCATATTTCTTTATGTAAAAGTCTGGGCAGGTGAATCAGCACTGGAATGGCACTCTGAGGTGTTTGGAATCTGTGTTCTATCGTGTGCTTCCATTTGACAAGGCCTATATTTCCAAACCAGCAGCCTTTAGGTTGTAGCTAGCAGGATAGAGGAAGGGATAAAGAAGGGGCTAAGAGCATATGCTAGTCCCCTCTAAAGGCAAGTCCCAGAAACTGATCTCTAACACTTCTACTTATATTTCACTGACATAAATTTAGTCTAATGGACATACCTTGCTGTACAGAAAATTGAGAGGTGCAGTGTTTAGTCCTGATGGCCATATTCAAAGCTAAAAATACTACAATTTTGGAAGAAGGGCAAGGCAGATATTAGGAAGATGATTTAGTCTCTGCATTTTTTTGGATAGGCAGAAATTAGAGTGTTAAAACAACAGCGGTCATCTATTTGCTCACGAATCTGGAGTTTAGACAGGGCTCAATGAGGATAGTTCATGTCTGCTCCATGCAGGATCAGCTAGAAGGCTCAACTAGGGACTGGAGGATCTACTCAGTAGATAATTCACAGGTGGCAAAATGGTGCTTTGGGCTGGGGACCCAGGTTCCTCACCATGGGCTGCTTGGGCTTGCTCTCTTCCTTGCAGCTGGCTTCCAACAGTGAGTGTCCCAAGAGAAAAATAAAAAGCCTATATTGCCTTGTATGACTTATGCTTGGAGCCACAGATGGATCCTTGATTTCTGACTCTGGTCAGAGGGATTATGATACTGACATTCATTTTTATAGAGAATACAAAAGGAAGAAACGTTTTACAAAGAAGATAAGTTCAGCTTTGGGCTGAGTTTGAGGCATCTGTGGAACATTAATGGAGATGTCCAATAGGTAGGTGCATATACAGATCTGGAATTCAGAAGGACAGTGAGAACTAGAGTTATAGATTAAGGGGTGGCCACCATGTAGGGAAGCGTTGAAGCCGTGGAAGTGGGTGATATTGCTAGTAATTAGAGAAGTGCAAATTAGACTGCTAGAATTAGAGAAGTGCAAAAGGAAGACCAAATAAAGCCCCGATGAAGCCACATTGAATGTGGCCATCATGGGGGTGGAGATGAAGGAAGAGAAGACAGATTATTTCAGGAAAGGGAGTAAGGAGAGTTCAGAAGAGGAAAACCTGGAAAGTGTGTACTCACAGAGACTGTATCAGTTGTTTATCACTATGTAACAAACCACCTCAAAACATAGTGACTTAAAACTGTAACAAGTGAATGTTCTCATGATTCTTTGGGTTGACTGGGTGGTTTTCTGTTCTTGCCTGGGTTCTCCTGTGTAGTCAGCTGATGGCTTACTTATGGCAGGAGGGTCTAAGATAGCCCCACACATGTGTCTGGGCCCTGGTGCTGGACCTCTCTCTCTTCTCATGGTCTGTCATTATTTATTAGCCTAGATGATGCTGCATTTACCAGCTGTGTGACCTTGGGGCAAGTTGCTTAGCCTTTCTGGGCCTCAAGTTCCACATCTGAAAAGTGGTGAGAGCTATATCTGTGGAATCATAGGGTTGTTTGAGGATGAAATAGAAGATAACGTCTGTAAAGCCCTCAGACTTACATGACATATATTATGTGTGTCTGGCTGTATGTCAAAAATAAAATCAGAGAAATGTGTAAGTATATGGTCTATAAATCACAAAGGAATATTAGACAAGATGAAATTTGGCAAGTCTAAGTAAAAATTGCATCCTAATAAGGGCATTCTTACATTGTGTGTGTGTGCATGTGCATGTGTGTGTGAAGGATATACATGGTGTTAAGAAGAATTTGATTTGATTTTCATCTAATCCTCTCTTGGTTTCCACTGTCATGGTCAAAAGCTGTGTCAAAATTCGCAGTGGATTCTTATATTGCTCTTTTTAGGAGGAAGTTTATTAATGTGGAGAAGAGTTTTAATCATTAATGCTTGGATGAACAGATCTTTCTCTTAAAGAAATGAGTATTTAAATCCTGCAATCTTAAAACTTTACAGCATCTTTATTTTTTATTTTTTTGCAAGACTTACAGCATCTTTAACAAATTGAATAAACAAAATGATAGTTAAATAGATTTATAGTTTATTATTCCTCATACTACAGCTAAAGTTTTCTATTTTCCCAAGACAAACCAGAACAGTGCTTCTTTATTTTCTTCATCAACATTTTAAATTTAATTTTAAAATGTATGATAATTTTATGTATACAAAAGGTATAT
>NW_016814759.1:0-4221 GCF_001698545.2 Rhinopithecus bieti | reverse complement strand
CTTTCTCTTAAAGAAATGAGTATTTAAATCCTGCAATCTTAAAACTTTACAGCATCTTTATTTTTTATTTTTTTGCAAGACTTACAGCATCTTTAACAAATTGAATAAACAAAATGATAGTTAAATAGATTTATAGTTTATTATTCCTCATACTACAGCTAAAGTTTTCTATTTTCCCAAGACAAACCAGAACAGTGCTTCTTTATTTTCTTCATCAACATTTTAAATTTAATTTTTAAAATGTATGATAATTTTTATGTATACAAAAGGTATATGCATGTGTGTACTCTAAACAACAATAAAGGTTGATTAATAGACATCCATGTGTCTACCACTAAGCTTAAGAAAAAAATAATTATATAATAAATGGTGATATATTCTAGTGATTTAAAATGTGTTTTAATTAAATGTTAACAGTAAAATTCAGAAGTGGTGAAAAGTCAGGTATATTTTTTATATATAAGGCATTTAAAAAGAAGAAAATGGAGCTTTCTTTCTTCAGAATAAATGCCTCATATTTATAGTTTCCCAACACATGATAGAAAAGAATATATTTCTGTTCTCTTTCTTTGATGAATAATAACCCTGGTCTCAAGCTCTCAACATCAAAAAGACTCATGATTGCTCCCTAAATGTTCTTATTTCCATGATTCAATTTAACAAACACAGATGGAGCACCTGCTCAACACCAGGTTTTATGCTAAGTGCCAGGTGGCCAAAAGTGATTAAGAGTCCCTCTGTGCAGGAGTGGGAGGATGGAGACATAGAAACAGATACCTGGCATGATGGCGTAGCTAGTGTGTGTAAAGTACTGTACAGGATGACCAATGAAGGTGCGGTCAGTGCTGTTGGGGATGAGAGGCTTGGAAAGCTGCCAGGAGCCAGGGTCTATGTTGTAATCGCTGATTTACCTAAGTCAGTCTCCAGACCTCCTTCCTCTTTGTTTTCTCAGCATGTAGTACAGAAGCTAGATGGGCACATAGCAGGTGCTCAATAAATATATGTAGAATGAGCAAATAATTTGGACCAAAAAAGATCAATAGGAGCCAGGAAGAGAAAACAGCATGTACAAAGAGAGATTTATCATGTAGGTAACACATTTTTTGGCAATGTGGAATAGAGCTTTATTTTTTATGCTTTAAACATTCTCCTCTCTGCTCTTTATTAGGATATCGACAGCACTGATCATGACAGATGGTGTGAATACATTATGTATCGAGGACTGATCAGGTGAGCACAGGGGTTTGATTTTGTTTTTAATCTATTATTGCTGCAATCTTTTGGGTCTATCTGAGAAGGAAGAACAACTTTATGGAAGCAATTAATTTTTGTTGTTTTTTATAAACATTGAGATGACTATACAGTTTAACATCTTTTTCAAGGCATAGTCTCATAATTTACAAAAGTAGAAATAGCTTAGCAAATTAAGCTTAATTGTGTAAGAGGATACTGTGTAGGCTATTAAGCAAGGTGAATATGTAACTGTCAACACATGTGAGGAATGGCACCATTTTTGAATGTATGGTTTAGTGGAAACATCATGGACCATTGGATGAGAAAGTCCTGGGCTTGAGTTCCAGCCTTGCCAGCTTCTGATCAATAATCCTGGGTAAGTTAACTAATTTGATGAGGCCATTACTATACTGTAGTGAGATCTCTAGGTAAATTATATTAAAAAAAATCATTCCACATAAAAATATAACCCAAGTATACCATATACATGCATATGTGTGTGTATGATATACTTGGATAATATACATTTGGATACATACAGTCATGTGCTGCTTAATGATATCTTCAGTCAACAACAGACCACATCTACAATGGTAGTTGATAAGATATAATATCATACTTTTACTGTACCTTTTCTATGTTTAGATACACAAATACCATGGTGTTACAGTTGTCTACAATATTCAGTACAGTCACATGTAGTACAGGTTTGTAGCCTAGGAGCAATAGGCCATACCATATAGCTTAGGTGTGTAGTAGGCTATACCATCCAGGCTGGTATAAGTGTGCTCTATGGTGTCCACACAATGGTGAAATCGCCTATGACACATTTCTTAGAATGTATTCTTGTCGTTAAGTGACACATGACTGTATACATACATATGTGATCCAAAATAATACAGCTGAGACTTTAAAATTCAAATATGTAACCGTACGAATCAGTTTTGAAGGCAGTATTTGTACCAATAAAGCAAGGAGCATTTTAATACCAAAAAAGAGGGACTAACCAGTCATTCATTCATTCATTCATTCATTCATTCATTCATTTATCCAACAAGTATTTACTAAATCCTCTTTATGTGCTGGGTATTGTTCTCAGGAGTGGGGATACAATAGGAAAAAACCAAAATCCTTGACTGTCATAGAACTTACATTGCAATGGAAGGAGACATAAAATAAGCAGATAAGAAATGACAGGCTATGACAGGTGGAGATATGCATGATGAAAGAAAAATAATAAATCCAGGTGAGAAGGTAGGGTGTGCTGGGGGTGGCTGTCATAAAGAGTGGGCAGGGTATGATGGAGTGACTTCTGGGCAGCACCTCAAGTGGAAGGAGGGACCCCACCTGTGTATATACCCTGAGGAAGAGCACTTCAGGCAGGGGAGGCAGGGAAAGTTTGAGAGGAGGATGCTGGACATTGTGGGGGTAAGATCAAGGAGGCCAGTGTGGCTGGAGTAGAGTGACAGAAGTGATGTGAGTATGGCAGGTGGTGGTAGATGATGTATACAGTGGGTCGATTCAGAGGTTCCTCTACATACAAACTTCTTCCACAGAGGGAATATGCTGGAGACCTTCCCTGAAACACTCAAGGGTTCTCCTGTTAGGACGGAATGTGTCTGGAGATATTTGATTTGAGCCCCCTAACTGCCATCCTGGGGACAATGTGAGGAGCCTTGGTGTGGGCTCTTAGGACAGACTTCTCTGACCCTTAGTCTCTTCTCCATATAGAGCAGTTCATCACCCAAAGGCATCTTGGCATCGCCTGCCTGAAGATAGGGGCTGACATTAATGGATCACTCTTTAAATAACCTTATCTTCTAAGATCTGTGGCCTACATTTATGAGAGAAAATAGTTGCTTTCTGGGATGGTATAGAATCATGGAGTCAACTCCTCTCCCAGTGGGGATATGGCTTGTTCGGTTATGAGTTACAGTCCAGTGAAAGCAAATTGTTAGTTTCTCTTGCTCTAGACCCCATTTGCCATTCAACAAGTATTGATCTAGCAGAATGGATGCCAGGCAATAGGGATAAAGCTGTAAACAAAACAGAGAAGGATCCCTATGCTGGTGGAGGGAGGATGGACAAAAATCATGGTAAATAATTCCTGGATGATCTATTTTAGAAGATGACGAGGGTGGTGGGAAAAACGAAGCAGGGGAAGGAGCTTCCAGCATATAGAGGTGGGGTGCGATTGTAAGTAGGGAGCTGGGTAGGTCTTACTGAGAAGATGACATTTCAACCAAGATTGCAAAGAGGGAGCCATTTGGTCACCTGGCAGAAGATACTTCCTGGTAGAGGGCTGAGCTAGTGCAAAGACCCCAATGCAGGAGTGCTGCATGTGTTTGAGGAAAAGTGAGGCTAGTGTGGCTGGAAAGGGTTGGGTTGGAATGGGGTGAGGGGCAGCGAGGAGGGAAGGAGAGAGTGTGTGGGCAGGCAGGGAAGAGAACAAATCTTGTAAGGATCTGTGAATCCTTAGTAAGCACTTTGGACATTACTTAGTAAAATAGTGACCTTTACTGGTTCTTGGACAACTCCATGGAGCTATATGCTTACTGAGGTGGGCAAAGGAGGCCCTTGAGATGCTAAGATTGTTTCGGTTATGCCACTAACTCAGAAAGTCTGAAAGGCACATCACATGCCCAAATAGCTGTGGAACAGATAGCTTGACTATAATTTGGTGTTTCCAAAGTGTTACGGTAGGACTGAAGGTGCTGAAGGGTGAGTTTTGTATAGTATTTTATATCTAAGATTGAAAACACTTTCTGTTTAAATATTTGTTAAAGCAGTTGTTTAAATGAGATATCAGAAATTCTAGAAAATGACTTTTCATATAGGCTGAAATAGGTATAATTCCAAGTTGTAAAAAATGTTGGGAACCAAGGAACAGTGGTATTTATAGTAACTGGTGCCCATAATAGCTCATTGTTGGGCTCTGAAACCTTTATTACCTCTCCTTAGGAGAATGGGATGGCAGAGTATATATAT
>NW_016814758.1:935062-994910 GCF_001698545.2 Rhinopithecus bieti | reverse complement strand
ATGGAATACTTTTAAAATTTAAAGAATTTTGCAAAACTTTGGAATTTTTTATGTTGATATATCATTTGAAACTGACAGGTTTTTTTCCCCTTTGCTTCTGTTATATTCTTTATTTTTTTATGATTCAGAACAATGCTTATTAGAAGTGGTGATAGTATTTTTGTACTGTCTCTGATCTTCAAAGAAATGCTCTTAACATCTTACCATTAAGTATGACATTTACTGAAGGGGTGTATGTGTGTGTGTATGTGTATGTGTGTGTGTATTCATTTATGAAGTTAAGGATGTGCCTTTCTATTCCCCATTTGCTAGAAGATTTTTAACATGAATGGATGTTGAATTTTATTAGATACTTCTTCCCACATCTATTGTAATTATCAGATAGTTTTTCTCCTTTAATCTGCTCTTGAGATAATCACATTAATTGATTTTATAATATTAAACTGTGCATGCAGTTCTGGAATAAATCCATTTATCATCATATATTATCTGTTTTATACATTACTTGATTAAATTTGCTTTAACTTTGTTTAGGATTTGCATATATATTCACGGTTGTGAGAGGCTTATAATTTTCTTTCTTTTGCTGTCTTTGTCTGCTTTTGGTATCAAGGTTTTGCTTTTCCCTTAAAATGAAGTGATATAACATTCTTTTATTTTTAAATTCTCTGAAGAGTTTGTGTAACATTAATAACATTAGAATGAGCTCTTCCTTGTATATTTGGGATAATTTGCCTCTATAGTTCTGGTGCTTTCTTGTGAGAAACTATTTAACCTGTTAATTCAGATTCATTATTGATTAAATAATGCTTTCTGGTTCTCTTATTTATTTTTGAAACAAGTTTGACAAGTTGTCCTTATTTTTTCTGTAATGTTTCTATTTAATCTAAGTTTTAACCTTGACTATATGCTGTTCAAGTTCTTCAGCTTGTGTAATTGTCTTTATTTTCATTCTTAATGTTGTTTATTCATACCTTATTCTTTTCTGATATAAAAATTTCAGAGAGGCTGGGTGCAGTGGCTCATTACTATAATCCCAGCACTTTGGGAGGCTGAGGCGGGTGGATCACCAGAGGTCAGGGGTTCGAGACGAGGCTGACCAAAATGGTGAAACCCTGTCTATATTAAAAATATTTAAAAAAAATTAATTGAGCATGGTGGCGGGTGCCTGTAATCCCAGATACTTGGGAGGCTGAGTCAGGAGAATTGCTTCAACTTAGGAGGTGAAGGTTGCACTGAGCTGAAAGTGCACCACTGCACTCCAGTCTGGGTGATGAAGCGAGACTCTGTCTCAAAAAAAAAAAAAAAAAATTCAGAGAATTTAATCCCTTTAAATGACACTTTACCTCTATACCACTGGCTTTTCTATGTGATATTTTCATTTTCTGTCAGTACTATTTTTTCTAATATGCATTATTGTTCATTTTTTAACCCATGAATTGTTCAATATTTTCTTTAAAATTTTCAAGTATGTGAAGTTTTTCAGGTTATCTATTTCATGTTGATTGTAAATTAATTTTATTGTAAACAGAGAATGTCATCTCCCTGTTACCCATCCTTTGATAATTGTTAAGGCTATCTTTATGGCTTAGTGTACGGCTAATTTTTGTAAATATCTCGTGTGCGTGAAAGGAATGTGTACTTTCCAACTATTGGGTGCATTGTTCCATAGAGCTGATTTAGGTGAATCTGTGCTGTTTGAATCTCCTATATCTTTATTGACTTCTTTTTCTGACTGCTTAATCTGTCAGTTTGAGAGAATTGTGTTAAATCTTCCACTACAACAATAGAGTTGATAATTTTTTCTTGTTTAGTTAACAGTTTTTCTTTACGTATTTTGAGACTATGATGTTAGGTACATATAAATTTAGAATTATTATATTATATTTTTCTAATGAATTGAAACATTGATCATTATGTAGTGATTTTCTTTACCTTAAACACCTTAAAGGGCAATTTGATATTAATATTTATGCTTTAAATTTTGAGGGGACCGGTACATACCTGGTAAATCTATTTCCAATTAGAGTATGTCTTTGGAGGTCTATTTTTAATGTCAGTTGTTTCGGCTAGTTTTTATTTGTAATACTGCATTACTAGTATGCTTTATGAATATTGATTGTAAGGTGACTATTTGGAACTGCATCTGGTCCCCGAATATAACTTTATAACGGGTTAAGTTATATTCCTGAGAGAATTTCTTCTGCTAGTCATCCAGCAGCATGCTCAACACAAGTCCAGTTGAAGTTAAATTATTTGCTTCATGGCTATCAAACCACATTAGTAGTGTGCATTTGTACTGAACACCAGCATGGGGATATACATGGATACTTTCCCAGAGTAGCACTAGAGTCAAGTCCAGTAATTTTTCTTGCCATTCCCTTTGCAAAAGTGTTTTGTTTCTGGTTACTTTTGTATTATGTGTGAGGCTTTTTTGAGTACCAGCCTTTTGCAGTGGTCTATTAAATTTCCCACTGTGGCCAAGCTTTGGGCTGTTTCTCCTATTTCCTGTGACCTGTGGAGTTGTCAAACCAAAACTCAAATTCTCTAGGGGTTGGCAGGAAACTCTCAGGTTCAAAGATGACTTCAATAGTCACTTATTCCCCAAATTTTTGGTTTTACTTTACTTTGGAGTATAGCACATTTTCCTTCTTAGGCCAGCATAGTGATTTTTTGGGTTTTGTTTTGTTTTTGTATTTTATCGAGCATTTCAGTTGGTTCTGTGGGAAGGTTGAATGAGGGCATCTCATTTACCTGTTGCTAGAAGTGGAAGAGTCTATTTAATGACTAATTTTCATGTCTTATTCTTAGGGTGGCTGTGGGGATCAGGAAAATAATATATGACAAAGTGCTTGGCTTTTCCATAATTATGCAAATACCCAAATAACATTATCAACCGAGGCAAAACATGTCAGGGAGAGTCATACTTTGAAGAAAAAAATGAACTAACTTCATTCTAAGGTGGCTGTGTAAGCCTCAATATTATGCATTGTCATGTTAATAATGAAATATAAATGGTCCATCCACTATCAGGAGAGATAATCATTTCATTGACAGATTATTTTAAGGGCAATTTGACTAGAGGCAAGGGCATTGAAAGCTAAATAACTGCCAGCGCAAAATCCTGCTTGCCCTTTAGTGCTTAATGTGGTTTAAATGGTCTTAAGGTTTAAATGTGATGCTCCTCATATTCAGGTATAGACAATCTAAAAGGAATAATTCCTCTGATTCCACCTTGCTTGACCATCTCTATATTCAACACTGTCAGTGTGACTTCTGAAACTATTGTTTTACCCTGCTAAGGTCGTGGACCATTGGTGCTTAGTTTCTGCACAGTATTTTGCAAATTTAATGGACCTACCACTACTGACCTCTCTTCATGGTGTCTTTCCTTTTCTCTGTGCAGTCTGGCATGTCTTGCCTTTTGGAAGGGATGTAATTTACTAAGTATTAACCTGTATGTTGCACTGCTGTATATCCCAGAACCCCAGTGAATGGATGGTGATGTGCACAGATAAGATTGTCAATAATTTCTACAGTGAAATGTTTCATGTGGTACAAGAGAAAATAGAGTCATAAGCATGTCTCATTCAGCCATTTATTTGCTAATTTAAAAATAACTTTAGTGTCAGGCACTGGGCTAGATACTAGGGGTACAGTGATGACTAAGATAGTCCTCATCCTTAAAGAATTAATGATTTTCTTAGGAGGAAATATACAAACAAATAGAATGTGTAAGTGTTGTAAGCACTACAATAGAAGCAAATTAGAGATGAAGTATAAAGAAGGGAGCTTAAAACTATACCTAGGAGTGACAGGAGGAAGTCAGGTAAGACTTAAAAGAGCAAATGATGCCAGCACTAAGGGATGGAGGCTGTATGGGTAGGTGTTTCCCAGTATGGTGGAGTAGACAAAGGGCCTTCTCTAGGCTGAGGAGTCATAGTGAGTAAAGGTCCACTGATGTAAGGCAGCTGTGAACATCTCATAGCCTGCATTCATTCATTAGTTTATATGGCATTCATTCAACCAATTTGTACTGGCATCTACTAGGTACCAGGGACTAAAATATTTATAGAGAGTTTCTGATTTTTTGACTTTTTGGAGCTAATGGGAGACAGACGATAAACTGTCCAGTTGACAATTAAGTAAATATTCACATAATGTGATAGTAGCCATAAGAAAAAAAGTGGGTTGTAGTAATAAAGAATATGGTAGAGTGTAGTGGAAAATCATTTAGAACAGGATGACCTCTTTGAAAAGACATTGAAGCCAATACCCCAACCACAAGAATTTGCCATTTGAGAAGGTGGGTGAAGTAGGGTGGAGTTCAAGGAAGAGGGTTAGAGAAAGTGAGCCAACATCTCCCTAGCTCACTAGCATGTGAGGAGGCCATGTAGCAGGAATGAGTTTGGTGCGTTTCAGAATTGGAAAAGAAGTGAGGGTGACTGGAGTAAAGTGGGCAAGGAAGAGAGTCGAAGGAAGTGACATTGGAGAGATAGACAGCGACGGATCTTGGAGGGCATTACAGACCAGGCTAAGTAGGAGTTTTGTTTCATCCTGTAGTCAGTGGTGAATCTTTAAAGGGCTTTGGGTTTTAGAAATGTGACTCTTCCATCAGTAGGCAGGATAGGATGGAGGCCTAGAAGACTAGAGAGAGAGGCAAGCAAACACGAAGTGATTTTTGTAATAGTATGGACAGAAAATAGTGAGTATAATGGGGAATTCTAGGAATAAATATATGAAAAATATTTGAGCAAGAAAAGAGGAAGAATGGCAGATAACATCCATGGGTAATCAGTAGACGATGGTGTCATTTTTCAAATCTCTAAATTTAGCAGGAGGAACTATGTTACAGTGGGAAGGCAAGTTTCTTAAATGGGTAACTTTTGAGGTTTTAAGAGCATGAGATAAGAGAACAGCCTGGAGTTGGGAAATGCAGTTCTATTTGGAACTTATGGAGCAATCAGGACTTGAATTAGAGATAAATGCAGGTTTGGCAGGGCCTCTCCTTTTCTGTAACTTGCTAACCTACACAATAGGGAGTCAGGTTTCACACACGGGGAGTCTTCACGTCTGCTGCCAGCCTGGCATTGTTATATCACTGAGTGGGCCAACTCCAGAGACTGATCAGTATCTGCCAGCATGGCCATCTTCCAACCCCCTGGCAAGGTGAGCATACAACAGTTAATCTCCCTTTTTCCGATTCTTAGTAACTCCTGGTTTGTTTTCACCAGACAAAGCATTGGACTATGCTGGAAATATAGGTTGCTATTTTTCCAACGGGTCACATAGGTCTCAGAGTGATACAGTCTGTGCACGTGGGGGCTGGTGGGAATGGGGCTTCCCACTTCTTAAGTTTTTCAATTTTCTCTCAGACCTCCTACACTCAAGCCCTCATATCCAGTAGCCCCTCTCTTCTTCAGAAAATTCCAACCCTTCCTACATGAGCAGGGAGTTCTATTCCCTTACCCCCTTCTGTATCTTCCAAATATGATCATGTAAGTCTTTAATAGATGCTAAATAACTTTTCTAAAGGTTCAGTTGAGAAGAGTGCAGCTCTGGTCCCATATGTGAAGGCAGATCGATGCTCCAATTCTCACTCATTCTCTCCATCAACAAGTAGTTGATTTTTTTCACTATTAGGAAGCCAGCACACTTTATTAAGGCGAACTTTGTTTTTTCATTTTGTTCAGGACAGCACAGTTCAGTCTCATAGACATAATGTATACCCTTTCAGTCTAGAAGATATTTTCCTGCCTCCTTGTAAAACAAGAAATGCAGAATTATTGGTCTACACTAGCCATGAGTGTATCTCTCTTAGACATCTGGGGTGAGTGAAAAACAGTTTCATTAAATTCTTTTTTACTTATGTATTTACTTCTAAATATAAATATACATAGGAGAAGGGTATAGAGAATGATTTTCAGTTTATTCTACAATGTAAATAAACTTATCAAATATTATAACAAGGCCAACCAAGGTGAGGATGCAGAAGAAGTAATGATTCATTCCTTTGGCTAGAGGGGTTTGGCTTGTGGGAAACAAGACAATGTCTATAGCTTTTGTGGTTTTTTGTTTGTTTGTTTGTTTTTGTTTTGTTTTGTTTTAAAGAAACCTGATTGTTAAGGGAAATAGACCATTTGGGCAATAATTAGAGTATTCAGGATTGAGGGATGTATATGCTGCTTGTTGTTGATTTTTCACTTGTTGTGTTTACAGACAGCAGCATTTGAGCAAACTCCTTAAATGTCTGTCTGGAGCAGAAGCCAGTCTTGAGATAAAAGAGATCGGAAGTGTAGCCAACACCGGTAACAACTGATGAAGTATCTAAAAGAAGCTAGAAGGGGGTCCAAATAGATTAGTCATGATTCTATCCATGAGCAGGAGGTAGAATGGTGTTATCCCCCATATCCTTGATTATTTATTTATTTATTTATTTTTGCACAGAGCATTATGAGGTCATCTGCTGATGGGAAATAGAGTAGGAGAAGGATTTGAGGGAAATAATAAAGGAGGAACAGTCATTAAAGGGAATGGAAGAAAAAACTGACCAGTGATAGAGCAAAGAGTGACAGAGAGAGGTTAAAGGATCAGTGTTAAGGAAGACTATGGATTTCTGTGGCTTCAACCTTTGTGGATGGGTACTTTTCCCCAGCAGTGATCAACAGGTCTGATGGAGCTGAGATAGTCAGTGTGCGAACTGACCCAATGTGGGGGGTGTGTATGAAAAGGGAGTGGGAAAAGTGGGGAATAAAGGAGGCTTAGGGTCATAAACTCTTTGTTTTGTGGAGTTAGAGCCCCAGTTAAATTCTTATCTGATAAACTGGTGGCATTCCAAACACTAGGTAATGATTTTGTTCTTGACACATTAGCTAGATATGTTGTCCTTTACTTAGGATCCTGAAGGTTACAACATCTCTGACTCATTCATTCTCTGATAATAAAATATATTCTTTGGATGTAGAAATTTTGGTCTGAATGTAAATGTCTCCAGAAATTAGTTTAGTTTAGCTTATTTCTTTTAAGAAGTAACGAAAGCCACCTAAGAGACAATAAATCCTGGGCATATGTGCCCAGCAGAAGTGTTTGTATATGTAATGTTTGCTTATGTTTTCCTTGAGGTCTCAGCTGCTTTTTCTATACACGAACCATTGTGAGCATATGGCATTTTGAGGTGAGTCATAGGAAATTCAGCTGAGTTTGTTAATTGCCCAAAGAGACAGGTATAAAACTCAGAAAGGAATCAGAATATATTTACAAATGAACCTTAGGCAGGTGTGACTTGCCTAATTAATTGCTGATGGAAAAATCACAGCTATTCTAATTTATTTACATCCCACTCTAATGATATGAAGAGGCTCAGCAACTGCCAGATGGGGTGTGTTGGGGTATGTCCTGAGATGCTCCAGGCAGTGTGTTGTAGAGGAAAGAAAAGAATATGGTTTAGGATCCTGGCTTCATAGTTATGTGGACCCCATGCCTATGTGAGCAAGCTTTGTTATTAAGCCTCTGTTTTTCTCTTTCTTAAAACTGGAGCTCATAATACATAATTTTCTGTTATTCTGAAGACAAGATGAGTCAACAAATATTTAAAGCAGAGAGCTTAGCTCCTGGTCTTATGGATATTTGTTTTCTCATTCCCTACCTGCTTCCCCCAACTACAAAACTTCCAGTTCCTAAACGTAGGAGATCAAGTTAATGCTGATTGTGATTCTTCTCCCACATCAAGAGCAAAAACTACAGAGTCAAAATAACCCAACTTAACAATGATAAATAAATTGAGAGAAAACGAACAAGAGAGAGAAATCTAGAGAGAATGATATGGAAAGTATGGTGGAGAGTATTTGAAAAATTTTAGATGAAAAGTACAAGGACATCTCTTGAACTATTTTGCAACTTTTATTTCAAAGTAAAACTTTAAAAAATTACAATTTATAAACAAAACGGTTTTAAATTTTTTTTTCCAAAATGGCAGATTAGAGGCTTATAGCATCCCTCAGCCACTTGGAAATAGCATGATAGTGCACAAAGTTAAACTCTGTGTGCCTTAATTCAAGAAGGAAAACAGGAATCCACCAGAATCATGAAGGACACCCCAGATCTCGAGGACGACAATGTGGGCAAACAGCCCCTGTGACAGTGTCTGTCTCGTAAAATTTGAGTGAAGTCCCAGTACATGAGAGAGGCAGAGAGTCACCCTCTGTGACTCACGTTTCCAGTAGGGATCCTAGCAACTGAGGCCGAGAGAGAACATTTTGTTTCTCCCAAACCCTAGAGCTAACTTGGAATGAGGCTTGAAGACACTATGAGGGAAAGACACTGGGAAAAGCTGCAGGCATTTTCCCAGATTCAGGACCAAGAACAGGACACTGTTTCTAATTTGGGCTTGTACAAAGTCAGTCATGCTTTGGCAACTTGCATAGCTGTGCAAGCATTTTAGTCTTGGGCCAGAGACTAGAGCACCTGCTCTGGAGGGGTTAGGGACATCCACAGCTAGAGCTGTAGAAAGTGCTTCAGCAGTAGGTGTTAGAATTGTGGTCTTCCTCATTGCAGGCCTGGGGTGGAAGGATGGAAGGAGAGCTGCTACAGCTGTGGTTTCTCCTAGGTGATGAGACTTGCAGCCAGGGCCATCTTGGCAGACTGGAATCAGTCTGCATGTGTAATTGCTGGGTGCCTAACCCAGCCTGCTCCCCTGAGTTCGTGGTCCAGCAGAGCCCTCTCCACTCACTTCCAGACAGAAATCCAGGCATTCAGAGCACCCACTTGCCTGGACCAGCAGCCTGAGGCACCCCACCCTCATGGACATAGATCATAGTGCAGTGGGGCCCTCTCTGCCCCATGTCCAGGTAGATCTCCAAGTGTTTGGAGCACTTCCTCACCAGGATTAGAAGCCTGAGCTGTCTCACCCTTCCTGTGCATAGACTGTGGTGCAGTGGAGCCTTCTCCATTCCACACGTAGAGAAATCTCCAGGTATTTGGAGCACCCACTCTCCTGAGTCACCTCACCCTTCTCCTGTGCAGAGATCCTAGTGTAGCAAGGCCCTCTGCACTTCATGCCCAGGCAGATCTCCAGGTATTTGGAGTGCCTGCTCCCTGGTCGAGCAGCCTGAGCTGCCTCATTATTCCTGGACATAGATCATGGTGCAGTGAAGTCCTCTACATTCCTAGCCAAGACAGATCTGTAGGCACTCAAAGCACCTTATTACACAGATTGGCAGCCTTAGCTGCCATACCCTTTCTGTGAAGAGATTTGGGTAAATGCGGGCCTTCTATGTTTCGTGCCCAAGCAGATCTCTAGGCATTCAGAGCACCTGTTTGCCTGGTTTAGCTGAGCTGCCCCACTTTTCCTGTACAGAGATCCAAGTGGAGAGAAACCTTCTCTGCTCTATGCCCAGGCAGATCTCCAGGCATCCAGAGCAGCCACTCTCCTGAATTAGGAATTTAGGCTTCCCCCTACATCACTGTGCAGAGGACTTGGAGCCTAGGAGGTTTTCCAGTTTCCTACTTAGGCACATGTCTGGGTGCTTGGTGGCTGCTCATGGGGTTTTCCCTCAGCACTGATGCTTGTGACTATAATCAAGAGACCTGTAGGTGAGCTGGCTCAGCCTGGCCTCGCCCACTGCGGTTGCTGCCTCCCTGGGAGCTGAGCAGGGAGTTCAGACCACTGTGTACTCCATAAGTCAGCCCATTTCCTGAGGCAACAGAGAATTTTGCCAGTAAACAAGGATCAAGTATATACCCAGCTGCATTGGCCACAGCTGACTCTAACCTGTAAGTGACATCTACTGGCTTCTAGGTGAAACTGCATGGCCCAATAAACCTGCCGACAGACGTGCATATTAGGGCTATTTTTGACAAATAAATAGGGCTATTTTTGGCAAACCCAAAAGACTCTGCCTAGCATTCTCTACAGTCACATTCCATAGAGAAAAGGGGAAAGGGAAAGAAAAAAATTATAAGGAAAGATAAAGAAAAAATTCTACTTATATGAAAATAATTACACAAATTAGAAGTGCCAGCATCCCCAGATGAGAAGGAACCAGTGCAATAATTCTGACACCATGAAAAATCTGAATGTAGTGACACCACCAAAGGATCTCACTAACTCTCCAGCAGTGGTCTCTAACCAACATGGAAACTCAGGAATGATGGATAAAGAATTCAAAATGTGGATTGCAAAGAAGCTCAATGAGATCCAAGACAAAGATGAAAATAAAAACAAAGAAACTTCTAAAGCAATCCAGGAAATGAAGGAAGAGATAAATATCTTTAAAAGAAATCAATCAGAGTTTCTGGAATTAGAAAAAAGAACTTGAAATATTTCAAAATACAATTGAAAGCTTTATAATAACTGGACCAATCAGAAGAATTTCAGAGCTTGAAGATCAGCCTTCAAACTAACCCAGTCAAACAAAAATAAAGAAAAAAGAATTTTAAAAAATGAACAGGCAAGGTGTGGTAGCTCACGCCTGTAATCCCAACACTTTGGGAGGCCAAGGCAGGTGGATCACAATGTCAGGAGTTCGAGACCAGGCTGACTAACATGGTGAAACTGCATCTCTACTAAAAATACAAAAATTAGCCAGGCATGGTGGTGTGCACCTGTAATCCCAGCTACTCAGGAGGCTGAAGCAGGAGAATCACTTGAACACAGGAGGCAGAGGTTGCAGTGAGTCAAGGTTGTGCCATTGCACTATAGTCTGAGTGACAGAGTGAGACTCCATCTCACACACACAAAAAAAAGTCTGAGAAATATGGAATTACGTAAAGTGACCAAATCTGTGAATTATTGGCATTCCTGAGAAAGAAGAAAAAAGCAACAACCTGGAAAACATACTAGAGGGAATAATTCAAGAAAATTTCCCTAATCTTGCTAGAGAGGTAAGCATCCAGATACAAGAAATCCAGAGAAGACCTGCAAGATGCTACATTGATGAAAATCACCAAGGTGTATAGTCACCAGACTGTCCAAGGTCAGCACTAAAGAAAAAACCTTAAAGGCAGCTAGGGAAAAAGGTCAGATTGCATACACAGGGAACCCTATCAAGCTAACAGTAGACTTCTCAGCAGAAACTTTACAAGCCAGCAGAGATTGGGGGCCTATTTACAACATCGTTAAAGAAATGCCAACCCAGAATTTTAAATCTTGCCAAACTAAGCTTCATAAGCAAAAGAAAAATAAACTATTTTTCAGAATAGCAAGTGCTATGGGAATTTGTTATCACCAGACCAGACTTACAAGAGCTCCTTAAGTGAGTTCTAAACATGGAACAACATAACTATACCTGCTATACAGAAACACACTTAAGTACATAGCCCAAAGACCCTATAAAGCAATCACACAATAGAAACTACAAAACAACAGGCTAACAACTTCACAATAGGATGAAAGCCTCACATATCAATAGTAACCATTAATGGTCTAAGTGCCCCACTTAAAAGGCATAGTGTGGCAAGTTGGATAAAAAAACAAGACCCATCCATCTGCTGTTTTCAAAAGACTCATCTCACGCATAATGACATCCATAGCCTCAAAGTAAAGGACTGGAGAAAAATCCATCATGCAAATGGGGAAAAAAGAGCAGGGATTGCTCTTCTTGTATTAAATAAAAACACTTTAACAGCAGTAAAGAAGGACAACAAAGGACATTATGTGATGATAAAGGGTTCAATTCAGCAAGAAGACTTATCTTAAACACTCAACATTGGAACATACAGATTTATAAAGTAAATACTTCTGAACCTATGAAGAGACTTAGACGTCTACACAATAATAGTGGGGGAACTTTGACACCCCACTGACAGTGTTAGGTCATCGATGGAGAAAACTAACAAAGAAATTCTGGACTTAAATTGGACACATTACCAATTAGACCTCACAGATGTCTACAGAATGCTCCACCCATCAACTGCAGAATATACATTATTCTCATCTGCACACAGAGTATACTCCAAGATTGACCACATGCTCTGCCATAAAGCAAGTTTCAATAAATTAAAAACAGTAGAAATTATACCAATCATACTCTCAGACCACAGTGGAATAAATATCATCTGATCTCTCAAAAACCACACAATTACATGGAAATTGAACAACTTAATCCTGAATAAGTTTTGAGTAAACAATGACATTAAGGCAGAAATCAAGATGTTCTTTGAAATAAATGAATAGAGATGCCACATACCAAAATCTTTGACATACAGCAAAAGCAGGATTAAGAAGAAAGTTTATAGTGATAAATACCTACCTCAAAAAGTTAGAACTATCCCCTATTAATGATCTAATATCACATCTAAAGGAACTAGAAAAACAAGAACAATCTAATCCCAAAGCTAGCTGAAGAAAATAAATAACTAAAATCAGAAAAGAACTGAACAAAATTGAGACCCCAAAATCCATACAAAGAATTGACGAAACCAAAAGTTGGTTTTTTGAAAGGATAAACAAGATTGATAGACTGCTAGCTAGGTTAAGAAAGAAAATGAGGTAAGATCCAAATAAGCACACTCAGAACTAACAAAGGTGACATCACAAGTAATCCCTCAGAAATACAAAAGATCCTAAGATGATTATAAACATCTTCGTGCACAAAAAGTAGAAAATCTGGAAAAAAATGGATGAACTCCTGGAAACACACTATCTCCGAAGATTGTATAAGGAAGAAGTTGAAACCCTGAAAAGACTAATAAGTTCCAAAAATTAATCAGTAATGAAAACTTATCAACCAAAATATCCCTGAATCAGATGGATTCACAGCAGAATTCTGCTAGACATACAAAGAAGAGCTGGTCTCAATTCTATTGAAACTATTCCAAAAAATCAAAGAAGAGGGACTCCTTCCTAACTTATTCTATGAAATCAGCATCACCTTGATACCAAAACCTGGCAAAGACACAATGAAAAAAGGAAACTACAGGTCAATACCTCTGATAAACATAGACACACAAATTCTCAACAAAATGCTAGCAAACTGAATCCAGAAGCACATCCAAAAGTTAATTCTCCATGATCAAGTAGTCTTCATTCCTGAGAGGCAAGGTTGGTTCAAAATATGCAAATCAATAAATGTGATTCACTGCATAAACAGAATTTAAAACAAAAACCATATGATCATCTCAATAGATGCAGAAAAAGCTTTCAGTAAAATCTAACATCCTTTCATAATAAAAACCCTAAAGAAATTAGTCATTGATGGAACATATCTCAAAATAGTAAGAGCCATCTATGACAAACTCACAACCAACATCATAATAAATATGCAAAACTTAAAGCATTCTTTTGAGAACTGGAACAAGATCAGGATGCCCCTCTCACCACTCCTATTCAACATACTACTGGAAATCCCAGCCAGAGCATTCAGGCAAGAAAAAGAAATAGAAATAGAAGACATCTAAATAGGAAAAAAAAGAAGTCAAACTATCTCTCTTCACTTTTGATTCTATACCTAGAGAACCCTAAAGACTCCACTACAGGGCTCCTAGAACTGATAAGGGACTTTAGTAAAGTTTCATGATACAAAATCAACGTACAGAAAATCAGTAGCATTTCTATACATCAATAACATTCAAACTGAGAACCCAAGCAAGAACACAATCCCATTTACATTAGCCACTAAAAACTACCTAGGAATACATCTAACCAAGGAGGTGAAAGATCCCTATAAGAGAAATGAAAAGCACTGCTAAAAGAAATCATAGATGACACAAACAAATGGATGAATATTCCATGGTCATGGATTGGAAGAATCAATTTCAAAATGGCCATACTGCCTAAAGCAATTGATAGTTTCTATGCTATTCCTATCAAACTACTAATGTCACTTTTCACATAACTAGAAAAAAACGATTCTAAAATTCATATGGAACCAAAAAAGAGCCTGAATAGCCAAAGCAATCGTAAGCAGAAAGAACAAAGCTGGAGGCATCACATTACCCAACTTCTAACTATACTATGAGGCTACAGTAACCAAAATAACATGGTACAGTACACAAACAGACACATAGACCAATGGAACATAACAGCCCAGAAATAATGCCATTGACCAAGATGATGAAGGAAGAAAAAAAATTATGAAGACAGAATAAGAAACTATGAAAATCAACAGCCATATTTAAGAAAAAGACATTTTTTAGAAATGAAAGATATATCCATTGAAATTAAAACCATGGTAGACAAGCAACAGTTTAGACACAGTTGAAGAACTTAAGAAAATGAAGGACATATTTGGAACCATAACCTATAATTTATGACCTAGAGAAAGAAATGGATACTACAGAAGAACGACTGAGAGACATGGAAGGTAGATTGAGAAGTTCCTTTTTTTTTTTTTTGTTTGAGATGGAGTTTTGCTCTTGTTGCCCAGGCTGGAGTGCAGTGGCGGGATCTTGGCTAACTGCAACCTCCGCATTCCAGTTTCAAGTGATTCTCCTGCCTCAGTCTCCTGAGTAGCGGGACTACAGGCACACACCACCATGCCCAGCTAATTTTTTGTAGTTTTAGTAGAGACGAGGTTTCACCGTGTTGGCCAGGACGGTTTCGATCTCTTGGCCTCATGATTTGCCCACCTTGGCTTCCCAAAGTGCTGCAATTACAGGCGTGAGCCACCACGCCTGGCCTAGATTGAGAAGTTCGAAGAAGCTTCAGAATGACAATAGAGAGTAAGAAGAAGAGAACACTGTCTTAAATAATTGGCTAATAATTTTCTAGAAGTACAAAAGAAATGAATCCTGAAGTTGAGGATGGGATTAACTGCACTTGAAGACACCAAAATGAAGTTGCAGAATGCCAAATATTGAGGGAAATGCTTGGAAGAAACCAAACAGAAAATACATAAAATGACAGTCCTTGATTATTGTTTTCTCAAACTCAAGAGTAAAATAAGGTGTCATTATAAGAAAGCTGGAGAAAACTATGAGAGGAAAATGTTGAAAAAAAGAGAGGAAACTGTAAGAAATGAAAGAAGGGAACAGTTTCAGGAGTGTTAAATAGGGGAGATCACAGCACTTAGATTCAGGACACTCTACTCCTGGTTTGTCACTTACTACCTGTGAGAATTTGGCTAAGTTACCTACCTTCTCTGAATAAGAACATGCATGTGTTCTGATTTTGTTTCGATAAGCTTCAACCGTCAGCAATCAGCCCAGCCCCTCTTGCACAGTGATTTTTATTTTCCACTGAAAGTAGGCCCAATGTGCTGTATTGTGAAGGTGTTAGACACAAAGATGAGAGAAAGCATGAAGTTAGCTTCCTGTCCAGCAGAAAGAAAGGGTAGAGAAATCCAGAATTCAAAGAAGCAGCCAAAACTCAGCCTCTACCTGTGATAGAGTGCCCTAGGCATTTAGGACTAACTGAAGCTTTGAGGCCAGCAAGGAAGTGGTTTGCACAGAGCAGAGGTGCCCATTTGATGTCGCAAACCAGATTCTTGCTACATCTGCTCCGGGCTGTGACTTACATTTTACTCCATGGGGTTGGGTTCTGTTTCTGGAAGTCTTGAACATGCTTCAGTTTTGAGTTGCTAATCATCACTCTCTGTAACTTGCAAGAGATGCCCCTGAGGTTTCGCTGATTCAAGTGGAGCAGAATATAAACTTATTATGAAGCATAAAGCATGAGAGAATCAAACTGAAACAAGCTCAGAAAATAAATTGCATTTGGAACTAAGTGAATAATCTTCCCTACTTCTTGGGCAGACTGGAACAAGGCACTTGTCTGGAATAACAACCGTTGCGTGCGAGTTGGCATTTGATTGCCTTTTATTATCCAGAGGACTGACTTCAGCATGAGGAGGGGTGAGGGGTGTTTCACCTGTGTAGGGTTGCTGGATTGGCTGGACACTTTCCAGCGCTGATCCATAATTTATACCAAGATGGGAACAGCAAACAAGATACTGCCCATTATCAGGGCTTTTGCTTATGGCCACAAACCTATCCCGCTAAGTCCCTTAGAGAGGAGACTTAATGGAGGCTTTTCATAGCTCTGATAGTGAGTTCCAGGCTGGCTGCTGCCTTAAGAAAGAGACAAATGAAAGGTGCTAGAGGCAAGCTCCTATGCTGACACATGATCTTTGCATACCCAACCTAAGTAAAAATTACCTTGCCATCTACCTCTTCATGTGTTGATAGTCTTCTAGCACAGGAAGATTGTCTAAGTGAGTAAAGGGGGCACCAGACTCTGTATTTCTAGAGTGTTAGGAAGCACTCCTAAGGACTCTGGCTGTCAGGGAATGGGGACAAGAATTAGCATCACTCTCTAGGGTGAAGCATTAGGTGAACACAGACAACAATTTAGAAATCCCGGGAGCATTTGTGTTCTCAATGCCTCTCTCTTTCTTTCCTGTGTTCATCTAATGATTTGCACAGAATTACACCAGTACACTTTTTATAAACTGAGTTGCTATTTGATTCTCATGTGATATTTTGTTTACATACACAGATTTATGCAGAAAACAGACAAATCTAGTCACTCATGTTTTGCAAGAACTCAGTGCACTGTCTTGTACTACCAGTAGGCTTTTTTTATGTTAGCTCTAGAAAAGAAAAAAAAAAAAAACTAGAGAGGAAAAGAAGGAAGGAAAGAATGAGGAAGAAAGATGCATGTAGAATATGTATGTTCATTGCAGTACTCTTCACAATAGCAAAGACATGGAATCAACCCAAATGCCCATCAATGATAGACTGGATAAAGAAAATGTGGTACATATACACCATAGAATACTATGCAGCTATTAAAAGGAATGAGATCATATCCTTTGCAGGGACATGGATGAAGCTGGAAGCCATTATCCTCAGCAAACTAACGCAGGAACAGAAAATCAAACACCACATGTTCCCACTTATAAGTGAGAGCTGAACAATGAGAACACATGGACACAGGGAGGGGAACAACACTTACTGGGGCCTGTCGGGGAGGGTGGAGGGTGGAAGGTGGGGACAGCATTAGGGAAAAGAGCTGATGCATGCTGGGCTTAATACCTCGGTGATGGGTTGATAGGTGCNGAAGGAAGGAAAGAATGAGGAAGAAAGATGCATGTAGAATATGTATGTTCATTGCAGTACTCTTCACAATAGCAAAGACATGGAATCAACCCAAATGCCCATCAATGATAGACTGGATAAAGAAAATGTGGTACATATACACCATAGAATACTATGCAGCTATTAAAAAGGAATGAGATCATATCCTTTGCAGGGACATGGATGAAGCTGGAAGCCATTATCCTCAGCAAACTAACGCAGGAACAGAAAATCAAACACCACATGTTCCCACTTATAAGTGAGAGCTGAACAATGAGAACACATGGACACAGGGAGGGGAACAACACTTACTGGGGCCTGTCGGGGAGGGTGGAGGGTGGAAGGTGGGGACAGCATTAGGGAAAAGAGCTGATGCATGCTGGGCTTAATACCTCGGTGATGGGTTGATAGGTGCAGCAAACCACCATGGCACATGTTTACCTATGTAACAAACCTGCACATCCTGCACATGGACCCTGGAAGCTAAACAAAACATGCATTTTAAAAATAAGAAAGATGCATGTAGGGTATTATTTTAATTCATTCATTTACCAAATATTTATCAAGTATCTGGTATATGCCAGACACTTCTAGTCAGGAGAGACAGCTGTAAGTAGGAAGCAAAAAAGAAAAGGTTTTGCCCTTTGACTTTGCATTCTAGTGAAGGGACACATAAACAGATTAATTGAAATGGTTCTAAAGGAAATGGAAGAAAGAACAGCAAAATGGAGGATAAGGTGTGCCAGGGGGACATGGGCTCTGAATTATGAGAAAAGGTCAGAGAAGTCTCTGTGAAAGGTAACGGAGGAGAGAGACTTGAAGAACTCTTCCTGGCAAAGAAAATAGCAATTGCAGAAGTGCATTTGAAAACAACACGTTATAAAGCCCCAAGACAGGAATGTGCTTGGTGGGTTCTAATCAGGGAGGTCATGGGCTGACTGGGGAGAACAAGGTGGAGAGGCAGAGGTAAGTTCTGAGAGGTGACGAGGGCAGTTTCTGTGGACACTGGTAGCAGTTGTAGGGATGCTGGCTTTTTCTTTGAGTGACTTGGCACCATTGGTGGCTTGAGGTAGAAGAGTGATATGGTATGTTTTATTTATTAAAGGAATTACTCTGGCTGTTATGAAGGCACTGTGTAGGGATAAAGGTGACCCCTAAAGAATCCTTTGCCCTGATCCAGGAAAGCATAGTGGTAACATTGAACAGAACCACAAAGGTAGGGGGGTGGCTGTATTTTGGACGCATTTCGAAGGCAGAACAACAGATTTTGCTATTGGATTGGACAAAGGATGTGCAAGAAAGAAAGTCATCAAGGATGACACCCAGGCTAAATGGTTTGAATGGGCTGCCCAAACGGGAGGAAAACCGATGTAGAGACTGTTCTCAGCCATCCAGGTAAAGCTAGAGCTTCCTGGACCATTGAAAAAGAGTGGTGAGAGTGGATCTCCTTGCTCTGCTCTCAATGCTAGGAGGACAGCACTCAGTCTTTTACCAGCCAGCATCCCTACAACTGCTACCAGTGTCCACAGAAACTGCCCTCGTCACCTCTCAGAACTTACCTCTGCCTCTCCATCTTGTTCTCCCCAGTCAGCCACCTGACCTCCCTGATTAGAACCCACCAAGCACATTCCTGTCTTGTCATGTTAACTGTAGGTTTGTTGTGGATGATTATTATCAAGTTGAGGATGTAACCCTCTACTAGAGGGTTATAAGTGTTCCTATTTTTCTGAGAATTTTTATCATAAGTGGGTGTTGAATTTTGTCAGTGCTTTTATGCATTAATATGATTGTGTGGTTTTTCTTCTTTAGCTTGTTAATAGGGTAGATATTACATTGCTTTATTGAACTTTCATCCTTGAAGGAAATTTTCACTAGATATGGAATTCTGGGTTGAAAGTCCTTTTCTTTCAGCACTTGAAGAATATTGTGACACTTCATCTGGCCTCTAGTTTTTGATGAGAGATACACTACCATTCAGTTTTTTCCCTGATAGGTAAGGTGTTACCCATTTCTTGTTGTCTTCAAGAATTTTTTCTTCATTTTTCAAAATTTAATTACAGTATGTCCTGTTCTAGCTTTCTTTGAGCTTATCCTATTTGGTGTTTGCCCAACTTCTTGAATCTGTAGGTTGTTTATTGCTAAATTTGGCAAGTTTTCAACCATTATTTCTTTTAGTTCCCTTTTTGGCTCCACCATCTTTCTCCTATGATTTGGGGACTCCAATTATATGAATGTTCAATCTTCTATTTTGTCTCACAGGTCATTGAGATTTCTTCTTTTATTTCAGTGAATTTTTTTCTGTTGTTCAGATTAGGTAATTTTTATTGCTCTATCATCAAGTTAAAAGATTCTTCTTTCCCTCCATTCTGCTGTTTAGCCTATTCGTTAATTATTTTTTATTACAGTAATTGTATTTTTCAGTTCTAAAGTTTTATTTCATCTTTCTTTATATATTCTACTTGTTTGCTGAGGATCTTTTTAATTTTCATTTCTGTTGAAGCATTTTATGAGAGCTGCTTAAAATCTTTGTCAGCTAATTCTGACATCTCTGTCTTCTCCGTGTTAGCTTCTATTGCTTGCTCTTTTTCAGGACAATTTTCCTGTTTTTTATTTTTATATGATGAGTGATTTTTTGATGGAAACCTGGACATTTTGAGCTATGATATTATGAGACTTTGGGTCTTTTTTAAACCTTCTGTTCTAGCTAGTGTAGTGGGTTGAATATTGCCTCCACTGCCCCCCATTCATGTCTATTCAGAACCTCAGAATATGATCTTATTTGAAAATAGAGTCTTTACGGATGAAATTAATTAAGGGTCTTGAGATGGAGTCATCCTGGGTTTAGTGTGGGCCTTAAATCCGTCCTTGAACGTGGAGGAGAGGATACAAAGAGACACAGGGAAGGACATGTGAATGCAGAGCGCAAGATTAGGGCTATGTTGTCACAAGCCAAAGAACATCTGGAGGCTCCAGAAGCTGGAAGAGGTGAGGAAAAATTTCCTCTACAAATTTCAGAATGAGTATGACCCTGAAAGAAACCTTGATTCAGATTTCTGGCCTCCAGAAGTGTGACCGAATAACTTAATGTTGATGTAAGCCAGCTAATTGGTGGTAATTTCTTATGGTAGTCCTAGGAAACAAAGTGGCTTCCTCTATACCTCTCTGACAGAGAAAGGGTGGGGATGCCACGGTTACTGCCAGAATTGCGTATCCAGGTTTTCCACTAACCCTTGATGATCCCCAAGGGAGGTGGCCTCAACCTTGCCTCTGGTTGAGGGTGAGGATTCTGGCTCCACACTAGGCCTGCACTGGTACCACTCTGGCTGGGAGAGCAAGGTGCAGACCACTACTCCTCACATGGTGTCTTCTGACACCTCATTAAGTAATAATGGTGGTGAAAGTCCCTGTGCTCACTAGGGCTCCTCTGATACCACCCCAGTGGGGAGCAGGGCTAGGCTCCTCGTTAACTGTTGGGGTAGGAATTGGGAGTCCAGGCTTCTCATGTGCAGAGTCCAGGTCTCCCCGCTGACACTGTGGGTTCCCTACCTGACCTTTTCTGACACACCTCTGTGCTGGGAAGTGGCCCACTTAGGGTGCCTCATTGGGACCTGGCCAGAGTGGAAGTCTAGTCTCCCTGGGTTTTTTGTGTAGTGTTTGACTGGAATGTTATGTAAAAGTTTTCTGATTTGCTAGGCTGCTCTTTTCCTGACTAGACAGAATAGGCTTTTACGGGGGTCTTTTTGTTTGTGACAATTGGCATTTCTGGGTTGCTGACTTGTTCAGCTCCAAGTTTAGGATGTAGGAAGCAAAACAAGAACAACCAACCTCCCCTGAGGTCATTCTTGGGTCATGAGTTTCTGAGCTGGTCCACCTGCTTCTCTTCACTTTTCAGATACTTTTTATATTTGTTTTCTATGTAATGACCAGAGATTTTAGCTGTACTTAGTGGGAGGAATCAGAAAGGGTACATCTACTATATATTACCAGAAATGGCAGTCCTCAGGTGCCTTTTAAAGATTCCTCATGTCTTCATTCTTGCCAGATTGTAGAACTTATCATTTTATGCCCTTTCCTCATGTGTATCATTCTTGGGCACTACAAAGATCTAGGCAATCCTGTTAGATTAGAAATGTAACTATGAGCTAGAGACCAATCGAATTCCCCAAACTCAGGAAGGCCCCGAACCTTGATGGGATTTCGGTCAGAAATGTCCTTTGTCCTTCCTCATTACTTGGGAGTAGGCCACTTGAGTCATTGTTTTAAAGAGGAAGGAACATTAACAGTAAATTTTTTTTTTTTTAAAGAAAAAGCCTTCATTTTAGAATTTAACTTTAAAATTTATCAAAAAAGTCTAGTCCTTCCAGAGTGAATAAGATATTATTCAGGTTATATGAATATGTCATGAATCCAGATGTTAAAATAAGTAATTACTTTCTGAAATACTGGTTTGTGAAAGGCAGTGGGCTAGTGTTCTCCTCCATCAGGCTTTTCTCGTGCTAATCAAGGCTACTTTCTGAAAATGAACCCTTTCTCAATTTTGTTCTCGGCTCTGTATGTTTCTCCTCTTGTTATCTAACATTCTTTCCTTACTGCTACTTCTCTGGCTGCCCAGTACTCACTGTGTTCATGAGCACCGTCTAAGCTTTTCACAGGATGAACATTTGGGAAATAGCCAAATTCTGGTCTTCTCTATATAATTTGATTATGAACTCAATTATGTTCCTTGACTTGTATATGTTGGACTAGTTTTTCTCAGAAATATTATACACTGTGTGAGACCCAAGGCTATATTTCCTACTTCTTTCCTATCTTTTTGGATGATGAAGAAAATGTTGGCCTAATAACTGATTGCGAAATGAATTAATGAAGGAGGTAAAGAGAATCTGGCTTAGACAATAGTAATAGAGATTGAGTATTGTGTGTTTTTAAATTAAATTGTATTATTCACCCATTCATCCATCCAACTAACTCTCATGTGGATGCCTCCTGTTTATTAGGTACCTTACTAAGCATTGTACAGATTTCAAAAATGAAAAGAAACAGAGGGACAGGATGTTGAATACCTTGGATTTCAGGGTCAGAAAGACCTGACTTTGGATCTCTGATCTGCCCCATACTAACTGTGTCACTGTGAAACTAAGCTTCTCAGAGCTTTGATTTTCTTCTCTGTATGTTTGTTATGATGATTAAATGAAATAACAAACATATAGAATACCTGATGTAAGTAGGTACTAGATTTATGTTGGCTATTAACAAAATATGTTTTTCTGCCTTAAAGGAGTTTATAGTATAGTAGAGAAGGAAGAATATGTTCAAAGTAATTAGAACATTTTTAGATTTTCCTATGACAGCAGCATTTTGTAAATTCAAAGGAGAAAGCTCACATCAAACTGGCAATGGGTTATATAACTTAAATGTAATTGTATTGCTGCATACCATTCAGATTGGCATATACAGATGAATGATCTTCACTAACTTAGAGACAGGCTTGGGGGTCAAGGATAAAGGTGGGTTTTTACATTTTTCTTGACCTGCTGGACATTTTCATGTTACCCACCTCCCCAATATCCCATATCTATTCTCTAGTCCTGGAGAGTGACTGTATGAATTGAGAGGCTAATCTTTATGACCTACATCTTTGCTGGAATGGCTTTGATTGGGTTTGACCAATGGAAGATAATACAAAAGATTAGATAAAGGGAGGAAGAGTGACAGCATGGTTTTTATTCTCCCAGCTTCCTCCTTGAATATGAATCCCTCCTCTTAAGATTCCAGCTTTTGGTGGGGTCCCCTTCATCCTGTCATCGCTTCTAAGTACCTGTAATGGCTCCCTCCCCTTGTGCGTTGAGGCTAGGGGTGTTTCAGCTAGCCCCGGGATCCTGTACTATCCCTTGCTGATTTCTCCCGTTTCATGTGCTGTTTCCTGCCAATGCTTGAAATGATGCCCCAGTCGGCTTGGAAATTATTCTTGCTCCTGCATCTCCTCACAGGGAAGATACCTCATGGTAGAGTGGATTCAATCCAAATAGCATTGAAATCATGTTTGTGCTCAGAAAAGCATGGATTAAAGGGACTGTGATAGATTTTCATGGAAGAACAAAAGATTAGGAGAGGAGGGGAAGGCTTGAGAAATTTTTCTTCTCAAATGAATTCACTGGGGAAATTCGTACCAACTTTTCCAGTGTCTGTGGGTTCTTATGTTTCTTCCCTTTTAGAGAAATCCATCTATTTCTCTAGAATGTGACCAGCAGGCCCTGCTGTTGCCGCTGCTCGCAGGGCTTTTAATCACCTGTATGAACGTCTGATAGGGCTATGAAATACAGCCCCTGAAGGCCTCTCAACTGCCTTTCCCCTTCCTCAAATGGTGAATAATCATTGAACCACTCCACAGTTTCTGATATGAAGTTCAAATCAAGCCATGAAAAAACCCATATTTCACAAGGTAGCATATTTTTGGTTCCTGGCAGTAAATTTCCCTCACTCTCCTTGTGCTGTGGGACACATTTGGAAAGGTCAGTTTGGCACTGTGTAAATTAACTGGAGGCCCATTTGAGTTGAATGAAATCTATTGTAAATGTGTATTGATGGGCATAGCATGGGCTGGAGGGGCATGGCTCTTGTGCCAAGGTGATTTGGACAAAAAAGCAGAATTGTACCATGGGCCTTAGAACCACTGTTATTGTCACACTGAGTAATCACTGGAATAGTGTGATGAGACAATGAATGGCAGCAGCATTCTTTTCCAAAACTTCCTTTGGGAGGTGAGTATTGAAGTTCTTCCAAGGTTGAAGCCAATAGCTTGGTGTCATGAGGTCTTATCCCTTCACGTCTGAGCAGTGCTATGCATTGCCAAGATCCAGAGGACACCATTCCCGTCAACATCTATGTGAATGGAGACCCCTAGAGTTGTGCAGTGTACTGGCTGTGCAGCCATGTAGGATAGCCTTGAGTTCATAACACCACAGCTTTAGGAGGAGGCAGCATAGTCCAGGGGTTAAGAGCGAGGGCTCTGAGGTTGATGGTCCTGGGTTGGATCACAGGTCTTCTGCTCGTTAGCTGTATGACCTGGAGCATATCTTTCAAATTTTCTGAGCCTCTCTGGTACCCATTTTAAAAGTAATGATGGTAATAATACCTCCATATGTGATTTTGATTATAAAATCAGATAATGCAAATAAGGCACCTTGCTCAGCATGATAAGTAATTTCACAATGTTAACTATTAATGTTTTGTTACTTAAAATGTAGGCTCTTCCTGGAGCCCCAGAACCCAGTGTTGTCAGAAATGATAATAATTAATGGAAAAACACGGAAGGGAACTTGATTTGCCATGTCCTGTTCAGAGCCCTGTTTGTGCTTGACTCCTTTCCTTTCCAGAGTCACATAATGTCATCAGTGAACAGAGGAGCATAATTTTCCTGTAATTAATTATTTAATCAATCTATTCATTTGTTTAAAGCATAGTAATTGAGCACCTCTTCTTTTTCAGGCACTGTTTTAGACTTTGGGGAACAGCAGTGAACAAAGAAGACAATAAACAAATCATGTCAAAATTCTTTACACAGCCTCTACTGGCCTGCTTGAGCTTTATATTATCCATCTCATTTTACCTGCAAGAAACATATATTTAGGAGAGAGAGAGAGAGAGAGAACATTTAGAGAAGACTTTTTTTTTTTTTTTTTTTTTTTTTTTTTATTGAAAGTAAAGCTATAACTGTTATTCAAAGGTCCTTAAGTCTGTCTGTGCTCTTTTTCAGGAGACTCTGCGCTGCTAAGCTATCCCTCTATGTGTTTAACCCTCCCACAGTTTGGGCACCAATATGTCCATCAGCCAGCAACATTAATTATGCACCTACTATGTTTCCAGGGCACTGCGCTAGGCACAAAAGAATACTGTCATGAACACAACAGAAATTTAGTTTCTTATGAACCATAGACATAAAGAAAGTTTGAAAGTAATTACTTACCCTAATAGTAAGATGTTCAAAAGGAAGCATCCTCCTAACTGTGAGGAAGCATCAAGGGAAGCTTTTCTTGTGGAAGTGACATTTTACACTGAGACTTGAAGGATTGACCAGGAGTTGCAGAGAAAAGGCAGGTAGTCGGGAGATGCAGCTTCTGAAATCTCTCAACGTTTTCTAAAAGATAAAGAGTTGGGTTCATTTTTTCTAGTTAGGTTTTTTCCCCATTTAGGGCTTGACAGAATGAAATAGATGTGTAAGATCATCCATCTTCAAATGAGTGAATGCTTGAATACATAATATCTTGCATTAGGAAAAAATCCCTTGAGATTCTCTGGGTCAGGATCATTGACATTTTAATAGGTTGAAGCGAGACAGTTATTATACCATACCTTCTCCCTTGGCTTACTCTATGCTGATTTTTGGCTGCTATAAAATAAAAACAATATAATCAATTCTCTTCTTTTCTTTTCACTAGACATTACATAGCCCCTCCTTTTTTTTTCCGCCGGTCAGTCCTCCAGCCCTTCCTTTTTTTTTTTTTTTTTAGATGGAGTTTCACTTTTATTTGCCCAGGCTGGAGTGCAATGGCATGATCTCGGCTTCACTGCAACCTTTGGCCTCCTGATCAAATGATTCTCCGCTGCCTCAGCCTCCCGAATACTGGGAATTAGTAGGGACAAGGAATAGAGGTGCGTGCCACCGATACGCAGCTAATTTTTGTATTTTTAGTAGAGACAGGTTCCACCCATGTTGGCCAGGCTGATGTTTGAACTCCTGACCTTGTGATCCGCCTGTCCTTGGCCTCCATCCAAAGTGCTGGGAATATAAGGCGTGAGCCACCACTGCGCCCGGCCCATAGCTCCTCCTTTTAAAAGTATTTACTTCATATAGGATATGAGCTCATTTTTTTTTTTTTTTTTTTTTTTTTTTTGAGACGGAGTCTAGTTCTGTTGCCCAAGCTGGAGTTCAGTGGCATGATCTCGGCTCACTGCAAGCTGTGCCTCCTGGATTCATGGCATTCTCCTGCCTCAGCCTCCCGAATAGCTGGGGCTACAGGTGCCTGCCACCATGCACGGCTAATTTTTTAAATATTTTTTAGTAGAGACAGGGCTTCATCATGTTAGCCAGGATGGTCTCAATCTCCTGACCTCATGATCCGCCCGCCTCGGCCTCCCAAAGTGCTGGGATTACAGGTGTGAGCCACCGCGCCCAGCCAAGCTCGTTCTTTATGGTCAAGTGAAAGCTCATTCTTCATGGTCAAGGGAATAGCAGCACTGCTGACCTGGAAATCTTGCACATTGAAAAGGAGGAATCAGGAACTTCTGAAAAATGGACCTTTTATAATTAGTCATAGCTTAACATCCACAGGAAAAAGCTTGTGCTTGTATACCTCTGTTGGAAGCTTTGAGAATCCATGCTCACAGTGTGCCATACAGCAAGACTCTGCCTTTGGGTCCAAGCACTGGCTGTTTTGTGTTGATCTATTGTAGGCCAACTTGGAAGGCAGTGAAAAATTACCCCATCTGATGCTTCGTTTACACAATATGGATCCTGGTGGAGCTTTGAGGGCTTTATTAATAATAACGTCTGACGGTTTATTGAATATGTGGTGCCCAATTACTGGATTTGACAGTAAAAGGTATATATTAATGACTTCTTAGGGCTGACCTGGCTGGTAATTGATTACTAATGAGGCAGACTTGCTTTCATCTAGGCAAAGTAAAATTTTGTAACTCTTTTAGCTAGCCCTGCATGAATGCCTTAGGAGAAGTGATCTACTAAACGGATGATAAATATTTCATGGAGAGTATTTTACAACAGCTATCTTACTAATTTTTTAAAGGATAACTAGATGGTTACTGGAAACTCCCAGTTGGCAATTGTCTTTGGTGTTCAAAATTCATGATGTGCAGGATTGGCCCAAAGTAATTGTAGTCATTGCTGGATTTATCTTGCTACCTGTAACAATGGGGTTACATCCTAGTAGACTGAGCATGTTTTCCTGCAATGGGTGAGTCATTGGCAAGCTTTGTTTTGGGTTCACAGAGAAAAAGCCTATTTTATGCAAGCATTTCAAATGTCGCAAGAAATGAACTTTTTCTAGTGACAGCTATAATTGCTCACTGATACAAAGGTAAAATATTTTCCTTCCTTCTTGGTTCTGAAATAAATACATGCTTTCCTGAAGATGTTGCATGTATATTTTCTGTAAAAATGCTCTGAATATGTTTTACAAATTTCAGTTTTCCATCTGACCCTTTCCTCTTTATATTAATGAATTTCACCTAATTGAATCAAATGCCACAACTGACAAGAGTTCATTCTGAATTTGAGCTTCATATCCCCAAGAAGGCATTTTCTTAGTAACACTTAGCAAAATGATATCTATCAAATCACTGGTGCAGTTAGAATTTAATTTGCTCTATCAGCTGCCATTGTTATGCTACTTAACCTTAAAAAATGTAATTTTCCTCAAGACTTCATAATTCCTTTTACGTTTCTTCTTCTTTTTTTCTCATTGCTTTAATTTAATAAACTATTGAATGAGAAAAGGTTGGGTAAGAGCCATTCTTCACAAGGTGACAGGGAAGGAGTGAGTCTGCTTTGTCTCCATGCCTTTCCAATTTAGCCCTACCTCTCCTTCACCTCCCAGCTGGAATCTGATGCCTTCCATGCTGACTTTCCTCCTGTCACTAGTCCACAGCATCTTCTTAAGGAAGGGGAAAGGAAGGGACTTGCTGAGAAGTGGGTGGGAAAGAAAAATAGAGAAAAGAAGAGGCAGCGAGAATAAGAAAATAAAAGGAGGAAATAAAAAACAGAAGAAATAAATAGCAACAAAGGGGAAAGAAAAATGAAAGGGAGACGCAATTGTGAAAAGTCAAGGAAACCAGCCCCACCTTAACCCCCACCTACTGTGTTTTCACCTTACTGAATAGGCAGCTCACAAAAGTATCCCCTCTTCTGAGCTCTGCGGGGGACTGCTTCGCAATTACTGGTGATTTTTCCTCCAGGAGACATTTGGCAATGTCTGGAGACACTTTTGATGATCACCACTGGTGGTAAGAATAGGGAGGAGGTCTGGGTGCGGTGGCTCACGCCTGTAATCCCAGCACTTTGGGAGGCCAAGGCTAGTGGATCATGAGGTCAGGAGTTTCAGACCAGCCTGACCAACATGGCGAAACCCCGTCTCTACTAAAAATACAACAATTAGCTGGGTGTGGTGGTGCGTGACTGTAACCCCAGCTACTCAGAAGGCTGAGGCAAGAAAATCGCTTGAGCGCGGGAGGCAGAGGTTGCAGAGAGCTGAGATTATGCCACTGCACTTCAGCCTGGGTGACAGAGCGAGACTCCATCTCAAAAGACAAAAAAAAAAAAAAAAAAAAAAAAAAAAGAACAGGAGGAGGATGCTGCAGTGGGTTAAGGCCAGGTATCTTGAGTTGAATAGTGCCCCTCCCAGTCAAATTCATGTTCATTCAGAAAACTATGAATGTGACCATGTTGAGGAAGAGGTCTCTGCAGATGTCATCAAGATAAGATGAGGTCATACTGAATCAGGGTGACCCAAATCCAAAGACTGTTGCCCTTTTAACACAAGGAAACTTTGGACACAGAGACACAGACATAGAGAAAAGATGAAATGTGAAGACAGACATAAAGATTGGGATTGTGGTGCTACAAGCCAAAGCATGCCAAAGATTGCCAAGAATCACCAAAGACTAAAAGAAATGAGAAAGTATTCTTCCTTAGAGACTTTGGAGGAAATATGGCCTGTTAACATCTTGATTTTGGACTTCTAGCCTCCACAATTGTGACACTATAAAGCCATTGTTTTAAGTCACTTGATTCATGTGGAAACAAATTCCTAGGAAGCTAATACACTAGGAATGCTGCCAGACAGTCTACAATGCACAAGACAACCACCTATAACAAGGAATTATATGATCCAAAATGTTGAGGATGATGAGATATAAAAACCCTGCTGTAGAGCTTAAGTCTGTAGGTCTCCTTCATACTTAATTATATATGCTTAATTATATATGTTTCTATGTTTGCAATTTCTCACCTGATTCCTATATGTTATTTAACTTTTTGGGCCTTTGTGTGTTGGTATGTCAACTAATTTGTTAACTCTTGGAAGACCAGGGGGCATGCGTTTGCCTCTTCGATTCCTTTAATGTTAATTGATATGTACATAGTAGGAACTCAATAAATGCTTCCTAAATAAATGAACAAAGACTGTTAACACACAAGCCAGTTGCAGTGAACCTGTCTTCACTTCTGTCAGTAGAGCATATTCTGAGGTCTTGAGGCTGTACTTTTCCAAGTTGTGATTGATGTTCCTTAAGTTTGAGATGTCTGTGTAAATCCTGTCAACTCAGCAAGGAAGTTCTGATGTGAACAAGAAATAGAAGAAGCATGGCCTATTGGAAAGGGCTCTGGAAGGAAAGAAAAGGGTTCAATTTATATGTCTTTGGGCAACTCACATGTTCTCTCTGAACTTCAGTTTTCCTTTCCATGAAATGAAAATAGTGAACCTAGTTTATAGAGTTGTTGTGAGGATCGAGCAGCTTATAACATAAAGAGCTTGACAAAAGTACTAAGCAAAACTTTAAATTTTGACCATGCAAAACTGGAACAAGCATTTTCTCCTGGTTCATAAAAGTGTCACATACCAGGAGACATAAATGTGTGCATGATGGAGCTGTGAGTTTTGCCTGGGAAATAGAAATCATAGATGAGTGAGTAATGCTTAACATCGTGCACCTCCTGTGTGCCAGGGATGTTTTCACATTTTCTCTTTAATTTTTAGGACAACCTTATGAGGTGGCAATTGCTATTCTCAGTTTGGAAATATGAGGGAGGTGAAACTCACAAAAAGAATCTCACGAAGAGCTGTCAGTATTGACAGACTCTGATTTAATATTAAAGCCCAAAATATATCAACTGAACATGTTGCTTTTCAAGCCGATGTGAAGTCTTGAGTGGTTGTTTGACAAAGAAAGGTGATGAACTCGTGTTGTATTGAAACAGAAGATATATGAAGATAATATGAAGTGAGCATGTGCTGGTAGGGTGTCATCTCTGTGTAAGACAATGTTTCTGACTTTGCTGTGCCATATACATGGGCTGTTTTTCTCTAGTAGTAGTAGTAAGTTATACATGTGCTTGGTCTCCAGGATTTGCCTGTAATACGTTAATAGTGGTATCTACTGACATGGGCTGGAGAGAAGATGATGGGCTATGGTCTCAGGAGTCCTACAAGGCACTCTGTTGAGTTAGCTAGTTTCAGAAGTTTGGCTATCAGGGCTAGAGAATGACAAGATTAAAGGTCTGGAAAACATATCAGGATATTACGTGGTAATCCAGAAGAATATTCCAAAGCCTCTTGTTATGCTTCTGTTAGGAATTTATACTCTGGCAGCTTCTCTGTGAAACTGTTTATGCCCTGGTGGCCTATGCCCTAATGGAAATTATGGTAATCCATTGGAGAGTTTTCAACAGAACAATCCAAAGAAAAGTAAATTAAAAGTAAGTGCGTTTAAGTGATACCCAAGAGAATACTTTTTGTATCAGAGACCAGAATCAGGCCAAGGAAAAGCCTGTCTTAAATTCACTGGTCTGAGCTAAGCACTTTGTGCATAGTTATGCCAGACCTGCTGTCTTAGTCTGTTTTGTGCTGCTGGGCTAGGTAATTTATAATAAACAGAAATTTATTGGTTCATAGTTCTGGAGGCTGGGAAGTCCAAAATAGAGAAACCAGTATCTTACAAGGGTCTTCTTCTTGCATTATCCCATGGTGGAAGGACAAAGAGTAGGTAAGAGAGGCAAAGGGGGCTGAATTTGTCCTTTTATAAGAAATTCACTCCTGAGATAACAAACCCACTCCTATGATAACAGCATTAATCCATTAATAAGGGAAAAGTCCTTATGGCCTTATCACCTCTTGAATGTCCCCCCTCTTATTTAATTATACTGTTTTATAGCAGTTTAATTATACTGTTACTATAGCAATTAAATTTAAATATGGGTTTGGAGGGGACAGACATTCAAATGATAGTACCTACTATCCAGAGAATTTATGTCAGAAGCCCACATGAAGAGAAAGCATGGTGTTCCTCTACCATTGGTGGGGTACCAATGGTACCCTTGAAGGTTGAAGGCCACTCCTTTGCACACATGGTGCTGTAAGTCTTGCCTTTGGAAGACCCAGCTTAGGTAATGTGGCATCTGTAAATCTGATCATGTGTGGATATTCAGGGTAACACTTGTACACCTTTTAAAAGGCTGTTGGGGAATGAACTTATGGTAATCATCACTGAAAATGTTTTAAAGTATTTTTCTTTTGCCAAGGTGCTACAAGAGAAGATATTTGATCATTAGAGGAAGAAAGGTTAGCTTCCTACTACCCTTTTATCAGATTAATAATAATTCAGCCACTAATGACTCACTTCATAGGTTTCACATTTCTGGATTTTTTTTTTTATAAGTTTACATCCAGAAGATCAAATATAAAACATATTTCTACATCTATTTCTACGGGGGACAAGTAACTTTGGGATTCTTCTCTGTCCTTCTGTTCACCTTCTGTCTTCTCTACAAGCTGAGACCATTTATTTCTGTATAAATATGACATTAGAAATGTTTTCACATATCCTTCCTTTCTGGTTTACCTAGTTTTGACAAAACATAGACCAAGGGTGTTCTTTGAGCCTTTAACTTATATTAAAAGCGACATCTAGTGTAGCAGGCACATGATTTATAGGACTCAGATATTCTACCTCCTTCCTGTGGGAAGTGCTGCCCAATGCCTGAGCAACATTACAGGTCACTTGTTCTGGGAAGGCCAGACTCCTGCTCTAATGCTGCTTCTGAGTGGCTAGGCTGACCAGTAGCAAGACTGCAGTTCCTGGTTCTTAACAGCCATTTCTAGACTTGAACAGAGCCGCACAATGAAGGTTTGGATTGTGGCATCTTGAGTCACCAAGGCAACTATGATATAGAGAAGGGCTTAATACCCTGGGAGATGAACTCTGACCAACTAAAAACAGAAGACAGGAAAGATACAGTTAGAAATTATTCCCCATTTCTTCCTTTTATTGACCTCTTAGAAACATGGTTGATCTTTGCAACTTGTTAGTAGACAATTCATGTGACGAGCGATCCGTTCTATCTACTCATGGAATGTTGTGAATCAATGTGCAATATTTTCACGGTTTTGCATCTTTCCTTGTCTCCTGTTACTTTTTCTTTACTTTTTTTTTTTTTGGAATGGAGTCTTGCTGTATTGCCCAGGATGGGGTACATTGCATTGGCACCATCTTGGCTTACTGCAACCTCTGCCTCCTGGGTTCAAGCAATTCTCCTGCCTCAGCCTCCCGAGTAGCTGGGATCACAAGTGTGCACCACTACACCTGACTAATTTTTGTATTTTTAGTAGAAACGGGGTTTCACTATGTTGTCCAGGCTGGTCTCAAACTCCCGACCTCAAGTAATTTGCCTGCCTCAGCCTCCCAAAGTGCTGGGATTACAGCGTGAGCCACCATGCCCAGCAACTTTTTCTTTACTCTTTAGGCCCATGGTTTGGGCCTCTCAAAGAAAGGATTAGCACTTCATTTCTTGCCTGTGTCTCTATTTTCTAGAGACCTCAGGTTATGACAACCTCTTAAGTTGGAAAGTAGCTTAATAGTCTTAAGAGGATCATGCTTTGGATTGTGTTTTATATGTTAGAAAAAATAAAAGTTTTGTTTCAATGATATAAAAGATTAAAATCTCTTTTCTTGCAGAATATGTTGTTATTTTATAAAGCATCTGTTGCAGTATATATGAAACTCAGGAGGATGGAAAGATGGCTGACCAAAAAGTTTAGATGTGATTTCCAATTAGTTTTCCTTGGTCCAACAATTCATATATCCATTGTAGCTTTTCTACCATGGTTTGCAGAAAAGCTGAGTGAGGGAAGTGAGTTGGATCAGCAGTAGGCTATCAGAAAATATTCAGGCTGTTGCCAGGAAAAGAGTAAGACAGTTTCACAAAACTCTATTTGTGAAATTAAATTGGCCAGGACCAAGATAGTCTTGCAGCTTCAATTTGGTTGCGTGCCTATAAACAAGGACCATCAATACAAAGCAATGTTCTTAACAGCGAGGATGTATCTAATGGGCTGCCACTGAGGTCAGCTCTAGGTCAAGTTTCATTTCCTAATGAAAGGAAAAGAGAGGACTGTGGAGAACATTAATGAAACCCATCATGATTCCAAAGTGGAAGGCCTTGCCTTTCCAGGAGAATGAAATACATGCCATTCCAATTTCTTCGCATTTAGAAAGATTTCCTAATTATTTTGCAGTGTGTGTGATTTTAAGGTAAAATCACTTGAAGAATAAGGGAAATGAAAGTAGCAGAGAAATATAGATATAAAAGAGGTTTATCTTGGAAACCACAAGACCTATCATCTGGATGAGTTACTGGAATTCATTTTCGGACAGACAGATTTGATAGAGAGAATGCCCAAAAACAGAGTCCAGACTTTTAGAGAAGAATGGAAGTAAAATTAGAAACAAGGGAGCAGATGTCTCAAAAAACACCTGAGAGATGAGAGTCGTATGAGAACCCAATCACTGAGTTATGTTGGACGATAAGAAACTAGAGTAGTGTTGTGGTTATAATAAACTTGATGTATCCTTGAAAAAGCTGGTGCTTTTTTTCTTTCATGCATGGCTCAAGACACAGCGTGCTGATATATTACAGAACAATACTTTAATTTCAGAGAGTGTAGCTCTGTGAAGGACACTAATGAGGCAAGTGATTTGCACTTCTGCATAGATGCAGATGCTCAATGGTATGGCTATCATGACTTCCATATACTTGAGCAGGGATATACCCACACCTTGTACATGGAACAACAGATCCTTTCTCCCAGAAACTGGTCCCTGAGAGGGCATCCACATAGGCTGTTAAGGTAAAATTGCTCCAAGGTATAGTTCAGGTAGGCATAGGTAAGAAGAAATTCATTTGATTATGTAGGCAAATATAAGTGGAGGACCAGTGCAGTCACCTGCTAAGGCATTAGATGGTTTATGGTAGGATTGTTGAGAGTGCATGAAAATCAAAGACAAGTCTTTTACATCTTGGATAAGAGACAGATCAATTAGCATGGTCCACTCATGTTGGTTAGATTGTAACACAAACCACAAACCTGTACCCTTTGCCATTGTCAGAAAAGGACCAGGGATTGAATGAGGCTGAGGTAGAAGTCATCAATAGGAATGATAACCAACAATTAAATAAGGTTAAGCAGATGTACAAACATGTGAAATATGAAAACAGAGGAGAGACATATTAGCATGATATGCATAGATCTGCATAATCAGCCAATAGTTTTGAAATGACTGTTGAAGTTTAGTATATCAAGGAATTCAGATGATACATCCATTGTGGAGGTCAGATCATGGTCTCTCAAAGATGTCCTTGCCCTAATCCCTTGATTCTGTGAATGGGTTACTTTACACAGCAAAGGAACTTTGTAGATATAATTAAGGTTACACATCTTAAAATAGGGAGATTATTGTGGATTATTAAAGCAAGCCCAATATAATCATACAAGCCATTAAAAACAGACCATTTTGTGGCTGGAATCAGGTGTGGTAGAAAAGGAGGCAGAAGAGATGTGGAAGCCAGAAACGCTGAAAGCATGAAACAAACTTGATGTGCTGTTGCAGACTTTGAAGATGGAGGCAGGAAGCTGAGAGAGGCTCCTAGTTGACAGCCAGCAAGGGAATGGGGACTTCAGCCCTACAGTAAAAAGAAATTTGAATAAGCTCAAAGAAGATTCTCCACTTAGCCTGCAAATAAGAGCCCAGGCCAGATGATTTTTTGCTTGGTAAGACCTATGTTTGGCTTCTATTCTACAGACCTGTGAGATATATGGGTATTGTTTTAAGTCTCTAGATTTGTCATAATTTGTTATGGCAGCAATAGAAAACTAACATATCCACATATTTGTGTTTACATAAAGGTATATGTGTTCTTCTTTGGTGCTTGAACATACACAGATATTTCAGGAAAAGTATCACATACTGTGTAACATATTAGAGTAAATAAATGGTTCATGGGTCAGGTACACATAGCTTTATGGTCAGTTGCTTCTGGTACATACCACCAAGGATTGGTCTGGAAGCATGATGCATTTTGACCATTTTAAACTTCTTCCATGATAAATTAAGAAGAGAGATTCCATGTGTGAAATTATCGTACTATCCACTTTTGAGGGCTGCTGGCTCCTAAATTTTGTCAGAAATTCAAACCCATCTTCAGCCTTCACCCAAGCTTTTGCCAAACTTGACAAATCTTCCAGCCAATATATATGTATGTGTCTGTGTTTATGTGTCTATGGTGTATATACATGCAGATATATAGTTGCCATTTTCAAAGCAATTTTATAATGTGTTAAGAATACATTAGAAAATTGGTCCTGCTGAAACACTGAGATGTCTGCTTTCTATGGGTTGGGGAACAGCAGGTGAAGGGGGGCATGAAGCTTTTGGTTTCTATCAACACTGGGCCTGTCCTTTTCCAGTGTCCTTTTACAGTGACATCTCTTGGAGGTTTTTCTTATTTGTGCTTCCCCGTGTTTTGAAAGCTCACCCATGACTTTACCCAGAGAAAACAGCTCCTGCTTCATTCTTTGCAAACATCCTGATTATAAGAATTTAATGATGCACTCATGGGAGCCACCACTCTGCTTGCCTTTTCAGCACCAGACTGGGATGGACAGTCCCCCTAGGCAGTTGGGCAGTACGTGTGCACTCCTTATGTAGTCAACAGAGCTATCTTCTGTTTTTTAAATCTAAGTGTGGATACTAGAAAATGCTAATTTATGGTAAGCAAGAGCTGGATTGACAGGAAGCACACAGCAGAGGGAGAGGCCATTTGGTGAGGCTGGGAAGGGGTAATGGAAATGGAAGTGAGAAATATAGACTGATCGGAATAACATCAAAAAGGTTAAAAATAGAATGGTTTAGAGTTAACCCAGAGAGAGGCTTAGTAGAATAACTTAGAAAAAGCTATTTGGATTTATATCTAGGAAGACAGACGTGTGTGTGTGTGTGTGTGTGTGTGTGTGTGTGTGTGTGCGCGCGCGCGCACGCACATGCACGCGCATGTGTCTGTTAGAGAATAGGGAAAATGAAACAAAAAATAACTAAGGGAGTTAAATACCTTCTTGAAAGATCAACTAATGTCCAAACCTTGAGTTTATATCCTGAGAAATAATAAGGGTGGCCTTGTTTTTTCTGAAGGTGAGAGGAAATGAGAGGCTAGCTTGCTAGTCTTAGGCTAGAATCTAAGCAGATGTCTTAGAGTGGATCAGATGGACTCAGCACAGATCCCATGCTGTGTCCCATGAGTTTGATGATTTTCTGAGGCTTTTAACCCTGAGAATTGTACTGGAAGGAAGTGAGAAGCAGGGCTACAGTTCCTGAGATCAAGTTTTTTTTTTGAGTTAGAGCAAGGGTTAAGGCTATCTTTACCATGGGCAAATGAGGAGGTATTCCTTTTGGTGATATCCCCGGCAATTTGCTCTGTAGCTCTTCTGTGGAGCATGCTGGACAAGCAAGGTGATGCAGATTCATTTTACTTTTGAGTCAGCTGAGTCCCACATGGGTACCAGGATTGTCCAACATTTTAGCAACATCCATACCAACTGATACAAATACTTTCCATTTTTCTCAAGTTCTAAAACAATTCTATTCCCCTATTGCCTGAGAATAACCTTGTTTCCTGTTTTGTGTTCATTGTTGGGCAAACATTGGCACTACCAGTGTAGAGCTTATTTGTGAATGGAAGAACATTTGAGGACTCAGAATATTTTAACATGGACTAAGTAACTCAGTTGGAACATGATTGTTATCTTCACATAACAGGGAGTCATGTACGTAAAAGAGGGATTTACTTAAATCCCTGTGGTCCCAGAGGGCTGATGCAGGATTAAGGAGTAGTAGCAACAGGAAAACAGATTTCAACCTAGGATAAGAAAGAATTTTCTTCCAGTTAGAAGAGTCTAAAATGGAATTAGCTAATTTGTGTGAGAATGAATTCTATGTCTTCTGAAGTAATTAAGTCAAAACTGAATGATTATTTGCCAGGATGCTGTACAGAGAATTATAGAATTGGCACAACAGTGAAGTGGGCTTGTGCTTGATAACCCAAATATTAAAATTCACTGTTTCTATCAAAATTAAAACGATTCCACCTGAACTTCTCTTTATTCTTTCCTATTTGCCTTTGATTTCTACTCTCCATCTAAGCTTTTGTTTCTATGTAGGGTAAAAAAGGACCTTGTGGTTAGCAAAGTCTAACTTACCTTCCTGGATTCAGTCCTCTCTTTTTCATTTTCTGTCTGATTTACTCATAAATTTATCCACTTCCCTCCCTTCCCTTTCTAATATCTTCTCCAGGGCACTTTCTTTGCTTTAACATAGCGTGCTTCTTTACTAAAACGATATTCCCTTAACTCTGCTACTCCTTGCATTTCCAATCTGAATCTTTCCATGAAGTAATAATTTGTTAACAATTTTAAAATTAAAAAGTTGGCATTTCTGCTTCCCCAATTCATGCACAAGCCTTAAACTCTTAAAGTATGACTCTTTTTGCCCCTCAGCTTTATTGTGGTATATTTGATAAATTAAAATTCTATATATTTAAGAGGTATACAACATGATGTTTTGATGTGGAGATACATTGTGAAATAATTTCCACAATTAAGCTAATTAATATATCTATCATCTCACATAGTTATAATTTTTTGTGGTGGGAACAATTAGGATAAACTCTCTTAGCAAATTTCAAGTGTATATTAATAACTCAGTATATTAATAACTATGTTAATAACTACGGTCAGCATGCTGTACAGTAGGTATTCAGAATTTATTCATCTCTCTTAATTGAACTTTTGTATCCTTTACTCTGTATCTCCTCATTTCCCCCAAACTCTACCCCTTGAAAACCACCATGTTACTTTTGGTTTTTATGAGTTAGAAATTTTAGAGTCCTCATAAAAGTAAGATCATGCAGTATTTGTAATTCTGACTCTGGCTTATTTTACTTAGCATAATATCCTTCAGGTTCATCCATATTGTCATGAATGGCAGATTTCCCTCATTTTAAGGCTGAATAATATTCTCTTATATATATATATATACACATTTTCTTTTTCCATTTATCTGTAGAGGAACACTCAGGTTGTTTCAATATCTTGGCTGTTGTGAATTATCTTACAACAAACATGGGGGTGGAGATATCTCTTCGAGAGCCTGATTTCCTTTCCTGTGAGTATATAGCTAGAAGTGGGATTGCTGAATTATATGGTAGTTTTATTTTTAATTTTTTGAGGAATCTCTGTACTGTTTACCATAATGGCATTATCAATTTACATATCCACTAGCAGTGTACAAGGGGTCCCTTTTCTCCACATCCTTGCTAATATTTATCTCTTTTTAATAATAGCCATTCTGATAGGTATGAGGGTATATCTCATTGTGGTTTTCATTTGCATTTTTCTGATGATTATTGACATTGAGCATCTTTTCCTACATCTGTTGGCTGTTTGTATGGTTTTTTTTGAGAAATGTTTATTCAGGTCCTTAGCCTATTTTTAAATTTGGCTGTGTTTTAATTTTTCTATTGAGTTGTTTGAGTTCCTTATATATTTTGAATATTAACCATTTATCAGATGTATGATTTGCAAGTATTTTCTTCCATTTTGTAGGTTGCTTACTCCATTGATTTCTTTGCTATTTAGAACATTTTTAGTTTGGTGTAATCCTGCTTGTCTGTTTTTGCTTTTGTTGACTGTGCTTTAAGAGTCATATCCAAAAGTCATCACCCAGGCCAATATTAACAAGCTTTTCCTCTTAGTTTCTTCTAGTATTTTCTAGATTCATGCCTTATGTCTAAGTCTTTAAACCGTTTTGATTTGATTTTTATGTGTGGTTAACATAAGTGTCCAATTTTATTCTTCTGCATGTGGGTATCCTGTATTTCCAATAACACTTGCTTAAGAGACTGTTCTTTCTTCATTTAGTGTCCTCAGCACACTTTTTGAAATTCAATTGACTATACTTCCTCAGTTTTATTTCTTGGCTCTCTGTTGTATTCTTTTTATCCATATGGGTTTTTTTTTTCAATTCCACTATCATGTGGTTTTGATTACTGTAGTTTTGTAATATATTTTGAAACCTAGAAGTGTAGTGCCTCCAGCTTTTCATTTTTTTGTTTGTTTAAGATTCATTTGGCTATTCAATGTTCTTTTGTGTTCCATATCAGTTTTAGGACTATTTTTTTCTATATTTGTAAAAAATGTCATTGGGGTTTTGATAAGGATTGCATTGAATCAGTAGATCACTGGGATAGTATGAACATTTTAACAATATTAATTCTTACAATCCTTGAATATGAAATGTTTTTCTATTAATCTCTGTCTTCCTTGATTTCCTTCATCAATATTTTGTAATTATATGTGATTCTAAAATAAGTGTACAAGTCTTTTAAGTCTTTGGTTAAGTTTATTGCTAAATATTTTATTGTTTGTTGCTATTATGAGTGGGGTTCTTTCTTAATTTTCTTTTCAGATACTTTGTTGTTTGTGTATAGAAGTGTGACTAATATTTGTATGCAAATTTACTGAATTTATTTATTGGTGCTAAAAGGTTTTTTGCTGAATGCTTAGGACTTTCTACATATATCATATATCATCTGCAAACAGACATCATTTTTCTTCTTATTTTCTGATTTGGATGTGATTTATTTATTTATTTTTCTTGTCTAATCGCTCTGGATAGGACTTCCAGTATATGCTAAATAGAGGTGTAAGGGTGGGCATCCTTGCCTTGTACCAGATCTTTGAGGGAACCCTTTTGGCTTTCCCTATTGATTATCATGTGATCTGTGGGCAATTAATATATGGCTTTAGTGTGTTGAAGTAAGCTCCTTTTATGTCTATTTTGTTGAGTTTCAATCATGAGTGGATATTGAGCTTTGTCAAATGCTTTTTTGGCATCTACTGATATAATAATGTAGGGTTTTGTCCTTTTTTTGTTGTTGTTGTTAATGTGGTATATCACATTGATTGAGTTGTGTATGTTGAACCATCCTTGCATCTCAGGGATAAATCCCACTTGGTCATTGGGCATGATCCCTTTAATATGCCTTTTAATTCAGTTTGCTAGTATTTTATTGAGGATTTAAAAATCTATGTACATCAGGGATATTTGCTTATAGTTTCCTTTCCTTTTTGTGTCTTTTGTATCAGAGTGATGCTAGCCTCATAAAATGAGTTTGGATGTATGCTCTCTTTTTATCTTTTTTGGAAGAGTTTAAGAAAGACTGGTTTTAATTCTTCTTTGAGTGTTTGGCAGAATTCAACTCTGAAGACTTCTGCTCCAGGTCTTTCCTTTTTGGTGAAGTTTTTGATTACTGATTCAATCTCCTTATTCATTATTGGTATGTTCAGGATTTCTGTTTCTTATTTAGTTTTGGTAGTTGTATGTTTCTAGGAATTTATCAATTTTGTTGGTATACAATTGCCCATAATAGTCCCTCATAATCCTTTTTATTTCTGAGACATCTACTGTAACTTTGCCTCTTTAATTTCCAATTTGTATTTTAGTCTTCTTTCTCTTAACTTATCTAAAGGTTTATGGATTTTGCATATTTTCTCAAAAGACAAACTTTTAGTTTTGTTAATTTTTAATTGTTTTTCTATTATCTATTTGATTTATTTCTTCTCTAATATTTATTTTCTTTCCTCTAATAATTTTGGTCTTTTTTTTTTAAATAGTTTCTTAAAGGTATAACATTCATTTGAGATCTTTCTTCTTTTATAATGTAGACATTTATAGCTACAAAATTCTATGTTGGTATTGCTTTTCCTGTATCCATTAAATTTGTTATGTAGCATTTTGTTTTGTTCATTTCAAAATATTTTAACATTTTTTTTGACCCAAAGGTTGTTAGAGTATGTTGTTTAATTTCCATATATTTTCTCTTTTCTTACTGTTACTGATTTCTAGTTTTATTCCATTGTGTTCAGAAAAGATACTTGGAATAATTACAGTCTTCTTGAATTTGTTAAGAATTGTTTAGTGACCTAACTCGTGATCTGTCATGCAATTGAGAAGAAAGTCTTCTATTCTGCTGTTGGGTGAAATGTTCTGTATGTTTCTGTTAGGTTCATTAGGTCTGTAGAGCTGTTCAGTTCTGCTTTTTCCTTACTGGTATTCTGTTTAGATCATATATCCATTATAGAGAGTGGAGTATTAAAGTCTCCTACTATTATTGTGTTGATGTCTATTTTCTTCTTTAGATCTGTCAATGTTTGCTTTATATATTTAGGTTCTTTGATATTGGGGGATATGTAATTTTAATTGTTTTATCTTTCTATTGAATGGACCTTTTTGTATATGATAACATTTTTTGTGTTTTGTAACAATATTTTTTGTATTAGTCTACTTTGTTTGATATAAGTATAGCTATCCCTGATCTGTTTGGGTTACTTTCACATGGAATATCTTTTTCTACCCCTTAACTTTTAGCCTATGTATGTCCTTAAAGCTAAAGTGAGTTTCTTATAGGCAGCATATTGTTGCATCTTTAAAAAAAAAATCCATTCAGCCATTCTATGTCTTTTGATTGGAGAATTTAATCCATTTACTTTTTTTGATAGGTAAGGACTTAGTCTTGCCATTTTGTTAATTGTTTTCCAACTGTTTCATGGTTTCTTTCTTTCTTCTTTGCTTCTGTCTTCCTTTGTATTTGATGACTTTTGGGGGCAGTATGCTTTGATTCCTTTCTTTTTCTCTTTTGTGTATCAGTTAGAGGCTGCCATGAAATGTGTGTAAATTATCTTACAGTTATAACAGTATTTTTAGCTGCTAATAACTTCAGTTACACAAAAACTATACTTTTACTCTCTCTCACATTTTATGTTATTGAAGTTACAGTTTACATCTTTTAATATTTGTATCCATTAACAAATTATTATATCTAGTTATTTTTAATACTTTTGTCTTTTAACTTTTATAATAGAGTTAAACTGGTTTGCATTCCACCATTGCAATTTTAGAGTATTCTGAATTTGACTATATACTTATCTTTACCAGTGAGTTTTACACTTGCATATATTTTCATGTTACTAATTAATGTTCTTTTGTTTCAACTCAGAGGACTCCCTTAGGAGTCCTTAAGGCTTAAGGCTCCATAGCTGAGACTGAGGTTGGAGGGACTGCCACCAGAAGCATGGATGTGAGTCACTGGGTTCCCAGGCAGGCAGGGCTGACTCTGGACTATGGTAGGGCAGGGCTAGAGCTGAGTCACAGAGCTACTTTAGGATCTGCAGTAGGGACCAAAGTCAGCTGGATTGCTACCAAGAGTTGAGGTGGATGTGTCTGCTGCCCTCACCCAGTTCCCTGGGTGGGCAGGACTGCTCCTGGACTGGCAGGGTGGAGCTTGGAGCTAGAAATGAGTCACAGGACTGCCTCAGGATTTGCAGTTTTAACCAAGGGTTTAATATCAGGGGCATGGACAGGTGTGGCTTTTCCGGAGTTTCTCGACACATCAGGCTGGTTGCAGAATGGTGGCCAAGTGGGGCCAGAGCTGAGTCTACAGGGGAATGGGGCTTCTTTGGTCTGCAGCTGTGGCCAGGCTTGGTAAGACTGCCACTGGGGCAGGGGCCTGCTTTCTCAAAGGGGATCTCCTTGGTTATGAGCATTGCCAGGGTTTTTCAGTCTCTTATCTGGATCCTAAAGCTTATCTGGATCCTAAAGACAAAGGCACTTTTGTCTGTGGATGATTGCCAGATCAATTTTTGTGTGGGCAGATGCAAACTGGGCACCTCCTCTTCTGTTATCTTACTGGTGTCATTTAGACATACTACTCTTCCATCATCATTCTACTGAGTGATGGGTACTTAGAGGTTTGTTCTCATATTCTTTGTTACTTTCCGGTTTAAAATAGTTCTCATGATAATAAGCCTCTCCAGAATCTCTTCCTTGTCAAATCAAACAACATTTTCTCTGTCTTTGTCCCCACTTGAATTCTTCATGACCTGTTTGTATGGATGATACATTTCCTCACCCTCTGGAAGCCCTCTCTTCCCTTGACCTCCATGGCAGGATCATACTGATTTCCTTTCTATTCCCTCTCACATTTCTAACCGTAGTTTCCCCAGGGAACGATCTTCACCTATTTTTCTTATTTCTCTGTATTTCAGGAACGTTTATGATTACTCCATTTTAGCTATAGACCTGTGTGCAAATGGCTCTCAAATTCATTAATTTAGGCCTGACTTATCTCCCAAATGCCTGATTCATATTTCCAAATGCCTGCTTGAGAGCTCTCCTTGGTTCCCCTAAATACCTCAGAGCCAGCATGGTGAAAACCCAATTGATAACCCTCCCCCTACCCTACTTGGCAACTCCTGCTCCCTCTTGACTTGCTCATCCTTATGTCACCATTATCCACACTATTCAGGCTCAAAATTTAGTAATCAGAGTTGATTCTTTCTCTTACTCCATAATCAGTGCCCAGCTTTTATATTCTACTATGATTTCTTTCAGGTGAGCATCCTGCTTTTCTATTCCCCCATCTCTATTTTAGTGCGATGCCTATTACCTCTCTTCTGAACCTTTCTCACTCATAATCACCATTCACAAAGTCTCTGTTCTTTTCCGTCATAACTTCCATACTCTAGATTAATCACTGTTTTCCTCAGACACCATCACTTAGCTTCCCTCACTGAAAAAATTAAATACAGTGTGAAATTCAGGATCCTCCGCAATGTAGGACCCAGCTCTCTACATACTTTAACCACCACGAATAGCAGCCATTAATAATAGTGAACATGAATGCAAGCTCACTGTGGGCCAGGCATTGTGCTAAGTGATTTTAGTAACCCAATGAAGTAGGTACTATTATTATAATTTGATAATTGCATTAATTATGTGCTATAGTCGTAGAGTTAGTAAGTATTTGAGCCTAGGTGAGGTGATTCCAGATCCTGCTACCATTTTGGTGTTTTATTGGCTTATCACCTACTTGTACCACATGAAGCTTTAATCTGGAATTTTAATGTGTCTGCCATTGACTGCTGCCCTACCTCCCACTGATTGGAATGTTTTTCTACACATGTTGTGTTAGAAAATATTTTCTTTCCTGACCACTGTCTCATATTTGAAATCCTACATTATTTACTTTGTACATTTATATACAACTGTATTGATTTCTTTCAGTAATGTGTGCCCTTAGCATTTCAGTTTTAATATTTATTATCTCCATGGAGACAGAAACTATGTTTCAATCCCTTTTTTTATTCTTTAAGTTACTTAGAAGAGCACCTTACCTTTAACATGGTAGTGTCTTCATTTGAATTAAATTGGCTGGTAGCACATTAACTGGATATCAGAACTTGTCCTAATTCCTTACAATGCACTTTCCATGCTTTTATGATTATTACTTTTTGCATTAGTGTTCAGATAGCCAGCAGGAGTCACATTGATTTATATGTCACATATATGTGTATATATATACATCATTGATTTATTTACATCTCAAGAACTGCCCTGCTAACTGAGGGAAAGAAAAGCATCATTTCCACAAGAGACAAGCAGTAGCAACTGAAAAAGTGTCACAGCAATGTCCAGACAGAAGAAAAAAAACTTTAAAGTTGGATTAATTAGAATTAATAGCCTAGTTTTGATCTCCTACATTAGTCAGAAGAGGTTCATCTAAGCTATTCAAGTCAATGTGTAGTAGTCTGAAATTTTTCTACAGAGAAGTTCATCTGTAAGAACTAATTTTGAGTTATCTGAATTCTTCTGATCTTAACATTTTGGTTGGGAGAAACTGACAATAAGGATGTGATGGGCATTTGACTGCTTGCTGTAGATCTTCATGTCTTTGTTACCCAAGATGGAGGGGTGCAACTGTTTCAACAACTGTTTGGAAAAATAAAATTGAAATTTACCATTTGCTAGCCCTGTCTCAGAGAGTGGGTGATAGAATTTTTGCCTCTCTTATCTGAAACCTATTCTTACATTCTCTCTCTATACCCATTTATCTCTTTACAGAGCTGCCTGAAATTATTCATATTTCTGATTTTTTATCCCCTTTTCTCACTCAAACCTTTGATTTTTTTCTCAGTCACACCCATTATTTTTCAGTTCTGCTTTCCAAGAGCCTTTAAGCTTGTTTGGTGTGTGATGAATACATTTTTTAAAATGTTTTGTGACAGAACATTTCTGGGGTAAGGGAATGATAAATATCAAATCAAGTGGAGGCTAGAAATTTAATTTTCCCTATCAGGGCCAATCTGTGCTTCATTTTATCCTGACAAAAATTGATATTTTATCCGTGTGATAATGGAAGACTCTGATTGTAGTGCCTTTTCATGATTTGTTAGAAAAAAATCTTCTTTTCCCCCTGAGAAGCTTGAATCAAAGCAGAGTGGATTCTGTGCACATAGTGAAGAAAGGCACCTGATATTTCTTTAGCCCTTTGTGTCCCCAAGTCTGGCAGCAAATATTTTCATAAAGTTGCTCAGGTTCTTGATTAAATGTGTTGCTTTCTGGTTTAATCTCTGGTTGTTGCCAAGAAATTTATCTAGAAAAGGCTGTGACACAATCCTCCCCTACATTCTTCATTCAGCTCCATTTTTTAAATGAAAGAAGACTTCAGGAATCTGAGACAATGGCTGAAAACTGACCTTCTAAATTAACACACTAGAATTTGGTTAAGACTAGAGAGGAACAAAGTAGTACTTATTTAATGAAGACCCATAAAGGGTTTACTTCGAGTCAGGCAACATTTCAGAGATCTTTACATATTGATTCATTTAATGATCATAGTATCCTATGATGCTGATCCTATTTTTAATCCCCATTTTATGGTTGAGGAAACTGAGGCAAAGAGAGATTAATTTTCAATGACTCAAGTTACCAGCAAGTGGTAAAGCCAGGATTCAAATGCAGCCAGGATCGATACTCTTAATCACCTACTCTGCTGCCTCCACATTAAATTGTTCAGTTAGGTGTGCATCTACCCTGGCATCGCCTGTCTCTCCCAGACATCTTGCCCATTCTTATTTGTTCAGTCTCTGAACTACTCTTTGGAAGGATGTTACCAGTCATATTTCTTTACATTCCCCAAACAAGTTATGCCAGAAGCATTCAGGAGATGTCCAGACTCCCAAATCCCAGAATTACTTCTGCCTCAGAGGTGCAGTCTCAGCTCTGTCGAAACAAACTGTATGATCTCGATGGGAAAAAAGTTCCTTTATTGTCTTTCTTGTCCATGTATAAAATAAGATGAGGCTCGGCTAAGTGGTTGCTTTTGTTGTAGCAATAAGGTGTTAGCCTTGACCCCATACTCTATGACACGGGGGCTTGTGGACTATGCTTAGAAATATGTCTCATATTCAGTCTATCTTCTAGGGGTGGGCCGACTTGGGTCAGCTCAAACTTTTCACCAAATCTGAAATAATGTGTCTATGTGTGTGAATATGTGTCTTTTAATTTCATTTAGTTCCAGGGAAGCCTGACCATTAGTTAAGAACTGTTTAGAACCAAGTGACAAAACCCAGTTTAAAATGGTTTCAGCAAAGTAGAAAAATCTATGGGCTCATGTAAATCAAAAGTTTGGGGAAATGGAATCTTTAAGCATGGTTTTATCCAAAAACTAAACAATGCCCTTAGAATTTAGTCTTTTGCTGTGCTCCCCTCTGTGTGGAATGTATTTTGTCAGGGAATTCTAATAGCCTAGTTTACTCCTAGAGATACAAGTTTATATGTTACTAATTAGCAATTCTAGTATGAAGGGAATTGCGTGAAGCATCTTTCCTATTAGGTCAAATACAAGTCCTAGAACTACCTCTTAGAAGACTGATTTTGGTGCCAGTTTTTACCAGTCAGTCTGCTGGAGGCAGAGTGGTGGTGGTGGTGGGAGGAATGATGATATAATACGCAAGTTTCCTGTGCCCAAAACCTAGGGATCATACTTGCCTGAACCATGTAGGCTGAAAGTGGAGAAGCAAATGTTAACTAAAGAAAAAATAGCCTTTTTTTTTTTTTTTTTTTTTTTTACCAGAAGAAAAGAGATGGATGGTAGGGAGGAAGGCAGGAAAAGATACGTAATCTATCGTATGTGAAGCTCAGCCTCCTTCTCCCATATTTACAAGTATGATCTCAGAAAAAGAGGCTTTTAGGATACTTTTCTTGTCATCCAAACATATGACATTGGTAGATAAAATATAACAATTTAAACTCATGAAAAGAACATAAGTTCAGAAATAAGTTATTATGACCACAAATAGACCAGAAATATGAACTGCTGAGGAAGGCTTAAGTCAGTGGCCTGCTGGGCTCTAAGACTAGAAGGAGACATAGTAGCTAGCATTTTACTCCTGGGCTATTTCTGCTAAAACTAATACACATGGGTTAGGGTTCTAGAGTAAGCCTCACTATTTGATGTCAGAGGCTGGAACTGGTTTCAGTTCCCCTCCCACAAAGAAAAGTACACTCAAAAAAATAAATAAGTACTGATTCAGGACTTGGGAATTTGTTTTTTTCAGAATCAATGGACCTACAAAGTCAGGAGGATAAAGATGCATCCAGGAATAGCACCAAGATGCCATAGTCTAATATCACCATGGGCAAAGAGCTCCCTCGTATTCCTGAACTGGGGGTCTGAAGGTGAGGGAAGGCAAAAACAGCACCACTAGATAGGTATGATGATCACAGAGTGACGGAGAGAGAGAGAAACAACAACCAAGGAAAACCCACTTTCAACATGAACTTATAACAAATAAAACTTCCAAAATATGTGATGAGAAAGACAGCCAACAAAGCCAGTAAGAAAATTACAAATTCTCTCTATGTGATATCAAATATATAAAAATTTTACATGAAGATTTTAAAGTTACTACATTTAGGATGCTCAAAGTGATAAATGAAGAAATAATGTCAATTAAGAAGTGTGAGAATTAACTAGTTTGAAATCTTGTAAATGAAATAAATACAGTTTATTAAAAAAAAGTAAATGGGATAAATTTAATCCTAGACACAGTTAAAGAAGAAGTTAATGAAGTGGAAGAAATCTACTCAGAGGCAGCACAAGAGGAATGGAATAAAACATCTCTGTAAGCACAGTTAGTAGACATGAGGATATACTGAGAGGCTCGCACATTTATCTGATAGAACTTCCAGAAGAGAATGAAGGGAATGGTGGAGAAAGAGTATTATAAGATGTAATAGCTGAAATTTTTGTAAAATAGAGGAAAGATTTGTCTTTCAAAAGTGTATTCTGAATATCAAACAAAAGAAATAAAGATTCATCCACACCTAGAAACATCATATTGAATCAACAGAACAACAGGATAAAAAGAAAATTTGAGAATCTACGCAAGGTAATAAAACAGATGACTTTCAAAGAGACAACAGTTAGACTGAAAGAAAGGGATGGGCAACAAGGCACAATGTCTTTAAAAAAAGAATGAAGTTAAAAGCGGATATTTTCAGTCATTGAAGATGAAAAAAGTCTACCAACAAGACCCTCAATAAGGGAACAATTAGTGGATGCACTTCAGCAAGAAGAATAGTAAACAAGAGATGACAGGCATGTTATACAAGGAATGATGATGAATATAGAAATTGATACATTTTATAAGAAATTACAGAAAGGACTGGCTACAAAAACTAATTTATTGTTTAATTTGATAAAGCAAACTATAGACAGCAATGCCAATATGGAAGACTAAGTTTAATGGGTACTTAAAATACATTAAAAATTTTGTCATATTTTGGGGGTGCAGATGCATTGTAAATACATAAATTTTGTTCAGAATAGTTATAGGCTAAAGAAAACCACTAAAGTCAAGACATAAAATCTATAATTTTGACGCTAATAGCTAAATCAAAGAGTAGAATACATTAAACCCCATCAACTTAAGCATGACTGAAAAGTAGGGGGGAAAAGGAATAAAAATAGACAAACACAAAATCAGTTGGTTAAAATGAGTGTATGTACGAAACCAGTAATACCAACAAAAATTGGGTTAAAGTAAATTATTTTGGCTAAAATCGACAGTTTGAGAAAAATGAAATCGATCTCCATCTCTGCTAACAAAAGACATACTTAAGATGACCCTCAAAGAAGGTTTGCAGATATAAACACCAAACAAGCTTGTGCAGTAATATTAATATTAAATGAGAAAAAAATTATGGAAAATCTAATGATAGGGATAACAAGGGCTACTGCATAATAAAAAATACAGTCGTGTGGTCTATCAAGACCCTATCAACAGAGCAAAAGCAGATAGAATTACAAGGAGGTAGAGAACAAACATATAAAATGGATGATTTAAACAAATATGTCTCACTGGCATATATAGAATTTCACACCCAACAAATGGATTTACAAAATCTAACCATGTTGTGGGTCACAGAAGAAAAAAATTATCGGCAATTTAAAAAATCAGTCACCGGTTTTATGAGCAGAGAGCAATTTACTTCCATCTCTGTCATAAAAAATATTTAGAAACTTAATTTTTCATTAAGAAATCACCCTGGAATTTAAAAATGTCTTGAACTGAAGGGCAATGAAAACATTACATATAAAAACATATGATGTGCAGCTAAATCGGTAATTAGAAAAGATTTTCTGGCCATTAAACCAGTATTAGCCACCCTGGGTAATATTCTGATGTCTTAGAGTGAGGATTCACATCTGCAGCTACCTAGTAAGCCTCATTCCCACTGTTTCCGTTTCTTTTTTTTTTTTTTTTTTTTTTAATAAGACAGAGTCTCACTCTGTTGCCTAGGCTGGAATGCAATGGCACAATCTCAGCTCACTGCAACCTCCGCCTCCCGGATTCAAGCGATTCTTCTGCCTCAGCCTTCTGAGTAGCCGGGATTACAGGCACCCGCCATCATGCCCGGCTAATTTTTGTAGAGATGGAGTTTCACCATGTGGCCAGGCTGGTCTTGAACTCCTGACCTGAGTCTGCCCACCTTGGCCTCCCAAAGTGCTGGGATTACAGGTGTCAGCCACCACGCCTGACCTGTTTCTATTCTTTAATGCCAGCACAAGTGACACCTGCCCAGAGCATAGTCCATGATATCTAACCTGAGCCGATCTATACTACTTTGCCTCCACTTATCTGCTCTTACATCTCCATCTTTCTTAGTGTAGCATTATTCGTGACCTTGCTTAATCCTCTCTCCTCTTTCCACTAGCAGTAAACTATTTGAGGGAAGGGATCTGTATATGCCCTGTTCCATGTAAGAGACTTGTGCGTAGTAGGTGTGCAGTAAGTGTTCACAGACTTGAGTTGAGTGCCAAAGTGATCACAGAAGGCACCTACACATTGTGCCTCTGCATGTGAAGCATGTGAAGGCTCTTGGGTCTATGGGTCTGGAGTTCAGAGCAGTGCTCAAGGCTGTAGACCTGACTTTGAGAATCACCAGCATTCAGATGATATATAAAGCCTGGAAATGGATAAGATCACTTAGGCATTGACTGGTGTGAGCAAAGAAAGCCCAGGTTCAAGAAGAAAGGAATGGCAGCACAGTCCAGTACAGATTTGGAGAAGGGGCTAGCTGAAGAGGTAAGAGGAAAATGAGGGGTGTTAAGTGCCTGCAAATGTGGAGAAAAGAGTGTTTTTTAAAAAATTTAGTTGTGCTCCATGCGGCTGGTAGGCAAAGAACAAAGAGGTTTGAAAGGAGTTCACAGGAATAAAAACAATGGCAGTCATTGGGGCCTGGAGCAAAGTCAGTTTTAAGGAAATGGTGGAGTTGGATATGAGATTGGAGTGAGCTGCCTGCATAATTTTGTGCATGAAGAGTTCTGCCTGGAGTGTCTTTTCTTCCACCCCTCAAGTCTTGGCTCAGCCTGTCCTCTGCATGTACTTCATATATATCATATATTTTATTATATATAATTATACATATATAATTATCACATTGCATATATAAGATATAAATAACAGACACACATATACATACATTTCTACTACTACACATCACAATACATCATCATTATTTGTGAGCGGACTCTCATACCTCACCCTGGCTGAGAATCTGAGGTTTTGGGGTCAAGACCATTTATGTGTGCGTCCCAGTTTCCAACACCGTGTGCAGAAGTGTGTTATCTTTCCCTTAATGGAAAATAATTTTAGGCGGGTGGGAGACCCACAAAGGGGGTAGTATGGTGAGGGGAGAGGCTAAGGCAACATTGCTGCCTCTTTCCGCCATTTCTAATGTGTTTTGGCACAACTTTGGTTGGCTATGGTAAAGTGGTAGAGAGCGGCTGCTTGTAGGTGGGAGGTGAGGTGTGCAGAGCCACTGTCAGAGCAGCATCTGCCTGTATTCCTGGCAGTGGTCACTTCAATCTGGGGCTGGGGTACCTGGCATCCCTCAGACATATCTTATGCTCCTCTGCCTCCCCACCCTCCCAGCATTTCCCCAAAAGTGCAATGCTAATGGACCCATAGCTGCTGGGCTTTTCATCCTGGTATAATGTGGCCTGGGGCCAGGCAGAGATGGTAGATAGGACAGACCCTCACCTTCATCAGCATGCCTGGGCATGATGTGCATATGAGTTCTGTGCAGACTCCATGTTGTGCTTTTCCAGGATTTGGAATGAGAATGTCCCAATTCAGCCAAGAGTAGCGCCTATTTGGTTGGCTTAGTCTTGGCCTCAAATGTAACATAAGTTAAGGTCAAATGTAGATTGTTTTCCCTTCTTTCCCTCCTTCCCTCCTCCCATTCATTCTACCCCTCATTTCCTCCCTTGGTGTCTTTTCTTTGAGTGTGTCATCTGTCTTCCTTTCTGTCTTTTTGCCTGCCACGTTTTCTCTCTCATTCATTCTCTATTTCTCTCCATTCATACATATGCACATGTTTGCATAAATGCAAATATATGCTTATATACTTCATTCCGATTTGGAATACAGACTTGTTTTTTTTCTCTTATGGTTGTAATTTTCCTGGCTACCTCTACAATGTCACCTGGGACCGATACCTGAGAAACTGTTTCCATCGGGGAGGTTGTTCTCTGTCTCACACCAGGCTGGTTGGCTAGATTCTAGATGCTACAAAGTCTTCTCTGGAAAAATTAAGAAGACAAGGGGCAGGGCTCTCAGCAGAAGGTATCAAGGTAGCTATAGTGAGGAAGAGGTCCCTCCAGCCCTTGCTGCTGCTACAGACCAGGGAATCAAGCTGTTACTGGGTGTTACGGATGAAATTTGAATTCCAGAAGAGTAAATATTAGTTAAAGTGCTGGGAAGAACTGGTCTACCCCTGTAACCCCTCCTTTTCTTCTTTTCTTTTCTTTCTTCCTTCTTTTTTTTTTTTTTTTTTTTTTTATAGTTTCTGGCATGTAATTAAATGGTCAAAGCAATAAGAGGTTTTGAAACTAGTCCCACATCCCCTTCAAATAGCATGCAGCCTAATGGGTCATTACCTTTACAAATATACCTCATTGACCCTCACCTAAATAACTCCTTGTGGTTTAATCAACATATCCTTAGGAACAGGTTGGTGATATTTTGCTTGAAATTCTCTAGTCTAAATTTTTATGTGCAATTTTCTTCTAGAGTGTGTGCCTCTTATAATGTAATTAATTACTTTTCCCCGGAAGAGGTCTTGGCACCCTTTCAACTTAGAAGCTCTGCTCTCATGGGCAGAGAAATCACCTTGACATGCTGGGGCATGAGCAGGGACAGAATAGGAATGGTTCAGCGTGTTGGAGGGCATGGGAACCGTAGAAGGCTTGCTCTGAAGGCCAGGACCAGGAGCTTGGCTGTATTGGATGAGGGTTTTAGAAAGTACTATATGCCAGAGATGAAATCTAAGTCTTTTAGCAGATCTGAGGAGCAGATCTGAGGTACCCTAGGCAGGCCAATGGCCAGGAGTCCAGGGAGAGCAGGCACCAGAGTGAGAATCCAGACCAGAGAACCAAGCAAAGGAAAATTGAAGATTCAGGTGGAGATTGTGGGGAAAACAAGTCAAGAGCCCTTGGACAAAGACAAAGGTAACAGAGGAAAAACTGTAGGCAAAGCACAGCATGCTGGAAAGACCAGGGGTTAAGTCTCACATTAGGTCTTGGTTCAAGTTATTGTTCTGTTTACAAGGAGTTTCTCCATGAGCATAATTAACATCTGTAGCCATTTATATTTTACTTAAAGTGGAACCTATAAAACCCCTTTGCTTTTGTTATGGTGAGGAATAAGTAAAATTATGTGTGTAACATACTAAATACAGGGCTTGCTGTATAGGAGCTCTTACTAACTTAATTCACTACCCCCTGCCCTAGACAAGGTCCTGTGGCATGAGCTGTATGAATGAAAGTTGACCATCATACAGAGGTTAGCAGGTGAGGAACTCCTGTGGGTTTCCTACCTAAGTCTGACTTGGTTGCGTGTTTAGACAGAAACTCAAGTCTAGAGTGCTTACTTGACTTGGTGAAGGTTCCAGCAATTGTTAGAAACAAACCCAGAAATGTAATTCAGCTTTTCTAAATTCTAATCCGTAGGTCTCTCCAATTAAGTGTGTAAACACTTACTGGTATCCATTGATATTTTGAGCCAAATAAGATTTGTATCTTGGCGAGGAAACGTCTGTGGATTTATTACAAAGCCTATGAAGATAAGTGTTATTTTATGTTTCATGGATACATCTTAATGGATGCCCTACAGGTCTGCATGTTTGACTTTAATGCTTGCATTTATCTAAATATCATAAAAGTAATAGGAAGACCATATGAAGGAGATGATGAGAACCAGGCAGCACCTTCTTCAGGGCATGTGATTTGTCTTGTGTATACACTGCTGGTGATGGATCATTTTGATTTATCTGCTTTCCCCTCCCAGTCCCTCTGGCCATGACAACAATGATTGGAGTTAGAGCACAGTCTGTGGAATGGGGTGAGCTAGGGTTGTCTATGTAAAACCAGTAAATTGAGGATCATCAGTCACACACTTGCCTCATGCATCTATCTGGCCAAAAGAACCTCAGAGTTCTTGACTCTGCTTTTAGCTCCTGATTTGCTCCATGGCTATCTCTCATGAAACTATTTCTTTGGAAATGTAGCAGGGCTTAATTAAGAATGTGGCATACAGGAACCAGACTGCCTGCTTTAGAACACAGCCTTTAGGACTTTTTTTTCATATTATCTTGAGCCAGTCACTTAACTATTCCCAGTCTCAGTATTCTGATTTGTGAAGTGGTGCTTACAGTAGCATATTCATCATGAGCTATTCTGAGGATAATTTGGGTCAAAAGAACCACAAGTCTTAGTCAATGATGAACACATAGTAAATGTTTCTTAATTTGTTGTCTGGTCCTAAAGCTACAGATTCTTAGTTTCCCTTTGTGGAATCTGTCACACTCTTTATCTACTTGGTCAGTTGGGTTCAACTCTTCCCTTGCCTTTTGGTCAGACCCAAGGCAGCCTATCTGACCCCTGGTAAGATGATATTTGGGTATGGGTTTGCCTTGAAAGGGGCTATATTAGTCCATTCTCACACTGGCTTTATAAAGAAAAGAGGTTTAATTGACTCACATTTACACATGGCTGGCAAGGCCTCAGGACACTTACAATCATGGCAGAAGGGAAAGCAGACACCTTCTTCACAAGTCGGCAGGAAAGAGAAGCACCAAGGAGGAATTCCAAACATTTATAAAAACACCAGATCTTGTGAGAACTCACTCACTATCATGAGAACAGCATGGGGGAAATTCCCCACATGATCCAGTCACCCCCCACCGGGTCCCTCCCTCAACACATGGGGATTATGGGAATTACAATTCAAGATGAGATTTGGGAGGGGACACAGAGCCTAACCATGTCAGGTGCAGAACTTGTGATCTTCATTTGTAGCATCATATTAAACTCCTTGAATTCTCCTGTTCTCATGTTATGTTGGCCTTTTCACTAATCCATCCCTGGTGCCTTGCATGGTACCTGATGCAAAAAAGGTACTCGGCATGTGCTGACCACATGAGCAAGTACATACAGGGAAGAAATGCAGTCTTTTGTGTAGCCCTGAACTGGCCCTAAAAATCTGTACTTTGTACTGCTGCTTCTTCTGTATTCAGTTGCTTTACAGTTTACTGAGTTTGAGCAAAGGGTAGAAGACCTAGGTGTGGGAGCCATGGGTGAAGGAGAAGTGAAAGAATACCATAAAGAAATGCATTCTTCTGGGCCACTGCCAATGGCTAGGCAGGGCTCATGTTGGGAAAGGAAGGGTGGAGTCCTATTTGACGCATTCACATTCTCAGAGTCTGGTGAGCCAGGCAGCCAAACTGCTACGGACAAGTTGGTGGGCCTTACATCAAGTTGGATCTGAGTAGGCATTTATCTAATATAGTTCATGGCTATGTGAGCATATGGAGAGCAGAATTATGCTAGAGAGGTGCCAAGGTTTTAGCTGAGAATATGGTACACGTTTTAAACCTTCCTGCCAAGTTAGAGACTCAATGGGACAAAGGAGAAAGATGTCAGAAGGATGTCACTGATGTCAGAATCAGAGACAGTTATCAGCTAGATGAGAAGGTCAGTGTTAGGGATATATTTTTACCCAAACTTCAACGTCTGAACCGTTCCTGCAAAACTGCACTCACTCTGTACCAACTGCAAGTTTAGGAACTTCCCAGAATCACCCTCAGTTTCCATGATTTGCTGGAGCACTGCACATCTCACTGAAAGTTACTACACTCGGTGATAATTTATTATAGGGAAAGAATTCAAATTAGAGCTAGGCAAAGAAAGAGATGCATAGGGCAGAGTCCAGGAAGAGTTTAAATGCGGAGATTCTGCTCCTTCTCTCCCTGTGGAATCCTGGTTGGCATTACCTCCTCACTGCCATGATGTGTGATAACAGGTGTAAAGTATTGCCAACCAGGGAAGCTCATCCAATTATTGGTGTCTAGAGTTTACATTGGGGCTTGACTGCATACTGCTTATGTGGCTGACCTGTGGTCTCTTTCCTTGCAGAGGTTGGGCTAATACCTTTAGTCTCCAGTTCCTCCAGAGCTTAGAACTGCTAGGGCTAGGGCATGGCTCAAGCTCTCATCTTAAGTCACATTGTTAGACAGTCCTGATGCCAAAGCACCCAAGCAAATATATTCCAGTCAGGTGGGACATTCTAGGGGCACAGTGAGTCTCCTCTAAGTAGCCAAAGGCAAAGGCCAGACTTATCTTTGGGTCAAACTGATGCTTCACTGCATAATTATTAACTCTTAAATTCCCCTTTTCTGAAATTACCCTGCAAATGGTGGCACAGGGCAAAGCAGATTATAGGGACTCTGCAGAGCTAGACCGTATTAATTTATGATCCTGTCTATATGGGAAAGCCAGATAGAGTGGGCCAGGTAATTATAAGTCAGGATTATGCTGGTGAGGTTTTTCTGGCTGGGCCCAATGGTGCAGAACCACCATGGACCCAGCCCTAGCCTTCTCTTGCAGTCTCAGATACTTGATTTCATCCATTCATCCAGGTGGTTTGGATTTTATGGACCAATGTCCCAAGAGGTGGATTTTAAAAATCACAATCAAATCTATTAATTTATCATTAAATATTTACTCACATATGTGCATACCTTTACTAAGAACCAGAAGAGGTCACTCACATGGTATGTCTCAGTCCCGTTGAGGTGAGCCACTCAGGACACTGAAATACATCACAGAAGGCAGCTTATTCAGCACAGAATCAGAGCAGAGGGAGCTGGCTGTTGAAGATATGGTAGTTCTCACAGCCTGAAGACTGGCCTTGCCTATTCTAGCAGCATTTTTGCTCTAAATAACTGTTTCAGACTCTTAAAATGAGAGCACAATTTTTCCTGGTCAGTGCTAACAAGTCCTGTTTATCCAAGTCTCCCTTTTCATTACTTTTTATCAGGTCCCAAAGGCTTCTCTCATTACTTTATGTTGTATTATAGTTTACAAACTTATTTTATATAAGTGACATCTCAGAGTAATTGGTTCCTAGTACTTTAATCTCACTAAGTGAACTCTAAGTTACCATGTGGAGTAGGTTAGGGCTGCTCTCGTTCAGTTGAGGGCTGCCATGCTCACTAGGTCCAGGAGCCAGATATTCCCAGCCCCTTCCTACACCGGGGATTCCAGGACCTGGTGATTTGGAGGTCATCTTTGATTTCTCTGTTTTTATCCTCTAGAGATAACGTGAGCAGGTGTTATTTGTATGATTACCTGAACAAAAAATCTCATGCTCATAAGATACATATCTGCTGTGGTCTTCTCCTCTTTCCCATGGTAGAATAGAGACCATTAAAACAAATAACAATGGTAGGAAAAACATAGATTGTAATATCTGGATGGGAATTTAAGTCCTGGTGTAGCATCCAGGCGTTACAAACCTGGGCTTCATGCTTCATTTTGCCAACTTTGCATCTAAAACAGGTCGCACCACAGTGTGTACATATGTATGTATAATGCAAATATATAAAACTCTGCATAATACAGCAAAGAAAGAGTGGGGCAAATTTCAGAGTTTAAAATGCAGTATTGTCATCTTTTTAGAGCTGGAGTTACCTTAATGTGCTGTCTGCCCCACTCAGGCAAACTTTAAAATAATACCATATTTCACAAAACCCTATTAAACTGTCACATAAATTCCCTTTATTTCCCTTTCCCATCAATGCTGATTACCACAGAAGATATTTCTGTGTTAGTGGAAATTTTTTCCCTTCTCATCAGCCTTCCTCTCTTGCCACTTTCTTTTGGGGGTCTGTCTCCAGGGGCCAGTCTTTTAGAGACCCCTTTGCCTCAGCAGAAGAGAGGAAATACAATCACTCAGCCAGCCCTGGTAATCCAGTGCTGTTTTTCACAGAAGCACTGAGTAGCTTCAACTTCCAACTGGGCCATTCTGAGAGTGATGCTGACTTCACAGGGCCTTACAAATAGGTGATACTGAGCATTTCCTATGTGTTTGGCTCAGGCTAAGCTCTTTATTCTGTCTCCTTTAATTTTTACAATGCAGTGAGATGGGATTATTATTATTATACCCACTTCACAGCTGAACAAATTGAGGCCGGGCGTAAATAACATGCAAAGTCAAGCCACAAATTCAGTGGCAGGGCGAGGGTTCAGGGCAACCAACTGTCCCAGTTGTCCCAGGATGGAGGAATTCACCTGGACATGGGCTTTCAGGGCTAAAATTTGGACAGTCCTTAACAAAGAAGGATAGTTGATCACTTTAGGTTTTTTTTTTTTGAGATGGAGTTTCACTCTTGTCACCCAGGCTGGGTGCAATGGAGCGATCTCGGCTCACTGCAACCTCCACCTCCTTGGATCAATCAATTCTCCTGCCTCAGCCTCCTGAGTAGCTGGGATTACAGGCACCCACAACCACACCCAGCTAATTTTTGTATTTTTAGTAAAGGGCCACCGTGCCTGACCGGTCACTTTAGTTTAGATCTCAGTCCATCTGACTACCTGAAAACATTTATTCTTAACCGTTAAGGATACTGCCTTACCCACATGGAACAGAATATGATAATATTACATAAATTAATACGATAATATCGACTCTTCATTATTTCCATCTTTCTAAATTTTTATGTTATACAGAAAACTTTCAAGTCAAATTTGAGTGGTTTTCATTCAAACTATATATGGACACACCAATAATGTAGTCACTCATTCATTTGATTGAGTACAGTTTGAATAATAATAACATAATTCTCCTTAATAATGCCAGTAATTATACAACTTAACTAATTGCATTGATTGGGCAATTAATATGTGGCATATACTTTGCAAAACGCTTTACATGCATTATCATATTTAATTTTGACAACAATCCCATGAGATAGGGACCATTATTTTCCCCAGTTTTGTGAGTAAAGCTGTGAAGCTCAGTGTACTTCAGTGACTAGCCATAGAGAGTGGGCAGTCAAGATTCTAACCCAAGTCAAGGCTACTCATTGACACAGGACATAGTGATTGCGACACAGCTTATTTGCCCTTCTCTACAGAGTTTCAGAGCTGGCTTCAAGGGCTTTGCAGCAGAGCAGTCCAATCTTAACCATGTAGCTGTATCTCACTTAGAAAATAACTGTGAGAACTCTTAACTTTTCAAAAAGATTCATAGCAGAGTGCTTCAAAATTGGGAGCTCTCAAAGTAAATTTAAATAATGACTTGATTTGTAAAATATCCATTTACATGCAATCCGTAAGTCCTATCTCTGGCACAATCCTTTGGCATGGTCTAGGGGATTGTTTTAAACCAAGGCACTAGAGGGATGTCATTAGGATTGTATTAAATGACTTCCTGGGGACTTTTAAATCTATGTACTGCTCAGGAAAAACTGATGACCAAAAAATTCTCACATGATAGACAACTTTGGCCACACAGATAGATACTTTGGGCCCAGAGTTCCCTTCCTCCCTCTCTCCTTCCCTCCACTACCTGCCTCCCTCCCTCCCTCCCTTCCTTTCTTCCTTCCTTTTTTTTTTTTTTTTTTCTTTTTGAGACAGAGTCTTGCTGTGTTGCCCAGGCTGGAGGGCAGTGGTGCAATCTTGGCTCATTGCAACCTCTGCCTCCCGGGTTCAAGTGATTCTTCTGCCTCAGCCTCCTGAGTAGCTGGGATTACAGGTGTGAGCCACCTGGGCCGGGCCCTTTCCTTCCTTTTTTCCTCCCTCCCTCCCTTCCTTGTTCCCTTCCTTGTTCCCTTCCTTCTTTTCTTCTTTTCTTTCTTTTCTCCCTCTCTCCCTCCCTCCCTCCCCCCTTCCTTCCTTCCTTCCTTCCTTCCTTCCTTCCTTCCTTCCTTCCTCCCTTCCTTCCTCCCTTCCTTCCTTCCTCCTTCT
>NW_016814758.1:907127-934998 GCF_001698545.2 Rhinopithecus bieti | reverse complement strand
TCCCTCTCTCCCTCCCCCCTCCTTCTCTCCCTCCCTATACCCTATCCATCCATCTGTGTCATTCTCTCTGTTTCTTTGGTGTTTGTCTTTCTCTCTGTCTCTAAACCCTGAAAGAAAAAAGAAGTATTTCCATTAACTTCCTGTTCATTTACAAGGCCACTCATGCCCATGCATGGCTTAAAAATCTGTTTTATTAGGCTCCAACTTTCAAACTGTGTCCTTTGAAAGCTACTCATTCCCATATGAATCGTCTCTGGAGCCACGTCTCTTAATGGCTACACAGTAGAACTTTTAAAATTCTTGCCTTTAATGTCTGCCTTATTTTCAGAAAGGGCAATATTCTACTCACTATCTTTGTTGTTCTAATCTACATTATTTATAATATGTGTGTGCGTGTGTGTGTGTGTGTGTGTATGTGTGTACCAGTCACTGTGCTGGTTTCTAATTACTGGGGAAACAAAATTGAATTAAACACATATACTCAGGGCCCTTTTAAAATCTTTTGTAGGCCTGAGATACTTTAAGAATTGGAGGACCCATCATATAGCATATTAAACATAATAAAATGCAATCACAACCCACATTAAATATCCTTTTTGTCACTGAATTTGAAATAATCTCATGTTTGTTTTTATAACTATTTGGTTATGGATGATATTTAATTTATGAGTGATTCTTTTGTCATCATTGTCTGTAATTGGGAATTCTTGTGAAGTGTGAAAATCTTACCTACAAATTGCTTTCAAAGTCAATGACATTCTTATGAATACTAAATTTAACAATTAATGAAGTTGACATAATATTCTATTTTTTGGACAATTAAATGTTTATTTCAATTTAATAGTTTCTTTTCATATTTTGGAGCCAATGCATTTTTTTTTTTTTCAGATCTCAAATATTTTTCTGAATCTTACAAAGTGTGTTGGCTCCAGGCAGACCAGAAACTTAGGGGTAAAAGACCCTGTGTGTCTTCCCTGCCTTGAGGCTTGTTCTGGCTCAAGATAGATAGAGAAATCTAGAAGTACAAGGCAGGATCGACTGAAATGACCTACGCCATGGTAGAAATCAGGGCCAGATAGCGTAGGAGCACAGGCACGGGAGTACTTAATTCAGTCTCTAAAGGAGGAAAGAAAGGAATCCCAGAATGGGTGAAATGTGAGGTAAACGAAATCCAAGGGAGCTGGTCAAGAAGAGAGGGCATGAGAGGGCTTTCCTGCAGAAGGAGGGGCCTGTACAAAGATCAGGAGCAGAACAGAGTATTTGAACCAAATTGTACTGTGGGGGTGCAGATGGGGGTCTGCGGCATGGGGTGAACATCTATCTCCCCACTGGGAAGGCAGATCATGAAGGGCCTTGTGCCTCAGTAAGAAGTCTTGATTTTATCTTGAGGCCAATGGGTAGCTACTGAATATTTGGAAGAAATAGGAATGGAGAGGATGGAAAATACCCAAAAAGGTATTTAGGAGATGGAAATGATGGGACTTAGTATTGCTCTGGGTGCCAGGTACCTCTGTGATATAGATGTCTTGTGGGACCCCACTCCCCATTTCCAGAAGAGTTGACTAGAAGGGTGGCGATGCAGGGTACCTTCCCCACATCAGGCCCAGGGGAATGGGGGGGTGGGGAAGCGGGGGATATGCCTGAACTTGGACAGTCCTCAACAGAGAAGGATAACAGAGAATGGCTTAGAGTCTCACTCTGTTGCCCAGGCTGGCATACAGTGGCACAATCCCCGCTCACTGCAAACTCCACCTCCCAGGTTCAAGAGATTCTTTTGCCTCAGCCTCCCGAGTAGCTGGGATTACGGGTGCCACCACCATGCACAGCTAATTTTTACCTTTTTAGTAGAGGTGGGGTTTCACCGGGTTGGTCAGGCTTGGACTCCCCGACCTTCAGTAACCCACCCATCTCAGCCCAAGTGCTGGGTTTTTAAGCCATTGTCTCAGGCCACTGCTGGTATGCCACACAGACCCACAAGAAGGTTTTAGGATGGCAGAAGTAAACTTTGAAAAGAAGGGGCCAGAAATAAGTCTTTGAGACTGTTTGCAAGCAGCAAAAGACTTTGTATGCGGATCTCAATTTCCCATTTTCAGGCCTAAATGTGTCACTAATATTCTCCGTCAGGCTCTCTGACCAGACCTGCTCCCCACACACTCTGTTGATTCCACACATCCTAGGAGCTCTTGCTTGCCAGGGGCCCTTTCTTGTTGCCCAGTCATCTGTGAATATACCTAATTCAAAAAGTGAATATATTTAAATGGCTTAAACATAAAAGGCAGGTTGCCAAGCAACTGGGAATCTGAAATACCCTTGTCAGGTTATGTAAGTGGAGAACTGGCAGGCCACCACTGTAGTCATTTTGAGTGGAACAGTGGCAGCAGTAACAATAACAATAATAATAATTCTCATTCTCTTTCTTTTTATTTTTTTCTGATTTCTTTCCTTCCTCCCTCCTTCTATTTCTTACCATAAACCAGCAGCTCAGCCTTAATTTTAAAATATAATAGCTCTATTTAAATTCACATAAGCCCATAACAGCTCGTAATTCTGTTTGTGGAGTAACAAAGCAGCAAGGCCACTTCCCTATTGCTGATTTTCCCTCATTCCTTGAACACCTCCAGAACTCTGCAAATGACCCGAACTATGCTAAGCTTCGTGAGAGTAAAACAATCCACCTCTCAAAGCAAGTAACCTAGATATAGAAATTTCCTGGCACGGTTTCCGTTTTGAATGGCTCTGCTCTGGTGTCAGCTGGTGACATCTGTTTTTCGGTTTCACACTCTTACATTTTCACCTTCTACCTTATTGGTCCTTATGGCTCAGGATTGTCATTTCTTCATTGTGCTGTTCTCATGTGGTGGTTTTTCTGCTGTCTAGATGTCAGCTGTCTTAAATAGCTGGAGCTGGAAAGGGTTTGGGGGAAGCGCAAGATTCCTGAGAGACGCTGCACTGAAGAGAGTAGGAGTTCAGTATGTAAAAAAAAAAAAAAAAAATCCTCTTTGCTTATCTGAAATACTTCATTGGGCCGGGTGCAATGGCTCACACCTGGAATCCCAGCACTTTGGGAGGCTAAGACAGGTGGGTTACTGAAGGTCGGGAGTTCAAGACCAGTCTGACCAACATGGTGAAACCCCACCTCTACTAAAAAGGGAAAAATTAGCTGGGCATGGTGGTGGCGCCTGTAATCCCAGCTACTTGGGAGGCTGAGGCAGGAGAATCTCTTGAACCTGGGAGGCGAAGGTTGCAGTGAGCCATGATTGTGCCACTGTACGCCAGCCTGGGCGACAGAGTGAGACTCCATCTCAAAAAAATAAAAATAATGAAACATTTCATTGCACATGAGTTCACATTGTTTCCTCTCATTCCTCTCACCTATTCCCTGCCCTTCTTTGCTGACGTGTAATGGCATCCTGTAACAAAGCTGACCCACTTCAGCCCACTGCAGTGCCGCAGGGGAAGATACTTTGCTTCTAGAGGAAACTCTGTCCCGGAGCCCAGAGCCTGCTTCCTCAAGGATTTTGGATCCTTCTCCTGTTCTAATACTTTTTTTTCAGGCAAATAATGTGGGAAAGAGCAGAGCAAGAAACGTATCTGACCTGAGAGCAAAATTATTCGCTAGAATGTATTTCACAGTTTTCTGAATTAAATCAATAGCTTTCTCTTTCTTCAAGATTCTTATCTCTCAGTGCTTTATAATATGTCTAAGCCTGGCGAAATGTAATAAAGTGTAACAGGGTGGGATGTGTTGAATGAATCTTCGTGGAGCATGTCACGGTCCCCTTCCCATCTCATTTTGGTTATGTGTCTAGAGGTTGCTGTACCATGTGGCTTCATTGAGGTAGTGCTCAGGGCAGGAGCTCTGGAAGGAGATTGCTTGAGACTTGGCCATGAACAGCCAAACAGAAGTGATATGGCCCCACCCTTGGTAGCCTTGAGGTGTCAGGAGCTTTCATGAGAACTCCTGAAGCTTGAGGGAAGCCGTTAATGCTTTCCTCCTGGCAATGTTAATTCTACCAGGGAGATTTGGGGGCAAAGGAGCTAGTAGCATGGGATACAAGTGAGCCAGCCGGCAGGTCTGTGGCACAGTTGCAAACGTCCCTAAGTGAAATCAGCTGATAGACTGATGGGGGTGGGTGCACAGCATCTGTCTGCAATTTTCCTGATGCGATTACACACTTCTCCCAAGTGACTGCCATTTCTGTGTGTAGTAAATTTCTCAAACCCAATCCAAATACTTTATTATTATACTGTATATATTATGTATCATTATAGCACAGATGTATTATTTTTTATTCCCAGCATATTATAATATAACAAAATTTCCAGAAAAATCTGTATAGTTTGATGCAGATGAGGGAATGCAGATGGATTGGCTCATCTTTATGCAGAGTCTAAAATTGTTATCTCAGCCTCGATTACACCACTTCCTCTTGGTTATCTGAAAATTGCCCAGGAATAGATTTGCTGATTTTCTTTTCATTTATCCCCATTATGTGAGCTCACTTTCTTATAGTTTAGAGACAGAGGGTACAAAATAAGAAGGCAAGATTACCCTTTGCAAAAAAATATGAGTTTGTAATATTTTGAAATTGGATAGTTTTGTGAGAAAGAAGGCAACAAAACAGAATATTTTGAGGGGAAAAAACCTTATTCTGTTATTCATTTTCTCAGTGTCTCAGCTCTGTTCCACTGGGGTACAATAAACTTTTACTATTCAGCATGGTGAGGGGCTTTAGTTAGGAAGTTGGCAGAGGGTCTAGGGCTGTATCATTCAATCCAGCAGCCACGAGCCATCTGAGGCTATTGAGTAATTAAAAGTGATCAGTCCAAATTGCTCTGTGTTACAAGTATAAAGTACACCCCAAAAGTCTGCTAGCACCAAAAAGTTTCGCTCAATACCTATGTCTCATTCATCATTTTTCATATGATAACATATTGAAATAGTCATTTTACTCTCTATTGGGTTAAAATATATTATTAAAATTAATTTCACCTTACATTGCTTTTTAAAAATGTGGCTACTAAAAAATATAAAATTACTGATGCAGCTTGTATTATATCTCTGTTGAACAGGGAGGGCTTTGCTCCTCAAAAGTCTGATTCCTTAATTTTGGCACCATCTGGGGGCTTGATAGAAATGCAGAGTCTCAGGCACTACCGCAGACTCATTGGAGCAGAATCTGCATTTCAGCAAGATCTCCAGAGGATTCACACACACTTTGGAGTTTGAGAAACACTGTTCTAGTAGAGGAAAATTTATGAAAGGCTTAAATTCTTTCACTTCCCATAAATACCTATCGGTTTCCCATGGGGAAAGTGGGAGTTCTTTGAGGACAGAAACTTTGTCTAATACTCCTTGACATCCTCAGGGTTTGGTATAGTCTTTGGCACACAGAACATGATACCCAATAAATGTTGAATACATTAATGGGCACATGGTCCTGTCTGCCACTTCATGGATGAAGACTCTCAATGGTCACATAAAGGGAAGGGTCCTGATGCGTGACCACTATCCAGTCCAAATAGTTTAAAGTGATGTGTGTGTCCTTCGGATATTTGAAGCACAGATGTGTGTAGTAAATTTCTCAAACCCAATCCAAATACTTTATTATTATACTGTATATATTATGTATCATTATAGCACAGATGTATTATTTTTTATTCCCAGCATGTTGTAATATGCTGTGTTTTATTTTCATATGTGAGGATCCTAACTGGTTTTTCTATCTGGACTTCTAAAAATTCCTTCTTCTTCTTCTTCTTCTTCTTCTTCTTCTTCTTCTTCTTCTCCTCCTCCTCCTCCTCCTCCTCCTCCTTCTCCTTCTCCCTCTCCCTCCCTCCCCCTTCTTCTTCTTTCTTCCTCCTCCTCCTCCTCCTCCTCCTCCTTCCTCCTCTTCTTCTTCTTCTTCTTCTTCTTCTTCTTCTTCTTCTTCTTCTTCTTCTTCTTCTTCTTCTCCTCCTCCTCCTCCTCCTCCTCCTCCTCCTTCTTTCTTCTCCTTCTTCTCCTTCTCCCTTCTCCTTTCTCCTTCTCCTTCTCCTTCTCCTTCTCCTTCTCCTTCTCCTTCTCCTTCTCCTTCTCCTTCTCCTTCTCCTTCTCCTTTCCTTCTCCTTCTTCTTCTTCTTCTTCTTCTTCTTCTTCTTCTTCTTCTTCTTTTCTTCTTCTTTTCTTCTTCTTCTTCTTCAAGTGAAATCTAGTTTATTAAGGGAGTAAAGGAATAAAGAACGGCTACTCGATAGGCAGAGAAGCCCCAGAGCCTTCTTTTCTAAGATGATGATTCCACTCCTCCTCTTTCAATCCATTGCCTTGCTTTAAGTAAATACCCACTAATGCCCAGGACCTCAAGCCTGGGACCTTCACAGTACTTCCATGATGTTATTGTCTCCCTTCTCCACTTCCCAGACCTTGTTTGGCTGGGACTTTAACTCTTTAACTATAGTCCCTATTATAATGCCTGTTGCATCTCAAGACCTCAATAAATAAATATTCTTTGAATGAAAGAATGAATAAAAAATGAGTGATTATGTTGTGACATAACTGGGCATGGAGGAGTTAATGACAGGAGCTAATTACAGTTAATTGCACCTATCTAATCAGCAAGTATTTTCTGAATAATTCCCATGTGGACAACAGAGAAATAAGATATGGAAAGCAGGCAGGGTGGTGGAAGAGACCAAATATGAAAATGGAAAAACTTCTAATAGGAGCCGTGACTATAAAAAAAAAAAAGAAAGAAAGAAAATGGACTGCAGGTCACATGGTGAGTTGTTTGCAGTTGCATAGATGATGTGCCATGGGACCCAGGAAAAGGGAATTATTTCTGCCTGTGGCGTCAAGAAAAGCTTCAGGTGAGAGGACAATGACAGTTTGCTAGGCAGAAGAAGTGAGGATGAAAAGGAAAGGACACTGTGTGTTTTGGGAACAGTAAAAATCAGAGTGATGGGTATTTGGTTCAGGAGTGACAGAAAATGAGACCAATTGGCTGGACCAGCTGGAGTGGGGTACACTTTCAATGAGGAGACTAAGGACTGTGGATTCTACTACAGTGTATTACCTGGAAGGTGATACCATCAGCTTTAGGTTTTTGTTTTTACACCTCATAGGCTGCTGTGTGGCTGGACCAGATGTTAAGGAAGAGGTTGTAGTAATGCAGTGAAGAAGAAAGGGAGATATATGTTTGAGAGAGAAGGAAAGAGAGAGGGTGGGGCTTGAAGGTCTTGGACGTTAATAGGAAAATGTGTGTATTACTTACAATTTGTGAAGAAGCTGAAAAGAGTTAAGAAAAAAATTTGGAGGCTGCCAATAGAATGTTCATTATCCTTCAATCAGTTTCCAAAGCTTATCAGCTACAAAGGGCCTATGGTCAGCCTTTGCCTCCATGCTTTCCTCCCTGCTGCCCCCAGGAATCCCCAGTGTGGTGAGTAGGACCATCAGAATCTCTGTTACCCCCTCTGCCAATGCATGAATCCCCACACCTTTTTGGTGAAAAATAAGCAAATCCATCCCATCACAGAAAGACATCACAGCTTCTTGGGCTCCTTGCCATCTAGAGGTAACCAAGGTCACACGTCAGGTTTTGGGGAAAAGGCAGAGTGCAAAGTTCTGGGAAGGACAGGGTCTGGGGCCACTTCCTGCCACTGGAAGGTGGGTAGGGCTGAAGATGAACAAGTTCTGGCGAAGGTAAATGGTTTGGAAATGATAATCTGGTCAGTTTCTTATTCCGGTGGTATATGGGTCAGAAAGATCAAAGCTTAAGAGTTTGTAAAAGACAGCTTGGGTGCAGACAAACCCTGCTCATCTGGGAAAGAATTGTGTCCCAGCAAGAGAAAGCCAACTCACACTTGGTTGTTCTGAAGCCGATTATTAGCCGCAATTTCCTGCACTTTCTATTTTCTTCTGCTGCCACCCAACTTTGGACCACTTTTCTGCTTATTAGCACTTGCATCTGAATATTGGAAAAGACCAAAAGAGAGATGAAGAAGCTCCATGTAATTTTGCTTCCTGCTAGCAGCTTTACTAAAAGAATACTGAAGGAACCAATAGAATTAAAGCAGATTGAAACCATTGGCTAAAAAGTTTGACTTTCATCTACCCTGTTTCACATTGCCATTGATAATCATTAAATTTAGTGCAGCAAAGACTTAAGAGAGCCTTGCTTTATGGGTAGAGAACAGAGATTTCAAAATATTTTAATTGTCCCAAATCCATTCAATCAGTAAGAGGCAGAACGAGATCTCAAACCAAAGTCTTCCAATTCATGATTTACATGGTACTTGTTTCTTCACTATATCATATTTTGTCTCAATAAGATTCATTTTGGCCTTCCTCTTAAATGTATACAGGCAAAAGAATACATAATGAAATGAAAAGAATATTGGATTTTGATTCAGAACACCTAAGATTTTCCCTTGCTTTCTCTCTTTTCTTGCCTTACAAGCAAGAGAGTGATAATTCCTGCCTTGCCTACTTCACAGATTTACTCACAATACCGAAGGAATAATACAGGTGAAAAGGCCTTCTCTGCTGCAAGGTGCTATAAAAATGCCATGAATGTGTTTACATACAATCCCACACATTTGAACAGAGCTAGTCAGAATTATTTGTTACTATGTTATATATCTACCAGTTGTAATAACATGGCATGAATTTAAAGGATTCTTTTTATTTTGCGGTATTGAGGAAATTCTAAGAAATTAGAAAGGTATCAGTAATAATTGATACAGCTTTTGAAGAGAAGAAAATACTTTATTATTTGCAGGTGTTAGGATTATCTTCCTGGAAACTTTAAGAGAATCAACAGAAAACAATAAAAAAAATAAGGAGTAGAAGGAAGTTCCATAATTTGGAAATTTCAATAAAAGTTTTTTTTCTTATCTTGGAAAACATGAAAAAGAACACATACAACAGAAAACAAAAAGACACATTTCTATTTCTGTAAAATGAGGAGACAAGTTTCCAGGTACCTAAAGACTGTTAAAAGCTGTCAAGTTCTTGCACACTGGTGGAAGAAACAGAGAGAGATGTGGAAAATGGAGAGGTTATGAGCAGGGGTGATAGGATTTTATGCCCAACAAAAATATTTTTCAAAACTGAGGATAAATTGAATTCACTGTCAGACAAACAAGACATGCATATGTTCACTGCCAGCAGATTCATATCGGAAGAAACACTGAAAGGTGAGTTTCAGGCAGGAGGAAAATGAAACCTGATGAAAGTTTGTAGATGCAGCAAGGAGTGAGGAGTAACTAAAAGGGTAAATATGTGGTTTAAATCAATATTGACTTTATTACACAATAAATGTAAATGTGTTATGGATTTTAGGATATGTAGTGGAAACTAAAATATAGTAGATTATATTACACTATAATAAATCAGAGAAGTACCTTGTAATCTCTAAGGTAACTGCTGAAAAAGAATAGAAGGATATATAACTTAAGCTAATAGAGGAGAAAAAAGAAACAATGGGAAGAAAACAATCAATCCAAATGAAGGTCAGATGGGAAAAAGAATTGATCGTATGTTAGGACAAATGGAGAGCAAATAGTAAATTGATAGCATTATGCCAATATAAATCATTAATTATATCAAATGGAAATTGATTAAATGCTTCAATTAAAATAAAACAGTGCTAGACTAAATAAAATACAATATACAACCATATGGTGCTTCAAAAGACAAATACTTGTGAAGTTATGGAAACACTGAAAGTAAAGTGATGAAAAATATATGTATTTTAAATACTAACCAAAAAAAGCCAGAAAAGCTGTATTTATACACACAAAGGAGAGCTTAAGGCAATGCCTTAGGAGAAGTGGAGAGATATCTTATGATGACAAAAAGTTCAGTTAAACAGGGAAATATAATAATTCTAAATCTGCATGCAGTGAATAACATAGCCTAAAAATAAAGAAAGAATTGACAACATTATAATGTGGAATAGACAAATCCACAATCATCTTTGGAGATATTAACATAACCCTCTCAATAATTCACAAAACAAGCAGATATAATATTGGTTAGAATATAGACAATATGACTAACAAACTTGACCTAATTGTTGTATATGGAACATTGTACCCAACAACGTTCTTTGATGGTAACAACTTTATTCATAATGGCCCTAAACCGGAAAGAACTCAAATGTCTGTCAAGAGGTGAGAGAATAAACAAATTGTGGCATATTCACTGCTATGTGGTACTCTGGAATACAACTCAGTGATTAAAATAAATTATTGATGCATCCAACAATATAGATAGCTCTCAAAAGTATTATGCTAAGTTAAAGAAGCCAGGCAGAAAAGTTATATACTGCATGCTTTTTTTTGTTTGTTTTGTTTTGTTTTTTTTTTTTGAGACGGAGTTTTGTTCTTGTCACCCAGCCTGGAGTGCAGTGGTGCGATCTTGGCTCACTGCAACCTCTGCCTCCTGAGTTCAAGCAATTCTCCTGCCTCAGCCTCCTGAGTAGCTGGGATTACAGGTGTGCACCACCATGCCCGGCTAATTTTCATATTTTTTTAGTTAAGACGAGGTTTTGCCATGTTGACCAGGCTGGTCTTGAAATCCTGACCTCAGGTGATCTGCCTACCTCAGCCTGCCAAAGTGCTGGGATTACAGGTGTGAGCCATCACTACCCACACTGTATGATTTAATTATTATGACATTCCAGAAAAGAAAGCACTATGGTGATAAAAAGCAAATCGGTGGTTGCCAGAGGCTAGCGGTGGGGTGAAGGGATTGCCTGCAAAGTGAAATGAGGGGAATATTGGAGATGATAATAATAATTTCATTTGGTTTTACGACGCTGTATACATGTGTCAAAATTTATTGACTTGTAACACTAAAATAGGTAAAATTTATTTTGTGTAAATTATATCACAATAAAACTAATAAAAAAGATAGAAACATCTTTTAATATTGATATAGAAACATCTTCAAGATATATTGGTAAATGAAAAATGCACAGTGCATAAAATGTGCATAGTATATACCTTTTTTGGAAAACATAGTAGCATGTGTCTTATATATACAATTTTTTCTCATTTTAATTTGTTTTTCTCAGAATCTTTCCACTTCCTTTTCCACTCCTGTTTCCTGTCTCCTTCCTTCCTCATCCTGTTTTCCTTCTATCAGGTCTATATACACTCTCTCCTAGGATTGCTGGACTTCATGTTAGCTGCATGATTCCACTTTGAAATCAAACCTGCTCACCTGGCCATTTCTTCTGCCCCTTAATTCCACTATCTAATTCTTCAACTCCAAGAAGCCCCATAGGATCATACCTTTGCATAATGTTTTTTATGTTTTGTTTTGTTTTGTTTTGTTTTTGTGGTGCTTCCATAGCATGCAAGATTGCTCCCAAACCCTTAGTATGCCCCAGAAAGGGCTGCAGAAGCAGACACAAACTTAGTTTTTGTACCTTCATTCCTTCTCTTGCCTTCCAAATGGCCTGTGCTTTAGTCACATTAAACCACTTCACTTTTCCTTGGGTATTATGCACTTTATGACCTCAGTTGTTTGCAAATAGATCTACTTAAGCCATTTCTACTACTTTTCTTTTTTCTTTTCTTTACTTGGCAAACACTTAAACTAGACAGACCAGATCAAATGTTACCTTTTCTGTCAAAATTCATTTTTTTACTCTTCCTCTCCTGTGGTGCCTTAGTATTTGAAAATACTTTGCCTTTGTGAAATTGACACATGATTATTATTCTCTAAAAAAGCAAACATTCCAGATAGGGATAAAGATGACCTAAAAATCACCTAGATTACCACTACTTGCAGCTGTCTCTCTATATAGATACCTTTTGATAAATTTTACAGCTACATACAAATAGGATCCTTCTGTGATGTACTCTATCCTCTGTTTTTTTTTTTCAGTCACCATTATATCACAGATATCTTTTTGTGTTGACAGAAAAAAACTTATGTGTCATTTTTAATGGCTGCATAGCATTCTGTTTTGCATATTGTTTCCTGAACTACTTTCCTATGAAAGTGTGTTTAAGTCATTTGCAGTTGTTTGCATTAGTATAAATGATGTCACAATGATTATTCCACTATGTTTGAAAATATCCTGATGAATGACCCTGATCACATTGGATTGTAATTATCTGTGTGCCTGTCTTTCCTACCAGACTGTTACTAGCTTCCTGAGGGCAAAAAAACCATTATTTATCTTGTAATCTACAGAACCCTGCAGAGTGCCAGTAGGAGCTTAATATATATTGTTGAAAGAAAGAAGAAATGAATGAATGGATGTTTATATAGTTGGGCACACGTTTATCATCATACATGTCTTCAGTTTTTACTCAACTTTTCATTGGCCTAAAGGCCGGATATCTCTTAGGCATTATTCAATCCCCTACTTGTTCCTAATCTCTCTTTACAGATGTCATTACCACTATAAATTCAATATGTAGCTTTAAGAATTAAAATCTGTCCAAACCATGACTCCGCCATAGACTATGGTGGTCTCTGAAACATATTTTATTAATTGCAGAAAAAAATAAATGCAAATATCTGGCACTTTTTGCCTGACCCTAAGCAGACATGAGTTACTAAGACTGAGATTGTCAATTGCAAGAAAAAATCACATGGTATGTGTGATGCATACTATTTACGGCTGTTGTCCATTATGAGTTCTCTGGAGTACCATTTTCTGCTACAACTGAATGGTCTTGTAAGTTTAACTTACCAACATGACTGCAAAATTGTCTTAAATCACAGAGGGGAAGAGAGGAAAGCCAACTAGAACTGGCTAAAATACTGCTTATGTCTTCATGAGAATCCATCGTTTTCCCCATTTGCTTCTTCAGGATACTAGAACAGCCTGCAAGGTCTTGTGGTGTATTACAACACAGCAGATTATCAACTTGACTCTCCAATGGAAAGAAACACATTGTTGATGGCTCTCTGTTAGAGCTTGCATTTGGTTTATTGATTAATGTATTGCATTGTACTGGGTATATCAGGCAATGGAAGCCAACTGGCCCAGACGATGGAAGTGTTTTGTTAGTGTAAAAAATTTACAAGAGCTTAAGCCATTTTTTATTTCTTCTTGCTGGGCTGAAAGCACTTACCATTGTTGTCCAATATGCTGCAAATGAACATAGTTCAAAAATCACAAAGAGAGTGATATGGAGTTATAGAATTGAAAATAGGATACTGATTGGGTACAAATTCATCAAGCCCCTTTATTTCGAAACAAGCTTTTTGTTGGCATGCCAACACAGCTTGCTTTGGAAGAAGCAAAAGGAACTGTGAGCAAATGATATAGTAGGAAAGTTGACCTCCAGTTAATTTCAGTTGTGCCCAGCTAGCTAACTGTACATCTCCTTCTTTCCAACATTTTTTTTTAGAAAGTTTCAGTTAGTGAGTCATTCGTCCTATATACAGAACACCTAATCTATGGACTGAATATGTATGTCCTCCCAAAATTTCTGTGCTGAAATCCTAATTCCCAAAGCGATGGTGTTAGAAGGTGGAGCCTTTGGAAGTTGATTAGGTCATGAGGGTAGTGCCCTCATAAATGGGATTAGTACTTTAAGAAAAGAGTCTTGAGGGAATTCAGTTGTCCCTTCCACATGTGAAGACACAGTAAAAAGAAGGTCATCTAAGAAACAGAAGGCGGACCCTCACCAGACACAGAGTTTGCTGGATTTAATCATGGATTTCTCTGCCTCCAGAACTGTGAAAAAGAAATTTCTGTTGTTTATAAGCCACCCAGTCTATGGTATTCTGCTATGGAAGCCCGGAAAAAGTAAGACAAATCCATTGCTCAGTTTTTTCAGAAACTTACATAACTCATCTCACGTTAAAAATGGTGAGGCTGGAATTTGAACCCTGGAAATACGGCTCCTAAAGTTGTTCTCTAATTCACTATGCTGTACTGTCTCTGATTGGGTAAACGTGCCATCTACAATAATTTCAGAATTAATTTTATAAAGCAGTCTTTGGCATATATTGCTTCAGATGAAAATTTATCAACTCCCTTTTTCTTAAGATAGTGGTTCTCAATTGTTCTTTTCTAAAACACACATGTCAAATATCATTCTCCCTACAACTATATCACTCTCTTCTCCACAATCTAGAAAGCACACATGAATGCATGTTATTCAAGGTAATATTATTATAGGGATGACTTTAAATCTGATCTTACATTGAATTTGACAGGGTGTAGCAAAAACTTGAGTACAGTGGCCTAACCAAATATTGGTTTACTATTCTCAAATATCCGGAAGTAATGAAGAAGCTAGTGAAAATGTGGTATAGCTGCTTAAGGAATTTGGTAGGAACCCTGGCTCCCTCTACTTTTATGGTTGCCATCTTTAGCATGTGACTTTGATTCTCAAGTTGGCTTTCTCATCTGAAGGTATCACATCTATGTGCAAAACTGGAGGAAGAAGAAGGGCAAAGGACAAGACACAAAAACCAAGTAGACATTTACCAGATGAAACTGTTCCCTTTAATTAGTTTTCCCAAAAGACTCACAGTCTAGTAACATTTACATCTCACTGAACACAACTGTGTCACATGGCCACTCCTACCTACAACAGGATCCATGAAGCTAATATTTTAATATGGGCAAATTCCTTCCCCTTCAAAAATCAGGGTTCTGGTAATAAGAAAGAAAGGGAGAAAGGCTACTGGGCAGGTGACTGGCAGTTTGTGCCATGTATGTAATATCATAAGCAAACACTGGCACTTTTATTGGTAACTGATGACTCTGCAATATACCCTGTTACTTATCACAGGATATCAGTGAGACACTGACTCTATGGTTGAGAGTGTCTGATCTACAGGATGAAGTCCAAATCCCTAAACAAAATATATAAGAAAGGATCTTACCAGTTTAATACTAGCTTACTTTTTAAAATTTATGTTCCACCTTCTCTAGCCCTTTGCTTAAGTCACACGTAACTTGTCTTCATTTTTTAATTCACCGACTTTTGCGCCACTGGTTTTGGCATATGTCCCTTTCTTTGTTCAGAAGACCCTCCTCACTGTCTCCAGCTGGTAAATAACACTTATTCTGCAAGACCCAGTGTGAATACCATCACATCTCTGGAAATGGCCTTAACTTTCTCAGTCATGTCGATTTTGGTGTTTTGTATACACCTCCATTAGCTCACTTGTAATTATTTTCTTTCATATTTGTCACTACTGACATACACTATGGACTCTTAGAGAACGAGGACTATAATTTATTCAACTTTTTCTACCCAGTGCTCCTGCAGTTCTTGGAAGATGCTCAAGACATCTGCTTAAGGGAAAATATAGCTGAGTGTTACCTCCAGTGTATAGGTGACCTACAAGGAGGTGAAGTGACCTGTTTTCACCATAGTCAGTAAAAATGCACTGATCTACACCCCTTAAATCTAGACCTCAGTGGATTAATGGCTGTCAGCAGAAATATGGAAGAGACATATAGTGTTGAGTTTTTTTTTTGGTCTTAGTTGATGATAATAACATAATTCTATAACTTAAAGGTGTTTTCTTTATATCTTCCATTGCCTATTCTTTAGCTCTGTTATCAAGAGATATTCAATTTTTTCTTTCTTTGTGCACAATTTGAGACACAATTTGTATCCTCAAAAAGGCTACTTTTTTTAGATTCTATATATGAGTAAGATCATATCATGTTTGTCTTTCTGTGTGTGTCTTATTTCACCTAATACAGTGTCCTCCAGGCTCATCCATGTTGCTTAAAATGACAGAATTTCATTTTGTTTGATGGTTGAATAGTATTCCATTTTATCTATGTGTGTGTGTGTGTATATGTATGTATATATGTATATACACACACATATAGTCACATATACATACAATGATATATATGTGTGTATATGTATAATATATATAATACATAATATAATATATACTATATTACATATATACACACACACACATATTCATCTGTAGTTGGACATTTAGGTAGAGTCTATATCTTGTCTGTTGTGAATAACACAGAAATTCAGTAAACATGATCAAGGTGCCTGCAATAAACATGGGAGTGCAGATATCTTTCAAAATGCTGATTTTATTTACTTTGGATATATACACAGTAGTGGTATTGCTGAATCATATGATAGTTCTATTTTTAATTTTTTGAGGGACCTCCATAATGAGTAGAATAGTGGTTACCAGGAGCTGGGCATGGTAGTGGCAAGGGAGAAACAGGGGAAGATGGTCAATGTATACAAAATTACAGTTAGGAAGAATAAATTCTGGTTTTCTGTTACACAGTAGGGTGACTAGAGCAAATAATAATGTAATGCACATTTCAAGATAGCTAAAAAAGAATGTTTTGAATATTATCACTCCAAAGAAATGATAACTATTTAAAATAATGAATATGGTAATTACACAGATTTGGTCATTATACAATGTATACATACACTGAAACATCACGTTATATCCCATAAACATAAATATGTCTAATGATTGTATGTCAATTATAAATAAATTAATAAAAATGTTACTGTTTAAGGAAATAAAAGACATTTGAACTTAAAGTGGTTTGAATAATATGGAAAGAATTTACTAGCTTATTAACTTTCAGGTTGTTCAGCGGCTGGTGTATTTACACTTAGCAAATACTTAGTACTTGTCATTAGAGGAAGTTTAGGAGCAATGGGAATTGGATGAGAATACAAAAGGAAAAATTAGTCATAAAAAAACCACAAAATTGAACAAAGGGTTAGAGTAGACATGGTGAGTTCTTGATATGATGCTGCAACCTTACCGTTTCTTCCCTGAGTATATGGAAGACAGACATCACTAAATCAATCAAAACACATTTTTCACCTGAGCCCAGACATGGCTTTAGAAAGCATTTCAGCAGTACGATACTCCAGTTATCTTCTATAAACAAAGGAGGGAAAACATTCCTATCTTTCCCTCATCAGTGCATTCTCCATAAAGACTGTTCATGTCAATATACTACCTGTAACTGGGTGGAGAATGTTTTCCTGACTCCCTTTGCAAAGTGAAGCAAGCATTGTGACTCCAAGATTGAGCTTCCACGTATTGAACTCTTCTGTCAAATCTCTCTCAAGGATTGGGTTCAATGTCTTACAATCGTGGAGTTCCAAACACACTGCTTCTGTTACTTGCTTTCTATTTCTGCTAAAGAATGAGAGGGATCATCCCACCCACAGACTTTACAAATGAGGAGGGATATAGCTAACACGTACTGAATGGCAGTCAACATAGTGAGTGCTTTATATTTACATCTTTTTGTGTTTTATAACAACCACATAAGGTCAGTATTATTGTCCCCATTTTATAGATAGGAGATAGTGTCAAAGAAATTAATTCATTTGCTTGAGATCCCAGAGGTGGTGAGGGATGAAGATAATATTTAATCTGAGATCTGTGACATCTGGCATCATGCTATTGAACTCTGGAGAGTTAGTTTTTTTTTTTGTGATCTTGATAAAATCTGCTTTTTGGGTTCTTTTCATACCACCAAGTAGTTACATTTTTGATGACAGCCTTGAGCTGTACCTTCATACTTTCTTGAGTCTTGCAGACCACAGAGGCAGATGGAAAATGGGTAAACATAGATCAGATATGTGTTAGAAACAATCAATCTATTTAAAACCTCATGCCAATCATGTGAAAATCTGGTCCTCTGGAGACCATCTTGATGGAAATGGAAAGCAAATTTGGGTTTAATCTTCTTATGTCCCTTTTTCTGCAGGACATCGTCCATATCAGGTGATCACTGCTCGAGTTCATCCAGGAGAGAGCAATGCCAGTTGGGTGATGAAGGGTACCTTGGAGTTCCTGGTCAGCAGTGACCCTGTGGCTAGGCTCTTGAGGGAAAACTTCATCTTCAAGATCATACCCATGCTCAACCCAGACGGTGTCATCAACGGCAAGTATGTCAGACACCTGGCTCAGCCCAACTACATTTATGCTACCATAGTAACAATGTCATTTCACCAAGTGGGCGTGATTGGAGAGGCCTCGGTACTCTGCCAGGAATAAACTCTTGGTTTTCTGTTTTCTGGTACAAATAACAGTATACTTTCCATACACACTGATGTCAGTCTCATGGTTTCTCTGAATAGAAAAGTATAGAGTTGAGACCTAGGCAGGAGGATCGCTTGAGACCAGTAGTGCAAGACCAGTCTGGGCAACACAGTGAGACCCGGTCTCTTCAAAATAAATAAGTTAAAAAAATAGGAAGCTATAGAATCATAGGCAATTAATAGCAGAGGAAAATCTAGTTTAACATTTTCTTTTAAAAAGGAGGAAACTGGTGTCCAGGGTAATCAAATGATTTGTCCGAATCACATGGTGGGTTAATGACAAAGTCAGGGCTCAAACTGTGATTTCTTCAGAGTAAGACCAACGCTTTTATTTACTTATTAATATTTACTACAGGGAAATCTTTATTCTCAGTCAGATATAATAGGATACAGTTATAATAATGGTGTCCCTCTAGCTAAATAAAATGTTGGCTGAAAAATAGAAGGTTGAGGTCATTCTTCTCTTTACCTAGCCCTTACAGAACTCTTCGAAATATATGATGGGAAAGATGGTTTCCATGCCTGGTGAGCTCCATCGAAATGGGCCACATTCTCAGAGTTTGTGAGCTGAGGTCCAGACATCAGATGAGGCACCCAAAGTCACATAGGTGGTGCATGAGGGTGACAGGATTAACGTCCACAAAGACGTCTTTCAAACTTTGTGGGCAAAGGATAAAGCCCCTTGCCATGATAATAGATGATTCTTTTTACTATAGGAATGGACATTATATCCTATAAGAAAAAGAGAATACAAGATAAACGGAAAATATTGAAGGAAAAAAATTCAAAATCTACAAATGGAAAATGTATTTTTAATAAAAAAATTAGTATCAAAGAAGCAAAAAAGAATTTAGACAACCATAAAATATAGCAATATTAAAATTGTTAAATGAAAGAGATAAAATGAGAATTACAAAGAAATACTAAACAAAACCAAAACTTCAAAGAGATAAAATGAAAATGACTTAAATAAGAATGATGTAAGAAAATGAAATAATTCATTTTTTAAGAAAAAATTTAAGTGTTAAACAGCCGAGAATAGACTAGCTTCAAAAGATAAGCACCAAAGATAGATAAATTAAAAAGGTTAAAATTATGAAGATGATAAATTACAAAAAGATGAAAAGCATAAATTCCAAATGATGAAATATGTTAAACTATGTTAAAGGAAAGCAAGTACAAACTACAGACCATAAAAATAATATTTCAGTACACACACACACACACACACACACACACACACACACAGAGAGAGAGAGAGAGAGAGAGAGAGAGAGAGAGAGAGAGAGAGATAAGACACCTATGTGTTCTTCACAGGTGAGCTCCTCCCAGCTTAGCAGTTGCTGGATTTCATTTTATTTAATTTTTTTATGGTGATTATTTGAGGGCAGAGAATGTTGGGCAGAGAGCAGGGTTTCTTCTCTTTCTCTGTGGTGACTGATTGGCCTTTAAGCACATGGGAAAATGGGATGCCAAGTCCTTCACTAAGAAACTCGATCAGACCTTGGAAAGCAATTAGCCTTCTGAGCTCTCAAGCTTGAAAGGCCCAAAGCAGTGTTCACTCCTGGTCAAACAGAACTCAGCTGGCTCTTGCTATGTGCTCCTTTAACGGCAGAGAACAGCTCTGGGACATCAGTGAATGGCTCCTCCCTGCTTGAGCAGCCAAGGATTTTACTAGCAAGCTTTCTCAGCCTAAATGGATGAAAAACAGTTATGCAAGGCATCTTGAGGGACATGATCCCATTTTGACATTTCTCATCCAAACTGGCTCTTTTCCGAATCTCTCCTTCGCTGAAATTGTCTGAGGTCCAGTAGAGAATGAAAGAGCCCTGGATCTAGAGTCATAAGATTCGTTGGGAATTCTGGCTTTTCTCCTGCCCTAGTCAGTTTTCTCTTCTGTTAGAAGAGGAAGACAATATGCTCCCTGTTGACCATTCTGGAAAAGGTCTCAGAAGCCCAAGGCAATATTCAAGCTCAGGGATTAAGTATTATAGTTTCTTCAATGTTAAATGCTTACACCTCCAAATCAGGGGCTTTATCCAGATCTCTGGTTTAAAGGTTAATGTGATCTCAGTCACTGAGTATCGTCCTGGCCTGGACACACACTATTTCCAGCTCATAGCTGGTTGCTTTGGGTTCCCAAATGGCAGGCCAGCTTCTTCTTAATGACACTGGCATTTATCATCATTACCATTATTTATTATGACTAAAATTACCTTTTTATTTATATAGCATCTTTCATCATGGAGCTCAAGGCACTTTGTAAATCACTTGGATTACCCAAACAATTTTGGCTGAAAGGGACTTGGAAATCGTAGTGTTATTCTACTGAAGGAAAAATCCACAGGTCATAGCACAACATTTTATGAAAAAACTTGAGACTGCCTGAATGTATAATGTCTCATCATAAAAGAGCTTAAAAGTCTCAGTGCCTGAGCCCTCCTTAGAACATACCTAACACATGGTTTATCTAATTTCTGCTTGAACTAGTTCTGTGATTGACATTTTACTTCAGGGCCTGCCTACTCTGTTGTGTATAATCAGGTGGATTTATGTCTTACTGTGTTTTCATCTTTGTCCTGTGAGCTTCACCCATTTTAATCATTCCTCCCTTAGGATATCCCATGGATAAAACCTAATCCCCCTCATCCATGCCTGAACTTCCCCATGTGAAGTTCTCTCCAACCTTGATGCGGTTCACCTAAATCTTCTGTATATGGTATTTTTTCTGATGTTCTCATCTTCGTGATTTTCTCTGAGTATATTCTTATTAATAGGCTCCTTTTTGTGACACTGTGGTCTTTTGTCCTTTGTAATGTATTTTAACAGTTTTGGGGAAAGAGGTTTTTTTTGGTTACATGGATAAGTCATTTTAGTGGTAATTTCTGGGATTTTTGTGCACCCATCACCCGAGCAGTGTACATTGTATCCAATATGTAGTCTTTTATTCCTCACTCCCCAACCCTTCCACGACAAGTCTCCAAAGTCCAGTATATCATTCTCATGCCTTCGTGTCCTCATAGCTTAGCTCCCACTTACAAATGAAAACTTACGATATTTGGTTTTCAATTCCTGAGTTACTTCACTTAGAATAATAGTCTCCAACTCCATCGAAGTTACTGCAAAGTCCATTATTTCATTCCATTTTATTTCATGGTGAGATATCTATATCTATATATCTATATCTATATCTATCTATCTATCTATACATATATATATATATCACATTTTCTTTATCAACTCATTGGTTGATGGCACTTAGATTGGTTCCATATCTCTGCAGTTGTGAATTGTGCTGCTGTAAACATGCATGTTCAAGTGTCTTTTTCATATAATGACTTCTTTTCCTTTGGGTAGATATCCAGTAGTGGGATTACTGGATCGAATGGTAGTTCTACTTTTATTTCTTTAAGGAATCTCCATACTGTTTTTTCATAGTGGTTGTACGAGTTTACATTCCTATCAGCAGTGTAAAAGTGATCTCTTTGCACCACATCCATGCTAACATCTATTACATTTTGAATTTTTAATTATGGTAATTGTTGCAGGAGTAAGGTGGTATCTCATTGTGGTTTTAATTTGCATTTCCCTGATAATTAGTGATGTTGAGTATTTTTTTTCATATGTTTCTTGGCTACTTGTATATCTTTTGAGAACTGTCTATTCATGTCCTTTGCCCACTTTTTGATAGGAGTTTTGTTCTTGCTATTTTGTTTGAGTTCCTTGTAGATTTTGGATATTAGTCCTTTGTTGGATGCATAGTTTGCAAGGATTTTTCTCCCACTCTGGGTTGTCTGTTTACTCTGCTGATTATTTCTTTTGCTGTGCAGGAGCTTTTTAGTTTAATTAGGTCTCATCTATTTTGTTGTTGCAACATTTGCTTTTGGGTTCTTAGTCATGAATTCTTTGCCTAAGCCAGTGCCTAGAAGAGTTTTTACAATATTATCTTCTGGAATTTTTATGGTTTCAGGTCTTAGATTTAAGTCTTTGATCCATCTTGAGTTGATTTTTGTATAAGGTGAGAGATGAGGATCTAGTTTCATTCTATACATGTGGCTTGCCACTTACCCCAGCACCATTTGTTGAATAGCATGCCCTTTTCTCACTTTATGCTTTTGTGTGCTTTGTCAAAGATCACTTGGTTGTTAAGTATTGGCTTTATTTCTGGGTTTTCTATTTTGTTCCATTGGTCTACATGCGTATTTTTATGCTAGCACCATGCTGTTTTGGTAACTATAGCCTTATAGTATAATTGAAGTCAGGTAAAAAGATGCCTCCAGATTTGTTCTTTTTTCTTAGTACTGCTTTGGTTATGCGGGCTCTTTTTCGTTTGTTTGTTTCATATGAATTTTAGGATTGTTTTTTCTAGTTATTTGAAGAATGATGATGGTATTTTAATGGGAATTACATTTACTCTGTAGACTGCTTTTGGCAGCATGGTTATTTTCACAATATTGACTCTACCTATCCATGAGCATGGGATGTGTTTCCATTTGTTTGTGTCACCTATGTTTTTTTTTTTTTTTCAGCAGTGTTTTGTTTTCCTAGTAGAGGTATTTTACCTCCTTGGTTAAGTGTATTTCTAGGTTATTTGTTTATTTATTTATTTTTACAGCTGTTGCAAAAGTGACTGAGTTCTTGATTTGATTCTCAGCTCGGTTGCTGTTGGTGTATAGCCGTGCTACTGATTTGTGTATATTGATTTTGTATCCTGAAACTTTACTGAATTCATTTATTAGATGTGAGAGCTATTTGGATGAGTCTTTAGGGTTTTCTAGGTATACAATCATACCATTGGCAAACAGTGACAGTTTGACTTCCTATTTACTGATTTGGATGCCCTTTATTTCTTGTCTGATTGCTGTGGCTGGGACTTCCAGTACTATGTTCAATAGATGTGATTAATGTGGACTGTGTGTTGTCTGATCAGCAAAGAGGCAATCCTTGCATAAAGATTAGAGAACCAAAACCTGAACTTGGCACTTAAACTACAAAGCTTTACTTCTCTCTCACAAATAAAAATGGACCTTATGGAGCTTGCAATAATGAGTAAAAGTAGACCAGTTTCCTTTTGTGGTGATGGTGATGGAGCTTCTGAGAGTGGCTGATAGCTTTTGGTAAGAGTGGCCAGTGGAATAAAGGCATGATTTCCCAGCAAAATTTAGGGAGTCCTGCCAAGCCAAGGATCTCTTAGCAACTTGTCTGAAGAGGAAAAGAAAATACAAATATGAAAGGTTATGTTAATTTCAAAAACAAACAAACAAACATTTTGTCATCTTTCTGGCCTGGAAGTTTGTGTTGAATTGGGCTGAGTTCTAAGTAAATCAGGACTGATCCAGCGGTTCCTTGACACTTAAAAGTCTTCCCAAGGTGGGGTAAAAAAAGAATGGGCACCCAACAGATCTTGTTAGAACAGAAGTGATAATTGGTGGCTGGATTAGAGTGGTGAGTGGGGTGAAGACAGGTGATTCCTGAACTGCATCAAAGGTAGAAATGATGTATAACGAGCACGGGGTGAGGGAGAAGAAATTCAAGGATGATTCCCAACCTTTTTATCTTGGTTGTTGGGCGGTAGTGACAAAATAATTTTTATAAAGTCAACACACAGTCTAACATTTTATTTACAGGAGAACCAGGGCATATTGATTCTTAGAGTATATACAACTCTAAAAACTTGATTATCTTTTTTCAAGGCCATTGTGGAACAGAAGCAAACAGCAATAAAGAGCAAAGACTCCACTGTAAGTAAATACACCAAGGTATTAAAACATAATAGCTGAATGCACTAGAGGAAACAAATCAAACTATAAAAATCAGATAAAAAATCTTGACCATTTAAACAATCTGGGACCATTTAAAGTTAGTGCCAGTAGTGTTTACTCCACTGTGGGTTGTGAAGACTTTAAAATAAGAGCACTCACAGAATCTATCTAAAAAATTATTCAGCACCTTTTATGGACCAAGAAAGAAGCTAGTTCTTTTACATATATTGTCTTATTTAATCATCACTATAGCCCAACAAATGTAGGTCTTCTATGCAATTTCTAGATAAGAAAACTGGAGCAAACAGGGGTTCAGTTTTGAGTGCAGTTTAAACAGCTGGTGTTACAGAACCAGGAACTTAAGTCTATCCTACATTACTTTGCTGTAGTTATTTAAGGGAATTAGAATGTAAGAACCTTAACATGTTCTTGCAGGGCAGATTCTTGTATATTATTTAGTCCCAGTCATTCAAATGATAAAGAAACAGACTAAAGAAATAAATGAGTTATCCACAATTACATAGCTAGTTCAAGGTGGAACTGGTATAAGAAATCGTCTAGGTAATGAAAACACACACACACACACACACACACACACACACACACACCCCCATGCCCAAGGTTGTATGACTAGCTTGTGGGAGAGCTAACTTCAAATCCCTGTTTGTTTTGGTCTATCAGGTCTTCCCAACCTTGGATGGAGATTAATAAATAAAGTCTCAGCCCCATCACCTGGTTGGTTCTGAAATTCGTCTTGCTGACTCAGACCTTCATATCCAGGGTGCCTGGAAGAAGCCATGGCGCAACTTTGCCCAGATTTCTGTCATTCTTGCCCAGGATGAATGAATTGGTTCATCCTCGCTTCCTAGCTTGGCTTGATCCTGGATACTCTACCTTGACTTTCCAGCTTTCTCTACTAGAGAATGCCATGTCCTTCCCTGTCACTGCCAGCTTTTGGCTGCAAACACTACGCAGCTGACTGTGAATATTTATTGTCATGGGGCTTCTGTTCCACGACCCGCTTTCACTCAACTCTCCAGGATCACCAGGGGCTTAGACTGCCACCTCTGGGCTGGACCATGCCTTTTCCTTCCCATTTTGACCTCAGCTCTACTTTTGAATGTATTTAAAGTCCTTTGATATAATAACATGCAGCAGTGGTCCTCAGACTTTTGGATTTCACAGATCTGTTGAATTTAAATAAACAGAGGAGTGATTAGTAAGTATGTCACTTTTTATTTGAACAAGTAAGAATGGAAGATACTCTCTGAGACCCCAAAGAATTGACTGGGGAAAGTTTCAGTCTCATTTGTTTCTTGAGCTGCTGCCTTTTCTACATGGGATCATGCAGATAACCCAGGAGCAAGTGATGCTGGGCCTGTAGATCATGGCAATGAGCATACTTGCCATGTTCACTATAATCCATGCTGCTGATACCCATGAAGGCTTCTCTGTGGACAGGAAGAAGTGTGTAGTCAATGAGTATGTTAGTTATTCTCACTGTTAATCATCCTGTTCCAGGAACAGAGAAAATTCTGGAACAGGAAAAGGTGCCTGAAAAATGGGCCCTTAAGGGAAAGAAGCAATGCGCCTGAGCCTTAAATTGGGAATACTCAGGTCTAACCAGGGGGTCCCTGTAGGTCACAGAGGAAAGACAGCATCTGCCCTATGGAGGAGGCCAGAGGAGACAAGTAGCCTCTTGAGAATGAGAACAGCTATACTAATAATCAGTTTTAATTTTTTTGAGTAGTTATCTGTTGCTATATCATTGACCATTTAAGGGTTAATCAGTCTTCCAGTCTTGTTTCAGCTATGCTACTGGGCTTTAAAGAAAGTGCCTGTGCCTAAGATTGGTGAAGGGGAAAAGTGGCACTAATACTTAATGAAATTCCTAAGGGAACAGTGGGAACAGTACAATGGCTAATACATTTTAAGAGTTGTACTCAGTAAAATGAGAACATTTAAGAAAATAAAATACATTTGTTTTCTAATTATAAAAATGATACATGATACAGCCAAGATAATAGGTGTTTCAAAAATAAGACTTAATAAAAGGAATTAGTACAAATCGAATACAAGGTTCATGCAAGTGGTAGAAGTCTAAGTTCAAAAGAAGATGCAAAAACAAACAAACAAACAAACAAACAAAGAAAACCCAGGAGATTAAGAACTGCAGAGGCAGCTACCAGAACTGTAGAGGCAGCTACCGCCTGTAATAATGGAGGATGCAAATGGAAGAGGAGGAGTTACCAGAACCTAGCAGGTTGAGGAGCTCCATGAGGCTGGTGTTTGGAACTCTGTGAAGGGACACTGATCTGGATAGGGCTTCAGTGCACAGCAGGCACAGCCTAGAGGGTGAAGGAGTCTAGAGTGGCCTGTATCCAAATAGCAAATAACCATTTGGTTCTTCCTGCTGCTAATGCCTTTGATGGAGTGCAGCAATGTTGGTTCTGTGGGAGCTGAAGGAGTAGGGATTGACACATTTGATGGCAGTTGCTCTGGCCTTGTTAACTGGAACTGGGAAACAGAAAGGGTGTGTTTTTCTTTCTCAACTTGCCTTCCTATCTTTCTCTAGGGCTTCTCATTGGCAGAACCTACTGTCAACTGTCAAGGGCATCTGAGCACTGTAGACTGCAGAGTTTTAGCAACAGGTGAAAATAAGTGCAAAATATCTATTTACGGAGTACTCAACATGCCCTAGTATGGTTCTTAGCACTGTGTCTATGTGACTTCATTGTTTTCAAAAACAAAATGATTTTATTGTTTCCAGTGGAAACAATAACACATCATTATTATAAACAATTCAATATGTATAGAAAAAGCTTAAGGAAGAAATGTAAAGGCACCTAAATTCACAACTATTGCATTGTATAATTCCAAAGGGCATCATTTACATTATAATCTATTATAATTACATAGTGCCTCTGGAATTTTGTAACATAGAGGGTCTTCCTGAGTCAAGCTGCCCAGAGAAAAACATTATTAGCAAGTTGAAGGAGATATTTTAGCCATTTGTCTATAAATTGACAGCTTTAGGTATATCAGCTAAATCTAAGTATGTTTCTATTTTAACTTTCATAAGATAATATTCTATTTTAATTTTCATTGGATAATATATTTTGAAGTATAATTTATAAACTAACCACATCTTCCTATCGCAAAAATACAAATTAAATGATCAGTTTAAAAAATAACCATTTTTTAGTATAGATGGGGCCATAATTAATGTAAACAATTCCTCATTATAAACTGTAGAGAGATAAATCTTTTGTTTATTCTTAGCGATTTTTTTCTGGTTATTTTCTTTTTTTTTTTTTGGTTGTTTCAGTTTTATTTTATTATTATACTTTATGTTCTAGGTTACATGTGTACAACATACAGGTTTATTACATATGTATACATGTACCATGTTGGTGTGCTGTACCCGTTAACTCATCGTTTACATTAGGTATATCTCCTAATGCTATCCCCGCCCCCCGACTCCACAACAGGCCCCAGTATGTGATGTTCCCCTTCCTGTGTCCAAGTGATCTCATTGTTCAATTCCCACTTATGAGTGAGAACATGCGGTGTTTGGTTTTCTGTTCTTGTGATAGTTTGCTGAGAATGATGGTTTCCAGCTGCATCCATGTCCCTACAAAGGACACAAACTCATCCTTTTTTATGGCTGCATAATATTCCGTGGTGTATATGTGCCACATTTTCTTAATCCAGTCTGTCACTGATGGACATTTGGGTTGATTCGAAATCTTTGCTATTGTGAATAGTGCCGCAATAAACATACGTGTGCATGTGTCTTTACAGCAGCATGATTTATAATCCTTTGGGTATATACCCAGTAATGGGATGGCTGGGTCAAGTGGTATTTCTGGTTCTAGATCCTTGAGGAATCGTCACACTGTTTTCCACAATGGTTGAACTAGTTTACAGCCCCACCAACAGTGTAAAAGTGTTCCTATTTCTCCACATCCTCTCCAGCACCTGTTGTTTCCTGACTTTTTAATGATTGCCATTCTAACTGGTGTGAGATGGTATCTCATTGTGGTTTTGATTTGCATTTCTCTGATGGTGAG
>NW_016814758.1:828928-904408 GCF_001698545.2 Rhinopithecus bieti | reverse complement strand
GCTTCCTTCAGGGTCTCTTGTAAGGCAGGCCTGGTGGTGACAAAATCTCTAAGCATTTGCTTATCTGTAAAGGATTTTATTTCTCCTTCACTTATGAAACTTAGTTTGGCTGGATATGAAATTCTGGGTTGAAAATTCTTTTCTTTAAGAATGTTGAATATTGGCCCCCACTCTCTTCTGGCTTGTAGAGCTTCTGCCAAGAGATCTGCTGTTAGTCTGATGGGCTTCCCTTTGTGGGTAACCCGACATTCCTCTCTGGGTGCCCTTAACATTTTTTCCTTCATTTCAACTTTGGTGAATCTGACAGTTATGTGTGTTGGAGTTGCTCTTCTCGAGGAGCATCTTTGTGGCGTTCTCTGTATTTTGTGAATTTGAATGTTGGCCTGCCTTGTTAGGTTGGGGAAATTCTTCTGGATAATATCCTGCAGAGTGTTTTCCAACTTGGTTCCATTCTCCCTGTCACTTTCAGGTATACCAATTAGACGTAGATTTTGTCTTTTCACATAATCCCATATTTCTTGTAGGCTTTGTTCATTTCTTTTTACTCTTTTTTCTCTAAACTTCTTTTCTCACTTCATTTCATTCATTTGATCTTCAATTACTGATACTCTTTCTTCCAGTTGATCGAGTCAGTTACTGATGCTTGTGCATTTGTCATATAGTTCTCGTGTCATGGTTTTCATCTCTATGAGGTTGTTTATGGACTTCTCTGCGTTAGGGTATTCTAGTTATTCATTTGTCAAATTTTTTTTCAATGTTTTTAGTTTCTTTGTACTGGGTTTGTATTTCCTCCCTTAACTCTGAGAAGTTTGATCAACTGAAGTCTTCTTCTCTCAACTCGTCAAAGTCATTCTCTGTCCAGCTTTGTTCCATTGCTGTCGAGGAGCTGTGTTCCTTTGGAGGGGGAAAGGCATTCTGATTTTTTGAATTTCCAGCTTTTCTACACTGCTTTTTCCCCATCTTTGTGGTTTTATCTACCTTTGGTCTTTGATGATGGTGACGTACTGATGGGGTTTTGGTGTGGGTGTCCTTTCTGTTTGTTAGTTTTCCTTCTAACAGTCAGGACCCTCAGCTGTAGGTCTGTTGGAGTTTGCTTGAGGTCCACTCCAGTCCCTGTTTGCCTGGGTGTCAGCAACAGAGGCTGCAGAAAAGAGAATTTTGCTGAACAGCAAATGTTGCTGTCTGATTGTTGCTCTGGAAGCTTTGTCTCAGAGGTGTACCCGGTCGTGTGAGGTGTGAGGTGTCAGTTTGCATCTAGTGGGGGATGTCTCCCAGTTAGGCTACTCGGGGGTCAGGGACCCACTTGAGCAGGCAGTCTGTCTATTCTCAGATCTCAACTTCTGTGCTGGGAGAATCACTACTCTCTTCAAAGCTGTCATACAGGGACATTTACATCTGCAGAGGTTTCTGTTGCTTTTTGTTTGGTATGCCCTGTCCGTAGAGTTGGAGTCTACAGAGGCAGGCAGGCCTCCTTGAGCTGCAGTGGTCTCCACCCAGTTGGAGCTTCCCTGCTGCTTTGTTTACCTACTTAAGCCTCAGCAATGGTGGGCGCCCCTCCCCCAGCCTCGCTGCCACCTTGCAATTAGATCTCAGACTGCTGTGCTAGCAATGAGGGAGGCTCTGTGGGCATGGGACACTCCAAGCCAGGCGTGGGATATAATCTCCTGGTGTGTTGTTTGCTAAGACCCTTGGTAAAGCACAGTATTAGGGTGGGAATGACCTGATTTTCCAGGTGTTGTGTGTCATGGTTTCCCTTGGCTAGGATAAGGACTTTCCTTCCCCCTTGCACTTCCCAGGTGAGGTGATGCCTTGCCTGGCTTTGGCTCTCACTTATTGGGTTGCACCCACTGTCCTGTACCAACTGTCCAACACGCCCCAGCAAGATGAACCCAGTACCTCAGTTGGAAATGCAGAAATCACCCGTCTTCTGTGTCGCTCATGCTGGGAGCTGGAGGCTGGAGCTGTTCCTATTCGGCCATCTTGGGCGCCCCCCTCTCTGGTTATTTTCTTAAGATAAAGTTTTAAAGTACTCAGTTGAGTCAGATGTTATGCGTATTTTATATTTGATACATATTGTTGCCAGATTACCCTCCTTAGAAAATTCACAGTTTATATTCCTTGTACTAATGGATAAAAGTGACTGTTCCTCATATCCTTGTTAACACTACACATTATCAACCTTTTCATTTTTTTGTCAATCTAATTGGATAAAGTTATGATTTTTAATTTTTTTATATTTATAACTTCTAATTATTACAACTACCTGAAAAAGTAAATAGTTTAATTTCATTTTGCAGACCAAAAAATAAAACTGAGGCAAAAGGAGATTGAGTGACATACTCAAGGTCAGTCCCATGTCTAATAAGTTTCAGAGTCAGAAATTAAACTCAGGTTCATCTGGTTGCAAATCTCTTGTTCTTTTCATTAGGGCTATACAGCCCCACTATGTCAAAGCTTCTAGACAATCATGCTGGTGTCTTTCCTCTTGAATGTTTCCAGCATAGAACTTGGGAAGTGGTAAGTGCACAATATATGTTTTGTAAGTCTAGTTCTGAGTATACCTAATCTTTCTAAAGTCTCTGAAAATGTGGCCCTCCAGGTAAGGTCATTCCAGAACAGAAGGACTCTAAAATGTTTTACTGTAGGTCAGATAGGAAGATAAAGTTTGTGTACTACTCATTGAAGTTATGATTTTGTTGTACTTGTGGGCATAACAATCACTTAGCATTTTTAATTTCCTTTTTCTCCTTTTAGTCATCATTTACTGTCTTGAAAGAATTACTGAAGACATACTGGGGAGCCTTGTTTTATGTCTGGGCATTCTCCAACAGGCTAAGGTTGAATAAGCATGGGGTCCGTGGATCCTTCCAAGCTGGATTTATTTTGGGACTCTTGGATCATGTGGGGGAATGATTCCCTTTCCCATGATTCACTGGTCCATGTTTGGCTTCTGAAATGCACATTCCCTGTATGCCTATGGGTGTGAGTTTTGCAGTGCTCACCCTCAAAGCTAGGACAGAGGACCAGGACTCCTCTGCAGGAGGGAGAAGGAGTGACAGGAAGAAGCAGGGCAGACCCGCAAAGGCAGAGGGAAACTGGCTGTCACAGGGTGAGCTCCCAGAAGGTGTTTCTGTCTCTCTTTCTCTCCCTGTCTCTATCTCTGCTTCTCAATATTTTTCAATCTGTAACTCATCAAGGCATTGCATCCCCTCTGAAAGCTTACATGATCACAAGCTGAAGAACCTGTAGGAGAAAGTTCTATATGTTCTGTGGCCTCTGGGAAATGAATAATTCTGTTGATATTTTCTGTAGAAATGATGCTAATGAAAAGATGGGGGAGTAATATTCCCCTGACTACCTTGTGAATTCTCATTCCAAGGTTTCAGCTGCAAACTTCTCCTTTCAGGCATAGGCCAGGGCAATTCGAAGCTCCTGCTGTAACATCTCTCTGTGAAATGTTTGCTATCCGAAAAATCACAATCTCTTAGCAGTTAAAGCTTAACCTCTACCAGTCATCTGTTCCTTCCACATGGAACTCAACTGCTCTTCCTGGGAGCTGACAAAGGAGCTTAAACTTGCAATCATGTTTAATTCCTGAGTTTCATTCCTCACATTTTAATTTAGATTGCTTTGCTATTTTGTACTGTTTGAAACAGAGCAGAATTATTGGTGGATGGAAATTTTTGCTTTATTTGGTTTTAGACAAATTTAAGAATTTTGAGACATGAAGCAGAGATTGAATGTTTGGATGAAAATGTCAATCTGGGTTCTGGTTCTACCCTGTTTATTCATCTCTGTGTCAAGATGCTCTAAGGGGAGATGGGCAAAAGAGTTTTAATCTTCCTTTGTGTTATTTTCCTTATATTTAAAATGGGGAAAATTGTTATTCTGATTCAGAAGGGGTCTGAGGAACTATAATTTTTCCTCACTTTCTCCTGCCCTCACTGGGAAAAAAGTAGGGNTTCCTGAGTTTCATTCCTCACATTTTAATTTAGATTGCTTTGCTATTTTGTACTGTTTGAAACAGAGCAGAATTATTGGTGGATGGAAATTTTTGCTTTATTTGGTTTTTAGACAAATTTAAGAATTTTGAGACATGAAGCAGAGATTGAATGTTTGGATGAAAATGTCAATCTGGGTTCTGGTTCTACCCTGTTTATTCATCTCTGTGTCAAGATGCTCTAAGGGGAGATGGGCAAAAGAGTTTTTAATCTTCCTTTGTGTTATTTTCCTTATATTTAAAAATGGGGAAAATTGTTATTCTGATTCAGAAGGGGTCTGAGGAACTATAATTTTTCCTCACTTTCTCCTGCCCTCACTGGGAAAAAAGTAGGGGTGGCGGTCTCAGCCATTTTGAATGCGAAGATACTCTCCTAGACAAAAAAAAAAAAAAAAAAAAAAAAAAAAAAAAAGGAACATTATAGGAATAGTCTAATCTCACAGCTTTTGTTTACAACTTTATAAGATGAAAGACACATATTTAAATTTTAAAAAATATGCAGAAGTAACTGTTTTCTGTCTTAAATTCCTGCCTGACAAATTCCTGTCAGTAATTCCCAAATCATCGTCTGTAGGGAATTTGCAGGGCATCCACAATGCGTCTTCAGACAAGTGGAAGGAGGTGGAGAGACCCATGAAGAACATGGCACTTGGTGCAACCGTCCAAACCTCTGTCCGTAAACCACAGACGTAGTATGGACTCAAAGAGCACTGAGGGCCCTGGTTCTAGCGGGCAACACACTCAATCTTGCTGATGAACTTGTTCATAGAGATCAAAATGGAAATTATTTGCTCTGGAAACTCTTAAGGTCCTGCTGCTAAGTCATTTGCATAGTGTTAAATGATGCATAGTGCTGGGGCTGGGTTCTGGGAGTGTGTTCCCAAGGGCTTCCTCACTTACACCCCATTCCCACCACCGCCTGCATACACAGAAGGCGTCAGGAGCTTGAGGACTCCATTTGCCTTCCTCAGACATTGCAGTTTTGAATAAATATTACTATTTATTATTCCCGAATTTAGAGTTATTAATTATATCAGCATAAACCTAATTTATGCCGTCATAAACAGCGATAATAAATGCTGCCAAATTCTAATACCCAGCTCTTGCCAACTGTGCCTGTAGTTGATGGGTTTCCCCCCGTCACTTCCCAGAAGCATTAAATTAAAAATGATTCAGTGTAACAGAATCATTGATCAAGTTGGGGCTGAGGCTCCTCGGGAAATGCATTTGTTTTGTTCAATGCTTTGCTCTTTCATTGGCTGGGCAGCTTCTGATTCTGTCTGCATTCCAGTGTTTCTCCTTTCCTTCCTCCCCTCCTCTGGTCCTCCTATAGGAGGAAGAAATCCGGGCAGGAATGCAGGGATAGAGGGAGGCAGATAAGCATCTATTCTTTTATTCTAAATTTAGACATCTCTCTTTTAGACATCTCTCTTCTTAGCATCCCCATTTCTAACATTTTATTTCAACATAAACTTAGAAGTCTTTATAAAGCAAACCCTTGGGTATAATATAGATGTGTTATTTCTCAATTTCCATCACATCTATCATGTATTTAGGGATGAATGTTATACATGGCTTCCTAAAATACATGAAAGTCTATAATGGGAAAATAGGAAGCATAGCCCTGACAACCCCCGCCAAAACTGAGGAAGCTTTTCCTTTTGGTATTTACTCTCAGGGGTGATCTGATTTTGCAGAGGAAGAGGAAAAGCCTGTCCCTGTGTTATCAGAACTATAATGCAATCTTATTGCTTTTCTCGAGGAGAAACAATTTTTACTTCTCTTTCATTCTCCCTGGCTTTTGCTTTGTTTTCATCTGTGATGATTGTAGTGATGATGTAGTATAAAAAAATTCCCACAAGACAGTCAGAAGAAGACCCACTTTAGGTCAAAATTAGCTTCTTTATAGCTGTGTGGCTTTGGACAATATACTTAACTTCTCTACCCCTGTTTGCTCTGCTTTTTAAGGGAGTAGTAAGCCCTAACCACTGCACCTCACTTGATTAATATCACAATCAAGTACCATAGTACTTCAAAACTATTAAGTACTGAACAAAGGTAATCGTTCCTTTTATTGTGTTTTGATGCCTAAATTTCAATGGTAGGGCATTTACACTCTTCTCAATGGCCAGGCCAAGCAGTCTTAATAATCTTTTTCCTGCTTTTCATTTTTTAGTTTTGCAAAGAGATATAGGATAAGCCATGGTAATAAGCTAGAAATTCTAAATTTTGCAGAGGAAGAGACAAGGTCAAATAGATAAATATGTATACATATTTCATATAGAGAGATCTTGTTAAAGTTTTGGTTATCCTTTTGGTTTTAAAATTATGGGGCAAGTATAGAACTGAATAGATTGTACAAAAAAATCAGCAACAGAGGAAGCTTGGAACTGGGGAGTTCAGCTAACGCCTTTTTTCCTCATGCTTACTCATCAAATAGATTTAACTGGCACCTTGGAATGGACAAAAACCCTGGCTTCTTGCCTTCAGAAGCTAGCCTATCATCAGCCTCCATCAAGGCATCTCCAAGAGCTTTTCAGGGTGTCTATAATGAGCAGCATCTGTGGTCCATGGAGCCTGTCTTCCCCAGCCTGGGGACTGCCTCCCTGGGGTGGGTACCCAAGCCCCAAGATCACAGAAGCCCAGTTTCCTGGAAAAGTACACCCTATCAGGAACTAGAAGGAATTGTACCTCGAAGGCTGGCATTGGAAAGTTGCCTGAGAGCCTTCTGCTCCCTGTTCTGGATTATTCTGCCTGGCAGTCCAGAGTTTATAAGCAGGAAAGTCAAAGGCAGCACATACACTTTAATAATGCAGATCCACCTCCTTGCCCCAGTTTCCAGGTTGCTTTTTCCTTGGCGATTCATCCCTCTGAGCCACCTAGCCCTTTTGGATTATTAGTCTTACTCCTCCATTGCCCAGCTTTCATCTTGCAAATATGCTCCCATACATCTTCACTCCACAGAAAATGCTTTCTTCTCTATTTCCAGCTTCTTTCTGTCCCCCACCCTTTCCCCTGGTCCAATAACTAATGACCAGGCAGATAAATAAGAAACATAACTATTTTTGCCCATTTTTTTTTGTTACTCTGCAGAGTTATATATATATATATGGAAACAATACATATGGAAACAAATCTTATTACTAAACTAATTACAATAAATAAAAAATAACTGAGAGTGGAGCTTAAAGGAGGGGACATAGCAGGGGAGTGATTACAGCAGGATTTTAAAATTTTAATTTACTAGTGCCAGTCTCTGCCACTCTGTTCATACCCTGCTTAGGAGATTGTGTCTAATTAGGGATTGGCTGCTATTGCTCTTTGAAAATACCCACTCCTAGCTGACTTATCCCTTAGGTCTTAAAAGGGGAAATTTGGCCCAAGGAATCCCTTGAAAAATCTCTTCGTCAGCAGCCCAATGTTGGAAAACAGCAGTATTTAGCATGTTAAGTTGCATCATCATTGAAGCTTGGGAATTGCGAATAATTACTTGGCATTTTTCCCTCTGTAGATAATATTCTCTTAACTAGTCTACACAGACATGCATTCACCCCATCATCTGTAGATCTCCAAGTCAAGGACACAGTACACCCTTTTGTAGAATACGCTGGTGCTGACCAATCTTAGAGTTAAACTATTTTTCTTTATAGCCAATCTAATTTTATCCAAAAGCAATTTATGTCCATTTGTTTTTACATGGCCACAGAGGAAGTGTGGAATACTTATTTCTTTTTCATTAATCATGACTATTATCCTATTTCTGATAGTCATCTTTCCAAGTTCTTTTGGTATTTGAGTTGCTTGTCTTTCTTTTTGATCCTAAACCTTGTATGTGCAGTGTTTAGTCCCAACACACAGTGTTTTAACTCTAATTGTCAGTGTTTGGTTTCCTTAACTTTCTCCAAATTGCTCTTGAGTGTGGAAGGATGAGATCGTGCAGCATAGTGGCTTTCCAATGCCTCTTAACATCTTTCTTCAACACCATCCTTAAACTTCAAATGCATTTATTTATTTATTTTTTTTTTAGAAGCAAAACTGCAAGTTTATTTTGGTCACCTAAGGTGTGGGGAAGAGGTCTGTCGGCCTCCGGCAAAGAAGGCCGACAGAGTTCCCCGGTGGGGCTCTCGGACGGAGTTCCTGCAGTCCTGACATCCTGACAGGAGTGGAGGACTGAGGAAGGCCGCCCAAATGCATTTATTAATTCATGTGGCCGTGTGGCCTTCTAAGTTGCTCTAAACAAGTGGCCTTGTCATCTACACATTTGAAATATAGGACAAATACAAAATTTAGACACAGTTACTATAACACTTCTTCCCTCAACCACTGCCATCACCACCATCTCTACTATCACCACCACCATCAATGACATTACAAGAAAATGGCAAATATTGAATGAGCACTTAACACATGCTTGACAATGCTAAACACTTTACATACATTGTCTTTTAATTCTCACACAACCCTCTGTGGTAAATATTAATAATATCTTGACTTTACTAATGAAAAAAGTAATATTTTAAGAGCAAAATAAGTATCCCAGGGCATTCAGAACACAGATAGTATTTGAATAAAAAGAATATTCAATTCAGTATTCTTTTTTCTTGTTTTGATTCTAGATCCTGCCCACTTACCACTACATTATATATGAAATCAGAAGTTATAGAATTCTGTAATGTTAGAGGTGAAAGGCACCTTACATTTCAACAAACCAGCCCCACCCTTTCTTTATAGAAGATAAAAATAAAAGATGCTCAGTAAGGTGACAGTAGGTTCTTAAATCTCCACAATGTTAGAATTGAATTTGAAGTCCAGGCCTAAAATTTTCCCCACTGAATCTCCATTACAAGCAAGGATAACATATTTGCAACCTAGGCAGACATTTATATAAACTACTATGCATAATATTATGACATTTGGGAATGTAAAGTAAAGATAAGTTCTTCATTAAGACATTAAGACAGATAATGCAGGATTGAATGGTAGTTCTATTTTTAGTTCCTTGTGAAAAATACATGCTGTTTTCCATAGAGATGACAGTTTACATTCCTACCAACAGTCTGTAAGTGGTCCCTTTTCTCTGTTTCCTCACCAACATCTGTTTTCTAAAAATCTTTTTAATAGTAGCCATTTTGACTGGTATAAGATATTATCTCATTGTGGTTTTAATTTGCATTTTTCTGATAATTAGTGGTGTTGGGTATTTTTTAGATGCTTTTGCCCATTTGTATATCTTCTTTTGAAAAGTGTCTATTCATATCCTTTGTCCACTTTTTAATGGAGTTATTTATTTATTTTGTTGAGTTGTTTGAGTTCCTTGTAAATTCTGGATATTAGTCCCTTTTTGGATGGACAGTTTGAAAATATTTTTTTCCCATTCTGCAGGTTGTCTGTTGATTATTTCTTTCACTGGGCAGAAGCTTTTTGGTTTACTTGTGCCATTTAAAATTCACAGTAGCAAAGATGTGGAATCAACCTAAGTGTCCATCAATGGATGATTGAATGAATAAAATATGATATAAATACACGATGAAATACTATTCAACCATATAAAAGAATTAAATCATGTTATTTGCAGCAACATTAATGGAACTGGAGGCCATTATCTTAAGTGAAAAAAACTCAGAAATGGAAAGACATATACTGTACATTCTCACTTATACGTGGGAGCTAAATAATGTATACACATGAACATAGAGTATGGAATGAAAGACACTGGAGACTCAATAAGAAGGTGAGGAGGAGGTGGGTGATGAGAAATTATTTAATGGGTACATTGTACATTATTCAGGTGATGGATGCACTAGAAACCCAGACTTCATCATTTTGCAATATATTCATATAACCAAATTGCACTTGTACCCCTTAAATTTATATAAAAAAGAGAGAATGCAAAAAGCTCTGCATGGAGATGGTTAAAATATCAGAAATATTTTAGCCTGTCTAATATAGCTTTCCAGAGGCAGTTGAAAGTCTGAGGGTGCTTTAAAAGGGGAGGCAGAAGACCTTTGGAAGAAGAGTGATAGTATCTCCAGACCAGCATTTCCTAATGGCTTCTGCAGGACGCTAGCAGGTTGGTGCTAATAGATGTTTCACACAAGAGGGTGCTATGGCTTGAAAAGTTCAAAAAATTTTGGGTAAACAAGTTTTCTTTTAATTGTAGAAATGTTCAGTGCCATTAAAATATTACATGCAAGGGGAGTCTCCAAGATGGGAAAAAATATATGCCATTTCCTGAACTTACTCGATCGGGGTCACATTTGTTGAAGTACACCTAAACTGTCTAGAGGAACATTAACAATCACTCAACTTGCGCAATGTTTCTCCAGGCTTTTAACTGAGATGCAGACATAAAATTAAGCCACTTAAAAAGAAGCACATTAGCATCGTGGCTAAGAACACTTAGAATGGAGCTGTATTGCTTGAGTTTGCCACTTATTAGCTGTGTGACCTTGGACAAGAAACTTGTCATAGGTTGGGTTATTTATAACACAGTCTCCAAGATGGAGACTTGCTGTAGGAAATTAATTGTGTTGTGTTCTTGGAGATAACACCTATGAGAGCATAAGGGAAGCTGGATTGGGCATAGAGTACAGTTGAATTTTGATGCAATTGCTATTACAAAGGCTTCAGATGATCAGCGGGTACCTCTAAAGCTGGGATGCCTCTTTACCCAATGGCCTTTCAATGTCTGGAATTAAGACAAATGGACTGAGCCTTTACTTTGTACTCCCCACCAATGATCATTTCTTGAGTATGGGCTTCCCCTAGGGAGGGGATACAACCACAGGGAAAGAAGATCCCTTTGGCTGAGGGCAATTCCTAGGGGAAGTACTCAGTTGTGAGCCTCAGCAGCCAAAATGAGCTGAGGAATGAGTTCCTTGGTCCTAACGGTACTCTGAGGGATACACCACAGTATCTGCTGTGCTTCAGTTTCCTCATCTGTAAAATGGGGATAATAGCAAGTAATGACCTTTTTAATAAGGTCATTATAAGTTAAGTGAGTTACTATATAATATGCCTGATACTTAATAGTGCTCTTATACATGTTAAAGTACATAACACTTATAAGAACAGTTATTATACTTTAACACTTATAAAAATCACTATTAAATAAACTAAATAGTGTATTTAGCTAATATACTATACACTAAATAGTGTATTTAGCATGAAGCCTTAAGTTCATTCAATGACTTAATCATATTGCTAACTTATTTTTAGTTCATAGTCAAATAAAGCATCTAAGTTTTTTAGATATTAATTGTCATTAACCTGAATGTTTCCTGGTACATCACTTTGTAGTTGATCTAAATGGATCAAGTCTTGAAACCATGCTTATCCCAATTTCATCCAATTAGATTCCATTCTTTTGAGACCACTTTGGATCTTTAATCTGTCATCCATTTCATACACTAAGTAGAGCTCTTATAAATGTTATGATTATTCACATTTATAGTTAAGACAATGAAAACTGAAAAAACAAAGAAAATATATCCTTCATTCCTAGTCTATTAAAAACAAATGCCTATATGTCATAGTATTTTCACATGACTTTTTTTTTCATAGCTTTTTCTTAGCCTTGGACAAAGAGGTTATTACTGCATTTTCTACTATGTTCTTTCCCTAATAATGTAGATATCTCTGTGCTAAGAATGGTCCACTCTTTCAGAAGGCACCCCCTTGGACAGTTCATGTATTTGATAAACAAACAAACAAACAAACAAAGTTCAGTCCAGGCCAAGATCTAATTTGAGTAGAGATGACTAAATATTGACTCATTTCTAAGAAGTTGATTTGTGATTTTGACGTGACCTAAAGGGAACTGTATTCATGGAAGAGATGGCCTATTCCAATATAATGTCAAGAGATTTGATGCTAGCATAGCTGAGATCAATTTTTCTTTTATTTTCCTAAGTGCAGCGCTAAATGAAAATGTCCAAAGATTTCCAATGTCAGGGCAAAAAATTCGAGTGTTTATGAGTCCTCATCAGGCTGGGCTTCTCTCTAGAAGGAGACTGCAGCACATTAGTACCTGTCATTTGTGATAGTAACTGTGGAAACTCAGCCAGCAAGACTCCTTTCAACAGTAATCAGGGCCCTTGAAGTCCATCTGATCTCATGTGGGGAACACTTTTTTATAAAAAATTGTAATTCAATATCTAGCTATTAATCTAACTATCTTGAGTGTTCTAATTGCATTATTGAGTGTTCTAATTCAGTGGATTTGGTCACTGAGAGACTCAGCCATAATGCATGTAATGTAATGGATATCATCTGAAACAACAAGTTGTTCTCCTTGGCTAGGTTATTTAAAGGCATTGAATAACATAAAATAGATTATATATCCATAATAGTATTCAGAATCATTTTGTTCAACCTAGTTTTCATTGTGTGGAAAAGAAATAGGCTTAGAGATTTCATGCTATGTAAAAAGTTTACCCAGTTTCCTGGCATAGATAAGATCAAGTCAAAAGACAATGGACTTTTCCATTCCAGTGATATGCAATTTCTCTTGGACAAAGATCTTATCCCTGTTATTCCACAGAGGAAGACAGTGTGAGCTCTATATGAATATATTTCTGTGACTTGATCATACAACCATGGAATCTTGGAGAACTTAACATCTAGTCCAGTTTTTCAACTTGCACTTAAAATTCCTTTATAGCATTCATGACACGTGGCCAAACAGCCTGTGCTCTAGCATCTCTATAGTGTGTGAACTTATTTCCTCTCATGCAAACTTATTTCATTTTTGGTGGTCCTCTTAGAAAATCATTTCTTAAACCATGTTAATATGTTTCCTCTCAAAGCTTCTATCCTTTCTGCCACATAGAATAAGTGGAATTGCTCTTCTTTGGACTTTCACACAACTGAAGACTGCACTCATATCACTCCCATACGTTTTCCTTTCTCCAGAGTAAGAATCTGTAGTTTCTTTAATCACTTGTCTTGGGATGTATTTTTGGATCCTTCCATCATCTTTATTGTTATCTGAATTACCTCACTCATTAATCCAATAAATGTTCTTTGAACATATCCTAAGTAAGAAACATTGGTAAACCTGTGGATGTAACATTGAACAGAGCAAGCTGTTTACAGTAGAGAGGTGGAAACAGACAATTCAAAATAGTATCATACAGTGTTAGACATCGTCTGATGACTGTTAGCCATACAGATGTCCAGAGAAAGGGGGCCTAATTTGGTCCTGAGGTCTGGGACAACTTCCTGTAGCATCTACATTGAAAGCTGAAGGAAGGGTTAGCCAGCAGCAAAGAGTGTGTAAGCAGTAGAAGCAGGGAGGTGTCAGAGCATGCCAGTCTACATGGGAGACCGGCATGTTCAGACCCCAGGAATATCTAGGTTTTTATTATGATGGAATTCCCAGATGACCACCATTATTATTCTGAAAACCCAACTGCTATTCATGAAGCCTGAAGTATGAAGTCTTAAGCTCTTTTGATGGCCTAATCTTATTGCTAACTCATTTTCAGCTTATTGTCAAAGCCTCTAATTTATTTTTTATATTAATTGCCATTAACCTGAAGGTTTCTTGCTGTATCAGTCCATAATTGATTTAGATGGATCAAGTCTTGAATCCCACTCTTCCCTGTTTCATCCAATTAGATTCCATTCTTACGAGACCACTTTGGATCTTGAATCTCCTATCCATTTCATTTGGCTTTCTACTAATTTACATGGAATCGTCAGAGCTGACAAGAATTTCTTTTATCTTTTTATCATGTCATTGATACATTTGTTGAACTTGAGTGAACCAAGGACAGTACTAGAAGACATATCACCAAAGGTACATGTACATTTAGTTATGATCATTCAACCACTTTCTAATCTATTTTAGTGCTGCCACTGAACCCATCTTTCTTTATAAAACTTGCAAGGATATCTTGAGAGACTTTCGCAAATTCCTCACTGAAGGCCTGTTAAACTCTGTCTCCTTATCTAATAACCTGTCAAAGTGTGAAACAAAGTTGGGTTGGCACAGCTGGAACAATTCACAAAATTGTTCTTGGTTACAGGTGCTGGGTTTATGAGTTCTACTTCCTTTTCTAAGTGATCCCATAATTCCCCTTTGATATGTTTCAGGATTTTGCTGAAGATTGGTGTCAAGCTCACTGGTTTCATCTGCCATTTTTTCCTTTTTCAAAAATGGAGAGATATTTGCCCATCCCTAGTCTTGATAATTTTCCATAGATTACTGACATTATCTCAAGCTAAGGGTGGGCTCAGCCACTGCCTTTGAAGAGTGAAGAGGAGACCCCAACTCCTGACTTAGGATGATTCAGATTTCCCACAGGCACCTCTCATAATTGAGAACTTGCAGCACTTAGTCTTTCCTGTCCCCAGAATAGATCATTCATCATGCTTATCTGGATGATTTAGTCTGGGGGTGTGAAACTGCGATTCCCTTGACCTTGGTTCACTGAACTGACATGTAACATATGGGCCCAAATCATTGTAACTTCAGGTATTTTAATCTAGAAAATGCTTTATGACACTACATTGTTTTACTTCCATTGACTTAATGCTCTGTAGTACTAACCAAGTTCCCTCTTGGATATGAGTAGATCCTAGAAGGCAAAGACTGAAAATGTTTTTATAGTGTGACATGTTATCAAAGATACGTGACTAAGATATGTCCTGCATATCTTAGGCACTTTTGTCCACATATGGTAAGCTTTCAGGGGTTAAATAGCAAAATCTGGGGAGTGACTGGCAAGATGACTGAATAGGAACAGCTCTGGTCTATAGCTCCCAGCGAGATCAATGCAGAAGGCCAGTGATTTCTGCATTTCCAGCTGAGGTCCCTGGCTCATCTTCATCTCATTGGGGCTGGTTAGAAAGTGGGTGCAGCTCATGGAGGCTGAGCAGAAGCGGGATAGGCTGTTGCCTCACATGGGAAGTGCAAGAGGTCAGAGAACTCCCTCATAGCCAAGGGAAGCTGTGAGGGACTGTGCCGAGAGGAACAGTGCATTACAGCCCAGATACTATGCTTTTCCCACAGTCTTCGCAACCCGCAGACCAGGAGAATCCCTCGGGTGCCTATACCACCAAGGCTCTGGGTTTCAAGCACAAAACTGGGTGGCCATTTGGGTAGACACCGAGCTAGCTGCAGGAGTTATTTTTTCATACCAAAGTGGTGCCTGGAATGCCAGCAAGATAGAAGCATTCATTCCCCTGGTAAAGGGGCTGAAGCCAGAGAACCAAGTGGTCTAGCTCAGTGGACCCCACCCCCACGGAGCCCAGCAAGCTAAGATTCACTGGCTTGAAATTCTCACTGCCAGCACAGCAGTCTGAAGTCGACCTGGGATGCTCTAGCTTTGTTGGGGGAGGGGTGTCAGCCATTACTGAGACTTGAGTAGGCTGTTTTCCCCTCACAGTGTAAACAAAACCACCCAGAAGTTTGGACTGGGCGGAGCTCACTGCAGCTCAGCAAATCTGCTGTAGCCAGACTGCCTCTCTAGATTCCTCCTCTCTGGGCAGGGTATCTCTGAAAGAAAGGCAGCAGCTCCAGTCAGGGGCTTATAGATAAAACTCCCATCTCCCTGGGACAGAGCACCTGGGGGAAAGGGTGATTGTGGGTGCAGCTTCAGCAGGCTTAAACATTCCTGCCTGCTGGCTCTGAAGAGAGCAGAGGATCTCCCAGTACAGCACTTGAGTTCTACTAAGGAACAGACTGCCTCTTCAAGTGGGTCTCTGACTCGTGTGTCTCCTGTTGGGGAGACATCTCCTAGCAGGGGTCGACAGACACTTCATACAGGAGAGCTTCAACTGGCACCTGGTGGGTGCCCCTCTAAGATGAAGCTTCCAGAGGAAGGAATAGGCAGCAATCTTTGCTGTTCTGCAGCCTCTGCTGGTGATACCTAGGCAAACAGCATCTGGAGTGGACCTCCAGCAAACTCAAGCAGACCTGCAGCAGAGGGGCCTGATGTTAGAAGGAACACTAACAGTCAGAAAGGAATAGCATCAACATCAGCAAAAAGTATGTCCACACAGAAACCCCATCCGAAGGTCACCAACATCAAAGACAAAGGTAGATAAACCCACGAAGATAAGGAAGAAAACGGCACAAAAATGCTGAAAATTCCTAAGACCAGAATGCCTCTTCTCCAAAAGCTCACATCTCCTCACCAGCAAGGGAACAAAACTGGATGGAGAATGGGTTTGATGAATTGACAGAAGGAGGGTTCAGAAGGTGGGTAATAATGAACTCCTTTGAGCTAAAGGGGCATGTTCTAACCCAATGCAAGGAAGCAAAGAACCTTGAAAAAAGAGGAATTGCTAACTAGAATAACCAGTTTAGAAAATAATATAAATGACCTGATGGAGCTTAAAAACACAGCAGGAGAACTTCATGAAACATACACAAGCATCAATAGCCGAATCAATCAAGTGGAAGAAAGGATATCAGAGACTAAAGATCAACTTAATGAAATAAAATGTGAAGATGTGATTAGAGAAAAAATAATGAAAAGGAGTGAACAAAGCCTCCAAGAAATAGAGGACTATGTGAAAAGACCAAACCTACGTTTGATTGGTGTACCTGAAAGTGACAGGGAGAATGAAACCAAGTTGGAAAACACTCTTCAGGATATTATCCAGGAGAACTTCCCTCAACCTAGCAAAATAGGCCAATATTCCAATTCAGGAAATACAGTGACAACCCAAAGATACTCCTCAAGAAGAACAACCTTAAGACACATAATCGTCAGATTGACCAAGGCTGAAATTAAGGAAAAAATTTTAAGGGCAGCCAGAGAGAAAGGTCGGGTTACCTATAATGGGAAGCCATCAGAATAACAGAAGCTCTCTCTGTAGAAACCCTGCAAGCCAGAATAGAGTGGGGCCAATATTCAACATTCTTAAAAACAAACAAACAAACAAACAAAAACTCAGAATTTCTTATCCAGCCAAACTAAGCTTTGTAAGTGAAGGAGAAATAAAATCCTTTACAAACAAGCAAATGCTGAAAAATTTTGTCATCACCAGGCCTGCTGTACCAGAGCTCCTGAAGGAAGCACTAAATATGGAAAGGAAAAACCAGTACTAGCCACTGCAAAAACATACCAAATGGTAAAGAACATCGACACTATGAAGAAACTGCATCAACTAATGGGCAAAGTAACCGGCTAGCATCATAATGACAGGATCAAATTCACACATAACAATATTAACTTTAAATGTAAATGGGCTAAATGTCCCAATTAAAAGACACAGACTGGCAAACTGGATAAAGAGTCAAGACCAATCAGTGTGCTGTATTCAGGAGACCCATATCACATGCAAAGGCACACATAGGCTCAAAATAAAGGGACGGAGGAAGATTTAGCAAGCAAATAGAAAGTAAAAAAATGAAATAAAATAAAAGCGTGTTGCAATCCTCATCTTTGATAAAACAGACTTTAAACCAACAAAGATTAAAAAAGACAAAGAAGGGTGTTACATAATGGGAAAGGGATCAGTGCAACAAGAAGAGCTAACTATCCTAAATATATATGCACCCAATACAGGAGCACCGAGATTCATAAAGCGTGCTCTTAGAGACCTACAAAGAGACTTAGACTCTCACACAATAATAATGGGAGACTTTAACACCCCATTGTCAATATTAGATCAACGAGTCAGAAAATTAACAAGGATATTCAGGACTTGAACTCAGCCCTAGACCAAGTGGACCTAATAGACATCTATAGAACTCTCCACCTCAAATCAACAGAATAGAATATGCATTCTTCTCAGAACCACATAGCACTTAATCTAAAATTGACCACATGATTAGAAGTAAAACCCTCTGCAGCAAATGCAAGAGAATGGAAATCATAACAAACAGTCTCTCAGAGCAAAATGCAATCAAATTAGAACTGAGGATTAAGAAACTCACTCAAAACTGCACAACTACATGGAAACTGAACAAGCTGCTCCTGAATGACTACTGGGTAAATAACAAAATTAAGGCAGAAATAAAGAAATTCTCTGAAACCAATGAGAACAAAGACACAACGTACCACAATCTCTGAGACACAGCTAAAACAGTGTTTGGAGGGAAATGTATAGCACTAAATGCCCACAAGATAAAGCAGGAAAGATCTAAAATTGACAAGCTAACATCATAATTAAAGAACTAGAGAAGCAAGAGCAAGCAAATTCAAAAGCTAGCAGAAAACAAGAAAATACTTAGAGCAGAACTGAAGGAGATAGAGACATGAAAAAACCCTTCAAAAGTCAATGAATCCAGGAGTTGGTTTTTTGGAAAGATTAACAAAATAGAGTGCTAGCCAGACTAATAAAAAAGAAAAGAGAGAAGGATCAAATAGACATAATAAAAAATGATAAAGGGGCGATCACTACTGATCCCACAGATATATAAACTACCATCAGAGAACACCATAAACACCTCTACGCAAATAAACTAGAAAATCTAGAAGAAATGGATAAATTCCTGGACACATACACCCTCCCAAGATTAAACCAGGAAGAAGTCGAATCCCTGAATAGACCAATAACAAGTTCTGAAATTGAAGCAGTACTTAATAGCCTACCAACCAAAAAAAGCCCAGGACCAGACGGATTCACAACCGAATTCTACCAGAGGTACAAAGAGGAGCTGATATCATTTCTTCTGAAATGATTCCAAACAATAGAAAAAGAGGGACTCCTCCCTAACTCATTTTATGAGGCCAGCATCATCTTGATACCAAAACCTGGCAGCGACACAACAAAAAAGAAAATTTCAGCCCAATTTCCCTGATGAACATCGATGTGAACATCCTCAATAAAATACTGGCAAACTGAATCCAGCAGCACATCAAAAAACTTACCTACCATGATCAAGTCAGCTTCATCCATGGGATGCAAGGCTGGTTCAACATATGCAAATCAATAAACATAATCCATCACAGAAACAGAACCAATGACAAAAGCCACATGATTATCTCAGTAGATGCAGAAAAGGTCTTCGATAAAATTCAACAATCTTTCATGCTAAAAACTCTCAATAAACTAGGTATTGATGGAACGTATCTCTATCATACTGACTGAGCAAGAGCTGGAAGCATTCCCTTTGAAAACCAGCACTAGACAAGGATGCCCTCTCTTACCACTCCTATTCAACATAGTATTTGAAGTTCTGGCCCAGGCAATCAGGCAAGAGAAAGAAATAAAGGGTATTCAAATAGGAAGAGAAGAAGTCAAATTGTCTCTGTTTGCAGATGACATGATTGTATATTTAGAAAACCCATCGTCACAGCCCCAAATCTCCTGAAGCTGATAAGCAACTTCAGCAAAGTCTCAGGATACAAAATCAATATGCAAAAATCACAAACATTCCTATACACCAATAACAGACAAACAGAGTCAAATCATAAGTGAACTCCCATTCACAATTGCTACAAAGAGAATAAAATACCTAGCAATACAACTTACAAGGGATGTGAAGGACTTCTTCCTGGGAATTACAAACCACTGCTCAAGAAGTAAGAGAGGACACAAACAAATGGAAAAACATTCCATGCTCATGGATAGAAAGAACCAATATTGTGAAAATGGCCATACTGCCCAAAGTAATTTATAGATTGAATGCTAACCCCATCAAGCTACCACTGACTTTCTTCACAGTATTACAAAATCAACTTTAAATTTCATATGGAACAAAAACACAAGCCCATATAGCCAAGACAATCATAAGCAAAAAGAAAAAGCTGGAGGCAACAAGCTACCTGACTTCAAACTATACTACAAGGCTACAGTAACCAAAGCAGCATAGTACTGGTACCAAAGCAGATACAAAGACCAATGGAACAGAACAGAGGCCTCAGAAATAATGCCACACTTCTACAACCATCTGATTTTTGACAAACCTGACAATAGCGATAGGGACAGGAATTCCTATTTAATAAATGGCATTGGGAAAACTAGCTAGCCATATGCAGAAAATTGAAACTGGACCTCTTCCTTATACCTTATACAAAAATTAACTCAAGATGGATTAAAGACTTAAACATAAGACCTAAACCATAAAAACCTGGAAGAAAACCTAGGCAATACCGTTCAGGACATAGGCATGAGCAAAGACTGCGTGACTAAAACACCAAAAGCAATGGCAACAAAAGCCAAAATTGACAAATGGGATCTGATTAAACTAAAGAGCTTCTGCCCAGCAAAAGAAACTATCATCAGAGTGAAAAGGCAACTTAGAGAATGGGAGAAAATGTTTTTAATCTATACATCTGACAAAGGGCTAGTATCCAGAATCTACAAGGAATTTAAACAAATTTACAGTTGAAAAAACCAACAACTCCATCAAAAAGTGGGCAAAGGATATGAACAGACACTTTTTAAAGGAAGATAATTATGCAGCCAACAAACATGAAAAAAAAGCTCATCATCACTGGTCATTAGAGAAATGCAAATCAAACCACAATGGGATACCATCTCATGCCCATTAGAATGGCGATGATTAAAAAGTCAGGAAACAACAGATGCTGGAGAGGATGTGGAGAAATAGGAACACTTTTACACTGTTGGTGGGAGTGTAAATTAGTTCAACCATTGTGGAAGACAGTGTGGTGATTCCTCAAGGATCTAGAACCAGAAATACCACTTGACCCAGCAATCCCATTACTGAGTATATACCCAAATGATTATAAATCATTCTATTATAAAGACACATGCACATGTATGTTTATTGTAGCACTATTCACAATAGCAAACACTTGGAACCAACCCAAATGTCCATCAGTGATAGGATGGATAAAGAAAATGTGGCAGATATACACCATGGAATACTATGCAGCCATAAAAATGCATGAGTTCATGTCCCTTTCAGGACATAGATGAAGCGGGAAACCATCATTCTCAGCAAACTAACACAGGAACAGAAAAACACAGGAACAAAAAAACAAACACTACATGTTCTCACTCATAAGTGGGAGTTGAGCAATGAGAACACATGGACATAGGCGGGGGAGCATCACACACCGGGGCCTGTTGTGGGATGTAGGGCTAGGGGAGGGATAGCATTAGGATAAATACCTAATGTAGATGATGAGTTGATGGGTGCAGCAAGCCACCATGGCACGTGTGTACCTATGCAACAAGCCTGCACGTTCTGCACATGTATCCCAGAACTTAAAGTATAATAATAATAATAATAATAATAATAATAATAGTAATAATAAAAGCAACATTCCAGACTATTAATAGAAATTGGGAAGCAAGTTAAAGTCAATGATTCCTGTATAGTGCAGAAGACATTTTCAATAAAATGTGTTTTATTTTCAGTTAAAATCTGGTAAATTTTAATCAGTGATTTCCAAATATGGTTGATCATCAGAATATCCCAAGGAGCTTTCTAAAAGTGGTATTCAGGGCCAACCTGCTATAGTTTCTAATATCTGATTCAAGGGAGAGAGGTGGGGTCTAGGTGTCTGTATTTTTAATATACTAGACAATTCTAAAAGTAGGCCAACTCTGTGCTCTTCATCTGTATAATCCTTTTGACTGTCACACAGATGATTGTGGAGAGAGGTTGTGGGTATGGATGGACAAAGACATGTGTTTGTGTGTAGGGGAGAGAGAGACATAAAAATAACACACAGAGATAATTCACAAAGAGAAACAGGAAGAAAAATGCCAACTCCGTGTGAGAGGCAGCAAACATTTTTTTTCAAAGCATCAGCTGGAGTAGAGTATTGTTACTTCTCTACTATATAGTAGAACATACATAGCAGAACACATGTAGTAGAAAACAGGAACCAATATAGAAATAAAGCTAGCTAAAACTCTATATTTAGATCTTGAACATTGAAGATTTGTATTCTGAAAGACTGAGAATTCTCTGAAGTTAATGTAAAAGCCTTCATACAAAGGAATATCAGCTTAGCCATGGGTGGGTCTAAGACAAATTCGTATGATGTACAAAAGGAGTAAAGGAAAACCTAGAACCTTTGTCACCAAAGAAAGGGATTCTGGCAGATCCAGGACAAAGAAAATCTCTTTTCCCAGGTCTGTCAAATGATTTTACATATATTTTGTGTCTATCAGCTATTTGCTTAAGTGAGCACCAAGAGAAATTGTATATGGTTTCACAGTGTGGGTTCATTAACAAGGGGACAATGCTGTCTAAATACCTTTGGTTCTAACTACGAAGGTTCTTTCAGGAGGTATCAACTCGAGCCAGATGAAACCAGCCAACAACTGAAGCCTCAAACATGGTGGCCAAAGTGAGCAGTGGCCATGAGTGAGGACCTGTCTAAATGTAGCCTTAGGCTGTTTTGCTGTAAGAATACATTATAATATAAATGCACACATCAGTTGAAAACCTTTGTGGATCATATCCTATAGCTGCCAAAGTACGGTTGCTTAGATATTTATTTTGTGCACTTTGTTACGTATTTTGCATTTTATTTATTTATTAAGAGATAGAGTCTCACTCTGTCACCCAGGCTGGAGTGCAATGGCACCATCTTGGTTCACTGCAACCTCCGTCTCCCTGTTCAAGTGTTTCTCCTGCCTCAGCCTGCCAAGTAGCTGGGATTATGGGTGCACATCACCACGCCCAGCTAATTTTTGTACTTTTAGTAGAAACGGGGTTTTGCCATGTTGGCCATGCTGGTCTTGAACTCCTGACCTCATGTGATCCGCCTGCCTCAGCCTCCCAAAATGCTGAGATTACAGGCATAAGCCATTGCACCTGACCTTATTTTTTTCAATTTGAGTCAAATGGAGATCACCTAAGGAAAAGAAATTGACTTCATGTTTTCTTTGTCACTAAATGACTTTGTTTTTGACTGAATTACTGGGATAGACACTGCATACAATTTATTTTTTTTATAGGCAGGAGGGAAAAAGAGGAACAATTTATGAAATGAAATTATAAAAGTTTCATTTTATAAGGGTGATGACAAATGTGCTAGACCTTTTTGTAATATCCACAGCCAAAAAACAGAAATTGCATAAGGATGAATATTAGTGTCTTTCATAAGATGTTTTAGTACATACTGTGTGTCATTAATTAGGCAATATTTCTGAGTTTGAAACTAGGACATGGACATCTCCAGAGTCCTAAATGACATTTCCAGCTTTATGTTGCCATTCAGTGTCTTTTATGCTATTTTATTTTTTTCAGTCTGTTTGAAGCATTGAGACCCACAGTTCATGATAAAATACACTCTTCAATTTTAGTGCATGGTTACAAAAAAAAAAGGACACCTATTGGCATTTAACAAGGTGACCATTCATAAACTTTTGACCATTTATAGTAGTTTTCATGGGATACCCCCAGTTTATATTTGGTTTTCCAGTGTAATTATTTAATAGTATACCAGTTTATTCTCAAAAACTGTAGATGATTTATTATGTGGCATCCCTTAATGTAGTTAATGGAGTCACAACTACTTTAACTTCAACACTAGTGGTTTTTGTGTTTGATTAGGCCTATTCTTCCCAGCTGTGTCTTCTCCAGGACTTAAGGCTCATGTTCCCAGTCTTTCCTTGGGATCCAAATACTGTGAACATGATAGAAGTTGGCAAAGCTTACGGACATATACCCTCTCCCTTTTCCTTTATTATTGTTGACCTTGTAGAGAGAAGTAACATACAAAATGTGATAGATCTCAAATGCTTCTTCAGGTGTCTCTGACCCTCCATTCTATAGATGATGTAACTGCGATTCAAAGGGGGTATAATGGGTGTAGCCCGTGGATGGCTTGTCTCTTAGACCAGCATGCTTTTCAGTTTAATTAGTATTTAAAAGGGGTCTTAAATAAACTCACTAAAAGGGAGGGATCTGAAAAACCAAGCCAACATGAAGGTGGAATTTTATACAAATCCAAATGAAACCCTGGGTATCTGGAATCCTCAAGCGAGGCAGCTTTGGGTAGAAAGACTTCTAAACGAAGACACAAGATGGAGCTCCTGCTACTGTAGGGTGCCACCTGCAGTACCTGGGCTTGAGGAACCATTCCTATGACAGCACAATTAACTATCCCAAAGCAGGGGAAATATAGTAGAGAGGAATACTCCAGGGAAGTCCTATTTTCCCCTATCTTTTTTCTAAATACACGGACTTCTTTAACTTCCAACCAGAAATAATCTACTCCTCAGAGTCCTTATTGTCTATTGGACAAATCCAGTAAAAGATATGCATTGCATTTTTCATATGTGTTTGTTATTTTATGAGTTCATTTGAGTTCTACCTCTCCTCTGAGAAAACCAAGCAAGAGGAACTCTGTAATAGGGAACACTATGACTAGAATTAAGGACTTATATATTGACCTTGGGGCTGTCAATCATGAGGATGGCTTAATAATAGAGTTTGCAGAATGATATCTGAAGGCCATTAATTTTTACTTGGATTTCTACTTTCCTGGAATAAATTAGGAATAAACTGAGTCTTTCTAAAAGCAAAGGAATACATGAAACCCTTTCTTGATTTGTGATTAAATAACTTTGCCCTTTTGGAGACTCAGGTTCTCATCTATTACAGAAAGAAAGAAAAAATAATGGAAATGTTTATCTCCCAGAAGTTCCTGATTCCATGGTGTGTCCCTGACGAGATGGTGTCTTTGGGACCAGTGCTACTGACAAGTGAATATTGAGAAATAGAATAGACACAGGTGGGAAAATATGACTGCTGGTTTCACAGAAGATTCCAGAAACACATAGACAATATCCTTTCCCTTCACTCTGCCTCTTCACAAAGACATTCCAAAGAGTGTCACGAAGACCCTATTCCTTGGATCACCAGGTCATGAGGACCTTAGGTCTAGAATAGAAAGTAGAGTGCTCTCTCTGTTGGGAGGTTCCTATCATACTCTGGATGGTAAGAAAACAGATATGCAATGGTATTTCTCAGAACTGGTTTAAAACATGCCACATGTGGGATCTTGGCCTCTGCCTTTCTCCAGGGCCAGTCTTGTGGCAAAGCTCCATGGGGTGGGCCTATTCTACCACATTGAGACCAAGAAAATTCCAAGACTCCACCTTAGCAGCATGGATGTATGATGAGGAGAAAAGAATAAGAAAGCTGTGGTTTTTCTTTGAAAGTAAAAGTTTTAAAAAAATGCATTGAGCATAATAGACTGTCAGCCATGCTATCAAACTTAAAATTATAGCTGGACCCAGCAGACTCACAATGTAAATCTGACAGTTAGGGCAACAGGGAAGTGTTGCACAAATGCCTCCTGGGACCATAACTTCAATTCATCTCTGAGGAATCAACATAAAAGGTCTGCTCTCCTGAATACTCATGCCCCTATAATTTCAGGCTCTGTTCTCACCATGTAGGTGAATACAACCTTGAACCATGTCTGCATTTTTCATTTTATTTCAGGCAAATGAATTCCTTGCAGGACATGTTGTATGTGAAATCAGGCATTTTTCCTATCATGGCCTTTGAGCATTGCCACTTGTAATTCTAAGATAGCCAGAGACATTAAAAGGAACCCAAGAGAAATTCGTAGTTGAAACAAATAGCAACAATGCATTGACTTTGATAAATATTCTTTGCCCTTGCCCACGCTGGCCTGGAGTTCAGTCAGCTCTTTAGCCTTCAATGATGAAGGTTGGAGCTGCTTTTCTGGGGGACAGCACAATGGAATAGAGCCTATTTCAATTCCAACATTTTAGAGTGTCTACATTGATGTAGCCAATCTATGAATTTCTAAGACATTGCAAATCAAAGCATTATATCAATGTTATATGTTGGAGAGTATACTTAGAAAAGACAAATCATAATTTCAGTGCATATGTTTTAGTTGTGATATATAATATTTTCTTAATAGGATTTACTAAGCACCCTGAGGGAGAATTCAGTGATTAAAGAAATATCTCTCTCTGTGTGTCTGTGTGTGTGTGTGTGTGTGTGTGTGGGTGGGTGGGTGTGTGTGTGTAACTTTTGCCAAGTGCTAGACACTGTTCTAGATCTTAGGGAAGCAGTGATATAATCGTATTCTCAAAAGCCACATCAAGCTTGAAGACCCAGAAGAGCTAACCATTGCACATAGGATAGATGTTTTAATAGATGCATCAGTAACTTGTTGTGGAAGCAAAGAAGCAGCACACTGAGATTTAACTTTGCTCTGGAAGGACAACAAAGGTATAACAGTCCACAGGTGATCATTGAAATTTGAGTGGGACTTTGAGAGAACAAAGACTTCACAGCACTCACTTTTGAGAATGTAGGTTGTATTACAGTGTAACTTTGTGATACATATACATTTTTAAAATAAATTCTTAAACTGGTTGTTTACTATGTAACAGTAAATAGTATCTAGCATTTTATAGTACAGAATCTCTTCTAATTCTTGTGACAATCCTATGGGAGAGGTAATACTAAAATGCCTTATATAGATAAGGAAACTGAGACGCAGAGAGGTTAAGTAACTTACTCAAGTTCTCACAGCTACCAAGTGGTGGAACTGGGATTAGAACCTGATCTACCTGGCTCAAAGTCCCAGTATTTTAGAGGACCTATTTGCTTGTTAGCAGTGATCTTATTAATTTGCTAACCCCTCGTAAGATCCCATGATGAACCTCGCTGTCCAGAACTTGACCTGAAACCATGACAGGAGAGATTAGTGCCTGACGTGGCATCTGAGGATTCTCTGTTTCTTTCAGTGTCAGTTTCAGTACTCAAGTGGTCTTGGGACAAGTTACATAAAATTGAATAGCCCTACTTTCTTATAAGTAAAATGAATATAATGTTCCCTCCATTATGAAGTATTTAGTAGGGTTACCTTTAACCTATACACCTGGATGGCTAAGCATACAGTGCTAAGCACAGGGCACATAATATGGTGTTCATGAACGTGTCTGTTACCACATATATTTCTGAATAATTTGCAATAGGGCAATTCGGAGTATCCCAACATTTGCACTAATGCCACCCATAGTGTCTGCTTCTGTCTCTGTAGGACAAAGTGAAAGAACTGTGTGTAAAATATTTCTGTAACTTAGACTGACTTTCACGCTAATTAGTCTTGGTTTATAAGCTTTTATTTTACTTTGTTAGTAATCCTGAGTGTTTATTGCAATGTCTGGTAAGCCAAAGGATTCCACACACATTTCCAAATGTTAATACTTACTTAATACACTGTATCAGCTTTTGGACTGATTTGTGGTCATTTTATTAGGACCCTATTACAGTGCTAATGATGTTATCCCCTCTTTGACTTCTCTGACCCTACTACCTTCCTTGACTCTACTTGGTTGAGACTCCTGGTTGCTGTGACATGGGAAAGTCAGTTTTAAATAATCTCAAAGGCTTCCCCTCCCTCCAGCAGATCTGAACACCCCAGGGCTATTGGGCTGTGTACTGGCAACATGATAGCTCTGAATCCCCTCTCCCACCAGCCAGCCCTAGAATCCAGGGACTCACCTCTTATCCTCCCATCCTTCTGCTAAGGTGGGGCCCTTGTGATTCTCAGCACTCTGGTTCCCAGGATCAGGTTTTAACTTTGTGGCTCGGGATTCTGTTTGCTAAGGACCTGGTATAAGGGCTTGAGTCCAGCTTGCCCTGGGATCTGACCTCCTGACAAACAACTACGTACATGTCAAACTACAATTAATGTAAGCCAATGTTAATACATTTCTATTAAGTAAAGTCCATACTTTATTCAGATGTCTTTAGTTTTTACCTAGGGTATTTTTTGTTCTCAGAATCCCATCCATGACATCATGTTACATTTGGTCCTCTCATCTCCCTAGGTTACTCTGGGCCATGGCAGTTTCTTGGAATTTGTTTTTGATGACTTCGATAGTTCTGAGAAGCCCTGGTCAGATACTTTGTAAAATGACCCTTAATTAGGATTGAGCTAATGTTTTTCTCATAATTAGCCTGTGTTAGTGTGTATTTTTGGGAAAAAGACCATAGATGTAAAGTGCCATTTTTATTGTATTCTATTAAGAGAGCTATATCAATACGACTTATCACTATTGATGTTGATCTTGCTGAGGTAATGTTTGCTGGGTTTCTGTATTGTAGAGTTACTCTTTTTCCCTCTCATTTTATACTTTACTCTTGCTGACCAACCTTTTTCACTTAAATAATATCAGGTCACCACCAAGGATAGCAGAGATAAAGGAGCTTAGATAAAAGACTGAAGGAGGTAGGGAGATCTAAAGCCCGAGGCTATTCTTCTTTGGGTTTAATTTTTTTCTTGGGTCCAGTGATGTGAAAAATTGAAAGAGGTTTTTTTCACTTTGAGAACAATGAGGAGCAGCCCCTGGCAGGTTCCTGTAAGCCAGTGTGTCAGCACAGGGGCAGGTGGCACTGACTGGAGTGGCCCCTGTCCCCATGTCTCCCTCAGGGTTCTGGCAGGGCCTGGCTGCAGGGCTGCTAGGGGTCAGGCTGAGGTCCAGTCCCAGTGATCACATCAGGGAAAGCGTATACATTCAAGATCTAAGAACAAAGTGCTCAAGGATGACTCAGCTGTGCTCAAGTCAGGGCAAGTCTGTTAGGCCGGAGCAGGGTGGATGCAGGAGCTAAAGCCAAAGGTCAGTGGCCTGGGAGGATTGAGAAGAAGCCACTTGCTGGCCTTGAAAAGATGAAGATTCTGAATAAATTCCTAGAAGAAGATGAAGTTCCTTTCCTCTTCTTCTTCTTCTCCTTTTTTTTTTTTGCCATTAGCCACATAGTTAATGGATGATGGGTAGAGGAAATTTAAATAGAACCAGGACGATTGCATCATTCTAAATGAACTTGTTTAGCCCCTTCTAGAAGGAGGAAGATGAAGGCCCCTGTTCAGGCTGTTCCTTGGAAATTACATTGGCGTTTCTACTGCAAGGAAGACTGAATAAAACGTTCAATGAAATATATCTATCTAAGAAAATCAATTGCTCCCAAATCCTGCCCCTTGACTGAGAGAGCAGCAACTTCGACTGCCATTCACATTTCTTGTAGAGAGAAATTTGTCAGGGTCTCTACTTTTAAAGCCCAGTAGGGATGTTCCATGAGAACTCTGGCATGGGCTGTGCGGCAATTGGTACCCTCCAGGGAGGGTGCCCCTCAATTTAAGCTTCCAGTGTCTACTCCCACTCAGTCTCCAAGTGTCAGCCTGTCTCTGTTCGATGTGCTAAATTTGTTAATGTATCCACTAATGCAATCCAGAAGCTAATACTGAGTGAACAAGTGAATAAGTAAGCAGGGGCAGGGATGAAATAACAGCATCTTTCTCAAATAACTCTCTTCCCTTCCTTTCTAACTAGAATGTGTCCCTGTGGCCTTTTCCTCTAAGAGACAGTAATTTACAGAGACAAAAGCTATCAAGACCCAGTTTTCACTTACCTAGTCATTTCAGCTTTCAAAAAATTGAGTCTAGGTAGTTATTTGACCAAATTAACCTTTTTGATGATTGTGCTAACCATCTGGATTAATCACCGTGGTGAAAGCAGTTGTCCGCATAAACAGAGTTTTACGAGTCTCATTTCCTTTGACCTTTATTCTAACCACCCAGTTATCTGACAACATGTGGCTAAAAAGTGAAAAAGGTCCACTTGCTTTACACTGAATTCAATAATGTCTGACCTTGCTCTTCAGCTGTAGAGTATATTGTTTAGATCTTGAAATTGATGAGGCGAGAAGAGATGCTGAGAGGAAAATAACTGAAATGCAGGGAGAGCAGAGAGTGCAGTTTACTTACATTTAAATTAACTGATGCTAATTTATTTACTTATTATATTTATGGGATGCACCCATTACTTATTAGCCCCTGGATACATTTTAAGAGGATCATAAAAAGAGACACTCCTTGTCATTATGGCTAATTAACATTCAAATTGACTAACTAACTAACATTTAAGCACTAAGAATAAAATCGGTCATGGGCCAGTCAACATTTTCATCAAACGTCCTTAAATATAATCCATTAGTTGGTCCTCTCTCTGCTACATTTCTACCTGCTGCCAAAATATCTGATACCAGAGGATGTCAGAGTTGATAAGGGAACTATATCTGTAGCATTGCAGCTAATGCCAGGTGTGTCTCTGGACTCATCCAGGGTAGTATGCAAAGCTTGATTAAATGGACATGGCTTCCTCTCAGAAGAGGTTTATAGTCCAGCTGTAATTGATGTAGAAGAAATGAACACAGAACATTCAGGGCTTATATGTCCTATTGTTCTGAATTTGGTTTGCTCACATAGCCACAGCAATTACTAAAGCTTACAAATTAGGGTGTGTGTCCAATAGTAAGATTTTCTATTGAATATATAGCCTGAAAGATCCTGAGCTATTGTAAATCCATTCAACTGAAATATGTAGGACAGGGAGAAATACTGATCGGACAACTCAGATGGTTCTTTTCATAATTTCTAGGAGGAAAGAACTAGAAAGGGAAGGAAATACATATTTGTCATTAACCTACCAAGTAAATCTCTACATAAGGACATATGAGTCCCACATTAAAATATTTGCATATTAAATTTTCTGTCCCTTTTACCTTTTATGTTCTTGATGTTTTCACTGTTTTAGCTCTGAGTTGAGGTTATGCTGAAGGCAGTTGGGGGCGACTGAGATCAGGCAGGGAGAAGATAAGTTGTGAATTATGAAGATTTTCTACTAAGTATTGTGAGGATTATTGTTACTAGATAAGAACCAGGGTGATATCACCGGATGAGAGTCAATATTTTCACTTTAATCAGACTTTTGGTAAATTTACATTTTTGAAGAATCCTATGTTTTAAGCCATGAAAGGCGCTCCATTTAGGCTAATTTTAAAAGAATCACCTCCGTGTGAATCAGAAGTTCAAGCCAAATTAGAGATTTAAGGTTCTGTGTCATTTTATTAAAATTCAATGAGCTTCTTTAGAATTTGGAGCATCTGAAGTTAATTTTCAGATTGGTCACTAACCCAGTGTAGTATATAGGTGAAGCAAATGGGCTCTGGAGCCAGAATTCTTAAACTCCCAAACAAGCTAGTAACTTCGGGTGCATTGGTTTATCTCTCTGAGGCTCGGATTCCTTCCCAGTAAAGTCATGAAGATAACAGAACCCGTTAATTCAATGAGATAATAAGGTACAGTGCCTAACACTGTTCCTAGCATATAGTAAATGCTCAATACAACTTCAGCTATTGTTATTATAGTTACTAATGTGTTACCAATATATAGCAACACAATAATTATTAACAACTATCATTAACTAATCCTATATTAACTAAAATTTCTTCTCACAGTAGTTCAATAGTCTAAGGAATATTTAAATTCAGTTTTCTTTCCCTAAGATGGTACTTCAGGGTGATTGCAATGGAGTTTCTTAACTTCCCCTTCAATCCCTTTCCTCTCTCTCTCTCTTTTTCCCCCCATTTCTTAGTGAAGTCCTCAATTCTAAGCCTTGCATGCATATAGAAAATTATTGTCTTACCCCTCTCTGTGGTGTTGGAGAGGGTATGTAGGGAGATCTAGTAGCATCCTATTGAGGGCTAAGCTTAGAGAAAGTCTCATCTCCTGCCCAGCACTATGCCTTGCTGGAGTCGGGTAGGGGAGAAAGGGCAAGACTGCAACAAATGATACACCAAAGAAGAGATTTAAAATAAATAATGAAAGTAAGTAAATATAGAGAATGTTAAAATTAAGCTAAGGAAAAAAAAAAGATGTAAAAATGGGATAAGTGTGTCTGTTGGGTGTGTGGGAGCAAGGTTCTTGTTCAGAATGATGGTCTTATCCAGGATTAGTTTAATGTGCAAGAATAGTGTCAGGGCCAGGAAACTCTAGCTCATGCCATTCATTTAATAAATAGTTAATGTGTTGCCACTAGGTGACAAGCACTGTGCTAAGCATTGTGTATAGAGTGACAAAGACTAGAGACATGACCTTTGCTGCCATAACAATTACACTAAGTTAATGGGAAGACTTATATTAGTAATAATATTAGTTGACAACCATGATTTCAAATTTATTATTTTGCAAATAGGCAGAGCAGCAGCTGTTAATAAGGAATAGGGACCAAAAGTTAATTAGTTTAATGGATTAGCTGAGAAGAGACTCAGGATGTATATATAGGTTTTTTAGAGAGTGCCTAAAGAACTGCTTATGGTTCTGGAAAATAACTACAAGGCAATAAAGAGTAAGTAATCACAAAAGCTGGGACTTCTAGTATGTTTCAAGACTCTGTGACTCATCAAAATAAAACAAACTGGCCTTGCCAAATCTTGAAAAAGCATCATTGTGCAGAGGGATTTGAGTAGGACTTCTTTTTTTTTTTTTTTTTTCATAAAATGACTCAAAATTTCTTGGGAATTTTCCATTGAAACTATTTTTAAAACACCTTCTCCCCTAGTTGCTATTACCAGAGAGAGTGGTTTTTATAATTTTATAAGTTAGCTCAGTGTCAATAGGACACTGAGGGTATGTATGAAGATATGTACCAGAGAATCTAAATAAGAAAGACTGAGAATAAATATTGCTGTCAAATATTAGATAGAATTCTAAATATCTTGGTGCTGTGACCAAAACTCCCCTCCCTGAGTCCTGGTATTTGTAGAAATAATTCTGGCTTTTTGTGAAGCACTAGCCCAATGATCAGCTACTTCTTCTCTCCAGTGGAGAAAAGAGAAAGGGCTTTAAATAAGATTGAGGAGGCACTGCTCCTGCTTCAGTGCTCCATTATGTTACCGTTATGAGACATTTATTGAGCACCATAATTTTAAAAATCACAGTAAGATGTAGTCCCTTCTTCACAGTCTGGTGCTCTTAAGGAACTACCTTATCCTGACCTTTCATTTCCTTTTTTTCCCAATATGCATGCAGTTTTTCCAACTCATCTGGGTCCCACCACCTAGTCTGTCACAATCTCAGCTGATCCTAATCCTGCTTGGTGACTAAAGTGCTAAGCCTCTTACAAGAGCATCAACAATTTCAACTAACACGGAGTGAGCACTTCAGGATGGAGGTTAGGCTTTAAAAAGTGCTAATCCTACCCTTATGAGCTCGCATTCTCTTCTTCTGTCTCCTCCCACTCTTCTGTTTCTGTCATGGGTGGTTGTGTAGAGTGGATGAGCTCATGCCACCTGAGGTCAAACCCAGCCTCTCTCACTTGCCAACCAAATGTCACAGGTCAAAGCACATGATCCAGCTAAGCCTCAGTTTTCTTTCTTCCTTCCCTTCCCTTCCCTTCCCTTCCCTTCCCTTCCCTTCCCTTCCCTTCCTTTCCTTTCCTTTCCTTTCTTTCTTTTTTTGACAGAGTCTCACTCTGTTGCCCAGGCTGGAGTGCAATGGCGCAATATCGGCTCACTGCAACCTCTGCCTCCCAGGTTCAAGCGATTCTCCTGCCTCAGCCTCCAGAGTAGCTGTGATTACAGACACGTGCCACTGCGCCCAACTAATTTTTGTAATTTTTTTAGTAGACATAGGATTTCACCATGTTGGCAAGGCTGGTCTCCAACTCCTGACCTCGTGATCTGCCCCCCTTGGCCTCCCAAAGTGCTGGGACTACAGGTTTGAGCCACTGCGCCCAGCCAAGTCTCAGTTTTCTTATAAAACGGTGAATGTTATAGGTGGATTTTGAGACAAAAGACAGGCTAATCTAGGTAAACTGTTTTGCATGAGATCTGGCATGAAATGCTCAATATACTTAAGTTCTTATTTTTATTATCTTATTATCTCCTAATTCTCCCCAGTCACATGCTCTGAGCAGATTGGAATACTCCTTTTCTCAGGAATATGCTTTATCTCTCTCTCTCTACTTTTAAAAATAACATTTACTTTATCAGAAATGACCTCCTTATCCCCCAATTCTTCTATCACTATTCAGGGTTACCAAATTTAACCAGTAAAAATACAGGACATCTAGTTAAATTTGAATTTCAAATAAACAACCAATCATATTTCGTACAAGCATGTCCCATGCAATATTTAATGGATTATGCTTATCCTAAAAATGTATCTACTTATCTAAATTCATATATAACTGATAGTCTGTCTTTTTTTTTTTTTTTTGAGATGGAGTCTTGTTCTGTCGTCTAGGCTAGAATGCAGTGGTACCATCTCAGTTCACTGCAACCTCTGTCTCCTGGGTCCAAGCGATTCTCCTGCCTCAGCCTCCCAAATAGCTGGGATTACAGGCACCTGCCACCACGTCCAGCTAATTTTTATATTTTTAGTAGAATCGGGGTTTCACCATGTTGGCCAGGCTGGTCTTGAACTCATAACCTCAAGTGATCCACCCACCTCAGCCAAAGCGCTGGGATTACAGGCATGAGCCACAGTGCATGGCCTGATAGTATGTATTTTTATCTGGCACCTCTCCCCTCTCCACTGTCTCCTGCCTACCAAGCCCTATCTGCTATTGCAAATCTTGTTCGCGGGTGGCAAACTCAACCAGGTGGGGAATGCTGATGGGTGGAAGAGTCCTGGTGAGGATGTCATAACGGGGCAGTGTATGCAGGGTAGCAGCATCTCATCTCCTGCTTGTTTCTAGTGTCCCCAATATTTAAGGGTAGTCAGAAATTCAAAAAATTAAGTGTGTGTTATTTGCCAATATTTAAATGTTGAAACTAATTTAAAAATCACTGATGGGTCACAAATTTGAAAACTCCAGCTGGGATAATTACATTTCCCCCCACATGACTTTCATTGATATCCCACACTTAGAGACGACATCTCGTTCAGCTGAACTCCCTATAGGGAGCTGCATTCTTATGGCTCAGTATTAATTGCCCAGTATGGTACATTTTAATTTTTTCCAAGTAGACTATAAATTTGAAGACAGAAGAAACAATGTTCATTCATTTTTTATTCTCCAAGGCTTAGTATTTAATGCATTATCAGTTGAAAGAATGAATAAAGGAATGCATAAATGAATAAATGCATTTCAATTCAGCAGGAGTCAGCAAAGATCACTAACAGGGTCAACAACAGGAGTAAGACAAGGCAATACTGAGCACAGCACAGAAATCCAACACTTTTCAAACCATGACCAGGCAGCAACAACTTGATCCCATTGTGGTATTTCCTTGTGGTTCTCCAATAAATACATTTGCTTAAGGTGTTATGAAATGAGTATATTCCTTCTCTCTCCAACAGCTGCGTTCCTCAGGCCTCAATCACTCCAACAGCCTACAGCAGGTAGGCTGTGTATACAGAAGCATTCCCAGTTTACTTAGGGAGAATCCTTACGTCAGAGCACACAGTCCCAGTGAGAACAGCCAGAGGGTTCCTGAAGTGGTCTTCATTAGTGCCCTAGCCAGCCTTATATCTGAAGTTTTAGCCATAATTTTTTCCCTGGATAGAAATTAATTTTAAGTCCCTCAATATTAATAACAGCATTAAGAACTAATATAATAAAAGTTTATTGACTAATTTTCCACCATAATTTGTGTTTGATTCTTGTGCTGCCATGTTGTGTTTTTATGAAATGGAAATACTGTAGGCTGAATAATAATGAAAGAAAAAGAGCAAATGATACTTTGAAAATCATTCATTGGGATCTAAGACATTTTGGGTCAGGAAACTTTTAATGCTATTTTCATGAGGGATGGGTAGAATAATTTAAAAAATAATAAGGGAATCTGCCTAACCAGACAAATGCTTAAGAATACATAATCACTTATGGTTGGTTTATATATTATTTGGCTATACTCAGAAGTTGATATCTTTGTAAAAGCCTTTTTAGATCATCAAGAAAGGAGAAGTTGAAATTATGATCAAGAATCTGTTTTCAAGGGCTAAACTGACATGTGTGATTGTCCTATCCCTGCCATGGGATGGTGAATAATAACAACAACAACAACAACAACAACAACAACAACAACAACAATAGGTAATGGAAGTTAACTAATTTATTCCAGGCACTGTGCCTACCATTTCATAGACACAATCTCATTTATTCCTCATAACCATCCTATGAGGTCGATTTTCTTACTAGACAAGGAAATGAGCCCAGTAGTTAGCTCCAAGACACATATTCGTGAATGATATCATTGATGCTTTAATCCAAGATAGAGTATGTACCTACTGTGCCTTTGACATGGTCTCCTGCTGTAATACTGCAGCACAAACACAGTAGGAATGGAAGCCAGGGAGCTGCCATCAAACTTGAGAACATTCTCATTTGTGCAGTTGAACCAACGGAACATAATTGAAGTAAGGTGCCTTTTACTGGGACATGAGATACAAAAGTTGAGTAGCACACGCATCAGAATCAGAATCAGGCATCAGAAACAAGCTCAAGAAACAAAAAGATCAAACACCGTGTCAGGAGTGGACATTGGGGTCAGAGTCATACATTAGAACAAGCGTCAGGACAGATGGAGTAAAGACCTAACCTTTAGAGTTAGAAATACAGTTGAAGAACAAGGACAGAAACCATCCGTTCTACTATAAGGACTCAAGAAAGATGATTTTCTCAAATCTGGTAGGTGAAGGCTTGCTGGCAAGAGCTGTATTATAAAGGATGCCGGTGTCGTTATTGTGTCATGTGACTGTATTACATAGCCCTGAGAGTGATGATTGTTCTTATAGCAAATTTGGATGCATGGATGTAATTATCACTGGTCATTAAAGAACCCTTTAAATTAGTGAAGTCCAAATCTTACTTAAAAAAAAAAAAATTGACCTAATGTTTTCCTTTGGAACCAAAATCTTCAACATCTCATGCTATGGAAAAGAAAAAATTTCTTGAGCAGCTTTCTCCAATTCCTGCTCAAACAAAATTTATCACCTTTTAAGAAGTGAAGGACACACCTAATGGACTGCTTTTACTGACTCATTCTGTTTAATAAATGACTTTGAGAACCATTGAAGACGGTGTGAGAGTAGGTGTGCCAATGACATGGATATGCTTCTGGGAGAATATCCAGGTATCTGTGACAGCAGGCCCATGCCAAGGCATTACCATTATTCCTAAAAGGACTAAATGACTAAATAACAGTGTGTGCACTTGGGCAGGGGGCATTGTATCCTTCTTACCGGAAGAGGTTGGGTAGCTTCCCTTCTCCAGAGTCTAACCATAGCTGTTGTCAGCCAAAGGGTCAATTACAAGAGATGAATGTAATAATATGGAGTTGGCAGCAGGAGTTAAACCAGAATCTTCTGTCTGCATTGATCACAAGGAAGAGACAAGCCCAGCAGGGATGCTAACCCAGCAGCCTGTTGCCCAGTTGACCTCCCAGGTATTGGACTGAGATCAGTTCTTGGACAGGGAAGGATCAGAATAACTTAAGGAAAGTTAAGGTCATTCTTGAAAGAGCTCTGCGTATCAAAGGGAAAGCTGCCAAATCCACAGGCGTGGGGTAGATGATAATACAACTGATGAAATTTAGAACATTACGAGCCCAGTACCCTCAGGAACTGAGAAGGGAGCCAAGAGCCAAGGTAGAAGCAAAGCCTGGCTTGAGACAACTGTTTGCAAGGAACTGGGAGGCTGTGCCTTGTCACTGGGTACCAGCTATGTGGTGTGTGGTATTCAGCTAGTTTTAAAGGCGTGTGGTCAGGTCAGAAAAAGAAAACAAAAATCCCAGGCTTTGAATCTGAGGATCAGGCTGAGAGTGAAGGAGAGATTTCCCCCATCTCTGAATATTCTAAGGGCTACAGTATAACGGAATGAGCCTGAGCCACTGAATCAGACAGAGCTGGTTTCACATTCTGGTTTCATTCCCTGTTACCTGTGTCCAGCCTACCATTTACTTTTCTGGCCTAGATGCCTCTTCCTCATTTGTAAGTGATCTATCTAATCATATCTACTTCACAACGGTTTTCAAAATTTCATTGGGAATGTCAACCCCAGAGCCTGACTCAAAGTATATTTTTAATCTTGCCTTTAATAACAATAACAATCCTAATAAAGGATCATTTTAGATCTGTCATTGTTGTAAGCCACTTTCTCTTCCTTCATTCAATGCACCATCGTGGCTCAAGGAAATGGCTGGAATGAATTAACTTTGAGAAAGAACTAAATATAATAGCAGGAGAATTAGTGCTGGAGAGAGAAGTAAAAAGCCACCTCTTACAGCCCTGGTGGATTATAGGAAGCAAAAGAACAACAGCAAGAAAAGCAAGTGCTTCATCATAGGCCTCCTGGCCTCCACTGTCAGGGCTGAAGTGTTTTGGGGAAAATGTGTTAGAGAAGGGTAAAGAGGAAGCAGAGGAGACAGATGTGACTGTCTCTATTTAGAACTCTGGAAGAAAAAGCAGAGAGATGCAATTGCTGTGCAGGAGGGTCTCTCCCCCAACCCCCTGCTCCTGCCCACAAGGCAAGGTGGCTGCAGGGAAGTAAAAGTGATGGCGGCAGTGTCGTGGGTGTTACTGCTATTCTGTCTGGATCTCCTGTACCAGCCTGTGCATCTCTCCCCGGATGCTACATTGTCTGACAAGGAAAAACTGTTGTTCTCTTCTGACATTGCCCTCAGCTAGACAGAAGTCACTGAGCCAGAGAAACCTAGCGGCTCTCTCTCCACTCAGCCCCTGTGGCCCTTGGCCAATGACCAGCTGCTGCAGGGCACCAGGGATCTCCAGATGGGACTCATGGCTGCTGTGGGTACAGTTTGTGCTCTCAGTTTCCCTGGATGATCAGATGGATGGGAATCTCCTATTGAGACAACGTTCTTTTTTTTTTTTTTCATTTTTGTTACTTTTAATTGATTTACAATAGTTGCACATACTTATGGGGTATATGATATTTTGATACATGTATACAATGTGTAATGATGAAATCATGGTGATTAGCATGTTTATTACTTCAAATATTTATCATTTCTTTGTGTTGGAAACATTCAAAATTCAAGCTATTTAAAAACAAACAGTAAATTATTGTTAATTATAGTCACCCTACAGTGCTACAGAACACCAGAATTTATTCCTCCTGTCAAATTGTATTTTGTGTTTATTAACAAACCTCTCACCATTCCCCACTTCTCCCTTACCCTTCCCAGCCTCTAGTAACTGCTATTCTATGCTCTCTTTCTATGAGATCAACATTTTTAGCTTCCATATATGAAAGAAAACATAGTATTTCTTTTTTTGTGCTTGGCTTATTTTACTTTACATAATGTCCTCCAAACTCCCCCATGTTGCCATGAATGACAGGATTTCACTCTTTCTATGACTGAACAGTATTCTATTGTATATATAGGCCACATTTTCTTTATCCATTCATTCATTGATAGACATTTGGGTTGACTCCATATCTTAGCTATTGTGGCTAGTACTGCAATAAACATAAGGGTGCAGGTATCACCTTGATATGCTGATTTTCTTTCCTTTGGGTGAATACTCGGTAGTAGGATTGCTGGATCATATGATAGATTTGTTTTTAGTTTATGGAGGAATATCTGTACTGTTTTCCATACAGGTGGTACTAATTCACATTCCCATCAACAGTGTACCAGCATTCCCCTTTCTCCACAACCTTGCCAGCACTTGATATCTTTTGTCTTTTTTATAAAAGCCATTCTAACTGGGGTAAGATGATATCTCACTGTGATTTTGATTTGCATTTCCCTGATGATTAATTAGTGGTGTTGGGGATTTCTTTTTTATATATCTATCAGAGAACACAATCTCACTGGCTTTTTTTCTCCCCTCTTGCTGGCTTTCCTCATTCCGCTTTTCTTCAAAGAATATCCCGCCCCAGTAAGTCACTTGGATAGGAATTCTTACTTTAGTGTTCAGGGAGAAGGAGAGTTGGGGTTAGCCCTAACCGGATTCATTCAGCTATTGCATGGTGTGAAAGGACCTGAAAGTTTTCACATGACTGTCAGAAATGAAGAGTTCCTGGAAATCTAGCTGGAGAGCTGGCCCGAAGGGCTCACTACAGGGGTAGTGTGAGCCTAGGGCCAAAAGCTATCTGGGGACAGGCCATCCTGCCTAAGGCCTGAATGGGAGTCCCAGGTACTAAGAACCAAGGTGGCTCTTAGGATCCTTGGGAGCATTGTCCATGCAGCAAAAGCAGAGCTATGAATAACAGCAAGAAAACCAGCAGTAACATCCAGTGACAGAAAGGGAGAGTGTGCTGGGAGTCAGCCCCAGGGCCAACAGCCCACACCTAAAGGCCAGCCCAGCCCTTTGCAGTCAAGAGACCAGCACAAGACAAGGGGCCACCTGCTCCCCATGCCTTCACAGTCCCAGGACAACCACATCCCATCTTGGGAAAAGGAAGGAGGGGAGAAAATTTAACTGAGTTAAATTCTGAGTTCACTTAATTTGGTTTCCCACAAAGTTGTTGTAACCCCAAAGACAATTCAAACGAAAAAATAAATTGAGATACATTAAAATGTGAATTTAAGATTTTCATTATCCAGTGGGGTAGGTGTTCATATATATAAAAAGGTGGAAACCACGTTGTCTTTGCCTGTCTGAGTTGGGGTGTTAAAAAAATCTGTGTTATTACTGTGTGCATCTTCCCATCTCCTTCCCATGGGAATGGATGTGGCTTGCATCAAAGGCCTCAGATGGGTTCAGGAACAATCACATTGGCACTCAGCTTGACTTGAAGCCCATCACCCTGGGGGAGATGCAGCCCACTGGCAAGCTGACGGGAGTAGCAAGTCGGCCATGAGGATCTGGAGAGAAACAAATCCATAAAGTGTGAACATGCGATAGCCTTTGGTGCTTACAAAGATGTGACTTGTTGCTATAGCGATGCTTCTGGGATGAATGGGTTATAACAGGAAATACCTCAAAACCCTTTTGCTTCAGCCAAAGCGGGAGCAGCCCTCAGTGAAGACTTGGTCAGAGGAACTTCCCTTGCGGTTGATGCGGTCAACTCTCTTCCCTGTGGGGACACAGCGGGGCACTCCCTTGTCAGTCTGGATTTATAGAATTTCACCACTGAGCACTCCTTGTTATTAAGCATGGCAGATGCCCTGCTCCATAGAAAATAAGCAAGAGTCTGCTAGGGAGTGTGGTAATAGAGTGCAGCCTGCATTTCCTGCCTTTCACTTTAGACCTACCTTCCCTTTTTCTTCCAACCTGAAGCACAATTCTGTGGATGATTTTTCCCTCCATGTGACCTCAGATGAGTTCATTCATCCATTTATCAGGCACAAGAGCCAGTTGAAACAAATAAATAAAGTGGAAAGGAAAGGGAGCTCTGTGTCCCAAACCCCTCCATTGAGCTGTGACTCAGGAATTACAGCACGTTGTATTAAACCATTTCTTTTTGATGCATTGGGGCCATGTAAAAGTCGACAGTGACATATGGGAAAGGCCCTGTTAGCAGGATTGGGGCTGTTGTGTGATAAATGACACAATATGTCAAAGAACATCTGTTATCCATCATGTTGGCTTCCTCAGAGCACTTGGGTTGGAGAGAGAGAGAGGGAGGAAGAAGAAGAAGAAAAAGAGAGAGAGAGAGAGACTGGTAGAGAGTGCCTGGGAGGTGGGTGAATGAAAGGGAAGCAAGACTATACACAGCTGGGAGAAGACAGGAAAATGACCTGCTCACCATAAGAGAGCAGACATGATTCAGGAGGATAAGCTAAAGTGAGTCCCTCCAGCAACCTGTCACTCTCCTGTCCCTCACATCTGTCTTCCCTTTATGTTTGCATGTTGATTTGTTTGTTTAAGTTTAATCAGTTGAGGATATTAAACCTTCATTCCAGTAGGTGAGGAATTGGAGCTGGCTGCAGTTGTTCTGTTCCTTTCCCTCTCCAGACGCACTGCTCTGGTGTTGCATAGGATCTCTCCTGGGCCAGACAAGCTCAACAGAGCATTCTGCAACTTCATTGGCATGGCAAGCCGTATTAGAATTGCTCAAGTGAATGCTCTGAAGCCAGTGCTTGAGAGCAGGTTTTGTGCCAGGAGGGAACTTGGATTTCTTAGCACTTCGTCCTTCTAACATTCCTGTCACACTTATGCAAATACCTGCAAAGTTTCTGATTATTTTGTATCATCAGAGGAAACTTCCATTTATATTGAATTTCTGTTTGTGATATTATATCTGTGACTCTTTCACAATGGGGCCAGGGTACCCAGGAGGATAGATTTCTACTCCCCTCAAAGATGCAACTACTCATCATGCCATCTAAGAGAATAAATCTGTGTTAGTGAGTCTGAAAGATCAGAATCAGACATCCCTGCGGCTCATATGCTTTTATTTTAGATGAGGTTACAGGCAGAAGTGGTTTTTGAAAATAATTACACTGTTATATTTACAGAGTTAGTTTCCTTGGTACTCATATTTCTTTCTAAGCATTATTTTATATCCTTTAAATATATATCCGGATTGTTGTTCTGTGTTACAGAAACCAATAAAGGAAGAGACAGAAGCAAGATGCTTTGATCCCACAGTCTGGATTACCTGAGTAGGTTTTATAAAGTGCAGATCCTATACTTTAGAACAAGATTCTGATTCAGAAGTTTTGATATAGGGCCCATAAATCTGAATTTTTATGTTTATCTGGTGATTCTGATGATCAGTGTAGTAAAGTTATTGGTTTCAACCTAAAAGTTAATTTTCCCCCTTTCCTGCCACCAGTACCTAAATTTCCTTCTGTGTATTTAATTTCTGCCTCTTCTCCACCATGTGGTTATTTTAAAAAGATAGATCCACATTTGTACCATTCAGGCCAACGGTAGAGAGTAAATCCTAAAACCTAGAGGTACTGCAAATGACTCTTTTCCTCTGAAGACAGTGGATAAAGATGTGAGCCCCGAAATTGTAGTGGACATTTTGTTTGCTATAGCCAGGGAAAGCCTTAAGATATTGGGCACTGCTGTGTGTAGCCTGAGAATGAAGCTGACACCATGGAAAGCAGAGAGGAGAGATGGAGAGAAATTGGATCCTTTATGTATCAATTGAGCTTCTTGATCAGTCTTGTCTGACTTGAAATCTATGTCTAGGTGTTTCAGCAACATCAGTCAAAGTGTTTAAGTCAAGATGAGTTGTGTTTTAAATCACTCAAAACCAAAAAAGTGCCACCTGATACAAATAGCCATGCTGAGGAAACCTTGCTCAAAATCTCATTCCAAATAGTTAGGAAATCCAAAATGAGCATCAACCACACACTAGATTTTAATAATACTTACTGAGTGTCTGGTAGGGCCAAGCACTATTTAAGGCCAGCATGGAATATCTGGAGTTGAGAAGGCCAGTTCTTATGAGATTTTCTGAAAAAAAAAAAAAAAAAAAAAAAAGGACAGTGTGCTTTTTAACAGAACTAATAATGTAAGGTAACACAAAAGTATCAAAACAGGGCTGGGTGCAGTGGCTCATGCCTATAATCACAGCACTTTGAGAAGCTGAGGTGGGAGGATCGCTTGAGCTCAGGAATTCGAGATCAACTTGGGCAACATAATGAGACATCGACTCTACAAAAAAATACAAAAACTAGCCAGTGGTGGGGGCATGGGCCTGTGGTCCCAGCTGTTCAGGAGGGCGTAGTGGGAGGATCACTTGAGCCTGGGAGGCAGAGGTTGCAGTGAACTGAGATCACACCACTGCACTCCAGCCTGGATGACAGAGCAAGACTCTGTCTCAAAAACAAAAAACAAGAAGTATCAAAACAGAATAAATGTGATCAATAAATGAAAGGAAGTTAGAGGAGTAAGAACCAAAGCTCATCATGGGCCAGAGATGTAGAGAAGGTAGTATTTGGATTTGTTTACGAACACCATTTCCTGTCTCCTTTTTTGGGCTTCTCTTGGGTAACTCCTGTGACCAAAGAGAAGATAAGACGTCAATTATCTCAGGTCAGACAGGAATCCCCACTCATGAGTTAAGCATGCTGATATCATTGAGGGTAGAGCCATGTGTAGGTGACTAGTACAAAAAGGAGGTTACATGAATTACTCATCTAAAAATTACTTAAAGATCCAACTCCCCACCCATTGTCAGTTAAGAAACAACACTTTGGATTTTTAACAGTGGAGAGATGCACCTGGCCTATCTGGGAATATTAATATGACAGTTGTGTCTAGAGTGTCTTAGAGGAAAGTGAATCAGAAGAAAGGAAGGTCCCTCAAGTATCTAGGCTAACATCTGTTTAGTCTCTGATTGAATGTGGGGGCAATCAGATTGGCAGGGAGAGGCCTGAGGCCAGGTAGACTCAAGAATATTCAGTAATTGATTGGTTGTGAAGGTTAAAGCGAGAGGAGGGAATTAGATGTAATTATGAAATGTTTAACCTGAGTTACTATGGGACATAGTGTGCCATTAAAATTTAACTCAAAAGAAAAAAGCTGATTTCAGAAGGAATATAATTCTTTCAGTTTCAAATACTTTGAATTTCATTGGCTGGCAAGATATTTGTATGGAGATATTTGTGGCGAGTATATGAGAAATAAGGATGTGGTGCACTGAAGGGAAGTCAAGGTTACAGGTGCAGTTTTTTGAGGGTAACACAAAAAGTTAAAGCTGGAAGAATAGATACAAAGCCCCGTAAGGAGTATATAGAGAGAAAATATGAGGATCAATGCCAAAATATGAGTACATTTCTAAAGCAAAAGGAGGAAATGGAACTCAGAAAATAAATAGAGATAGGCTGGTCAAGGAGGCAATGGTAATAACAACAAAACAACAGCCACAGTGATAACTAATTTACTAAGTGCCAGACACTGTACTTAAGCACTACAAAAATATATCTTAGAAGGATCAAAGGCATTTTTTTTTTCTCCCAGGCAAAGAAAAAAGGATCACAGGACAGATGTAATTGCAGAAAAATCCAAGGCAACTCATACTGGCTGTCTTTGAAGTGGGTTGTGAGATCTTCAATTGGTAGAATGGGGTTCTGTCCTTGCGAAGCATATTCAACAGTGGTACATTGGTTGAAAGTTTACACTATGAAGATGGCAATACCTGGGATTGAAACCCTGGTCTGTACTTAACTATCTGTGTGGATTCTTGGCCAAGTGGCCCAGTTTCTTCCTCTGTAAAAATGTGGAGCTATTTTACCTACCACACAGGCTCATGGCAAGGATTAAGTAATGAATAGCACATAAAGCATCTGGACCACCGCCTGGTACAGCCCTCAGTGTAAGATGTCTGTTAAGAGTGTGGAGGAGGTAGGAAGCCTTAGCTGGGACTAGGCAGCAGAACTCTGTTAGGTGTCCAGCTAGGGCAGCCTCCTGGTATTCAGTGAGGCAGATTCTGGGTTGTTGCATGCATGCCTGTGAGTGGAGTGACTGAGGAATGGCATGTCCAATCCTTCCACCAGGAGAGCCATACTTTGATTTGCTATGATAGTAAGTGACATCCGTGGCTCTGTATGCCGAGAAATAAGCTGCAAATAAACCCCCTTTCTCTTTCACTGGCCTATTTTTTTTTTAAAGTTAACAGTAAATTGTGGCATTTCAAGATTCCCTTTTGTGTGCCATCTGTTCACCTACCCATAGTCCTGTGTGTCAGCTTACTCCAGCAGCTCATAAATACCCCTGCCATCAATGCCCAGTGACTTCTGACTCCATGAACATTGGCCTGATAAAAATCATGTCTCTATTTATCTTGATAAATTGACTGTGGCATAAAGCCATTCAGTTCAACTACCTCCCGTGATGATTGGGGTCCATTTCATGATGGATTTGACTGTTAGCTATCTAAGGCAGTAATACTTATCCTTGACTATCCATTAGATTCTCCCAGGAGAGGCTTATTTTTTTTTATTCCACATTTTTTCCTTGTCAAGTCCCTACCCTGGACCTAATGCATTATAAGTTTTAGGTATGAAGTTGGAACATATGTATTTTTATAAGGCTCCCTGACTAAGTTGGATGTGTAGACAGTGGTAAAATCACACATTTAAGGAGAGAAGTCATTGAAAAGTTGAACTGGATTTGTTGGTTGGCTGTTTGCTCTGGAATGAAGTGTTTGGGGCCACATGCTTTCTGTCTCTTATACTCAACCTACAAAAATTTTGAACAGTATTCATTCTGTGTATTCAGACTGGAGAATGACTACTTTCTTATCCAAAACTTAACTTTTTTGACTAGTACTATTTAAGAATAGAGTCAGAATAATAGAGTTGGGGTTAGAGACATTTGGACTCAAATTCTAGCTTAGTTATGTACTGACTGTGACTTTGAAGAGGTTAATTCACTTCTATGAGCCTCATCTATAAAATGCAGGCAACACCCATATAACATGTTTGTGGTTAGTGTTAAAGAAGATGCTGCATAAAAATTCTCTAGCTTAGTACCTAGGCATGGAATATGCTTTAAATAGAGCCATTATTAGTAACATTTTATTTATGTTCATTAGTTACTGATTAATCAATAGATATTCTTACTGCACTATCCAGATATTTATAGGTTTAAGTTGATATTTTTTTCTTGGAGTTTTCTTGGAGTTTGTCATCAGCTAATAATATCTTCCAGGATATGTTTTAATGGATATCCATTCTTTGTTTGAAAATATTAATTTAGACATGTATACATATGTACAGACATACTCAAAAGAATTAGTTATTGACTTACTAAATATACAGGCTCATTATGGAACATTTTTGTATGCCTTGAGATTATGTTTTTGCCATACTTGAACTGGTTAGACACTTTCTTTCCCACCCACTAAATTTCAGCATGCATGACTTTCTCAGTACTTTTTGGGCATCCCATTGCCTTTGTTATTTTGTTCTATTGCTGCTGGTCATGCAAGCTAAGAAGAGAAAGAGTGTAAATGAAGGCAGAGGGAAAGAAGGACCTTAGAGACATCTAAAATGTAGGAAGTTTGAGGATAGATACCTTGTTCTTTACATTCTGATATACTTATAATATTTGTTTAAAAGAAATACTTGTTTAATTGAAATTGTGTTATAATTCTTCTTTACCAGAACCTCTCAGAAAACAGCCTTTCTTAGGCTTCTGAATATTTAATTAGTTCCTGCTTTTCACCTGTGGTCATATGACTACACTTTGGCCAGAGAGGTCTTGGAATTCTGATTAAAAGCTGTATTAATTTGGCATACCATGGGATAGAGGTAATTCCTCCAAAGGAAAACCCAGTTGCTGCTACCTACCAAAAGGAGAAATGAATAATGGAAGGTAAGAGCAGTTCATGTCCCCTTTTCCATTTTCCATTACCTGCCAGAGACCACCTTCTCAATGTCTTTCCCATGTCTCCCTTTTTCTCCAGGCCTTGGCCACTGTTCTAATGTGCTTTCCTGTCTCCTTTTTGTTTTCTCCCAATTCTATATGATTTGCACGTCTGTAAAGTTAAACTTCCCAAAAGGTACATTTACCATATTTTAAAACCTTCAGTCATTTCTAATCCTCACTAGATAAAGTTTGAACTCCTCTGCCTGGCATTCAAGACCATAAAAAATCTTGTCTTTTACCAACATTGATGATATTATTATTCAGAAATTTCTACTTGAACTAGCTGTTCAATGAATTGACTCTTATATCCTAAAGATAGCCTCCATGGATTGGTGGAGGAGCTTTATGCCAGCCATGGTAGCTTTGTCTGGACACATTATATAGACTCATTAGAAATCTTAGGAATAATCTAAGCATAATCTCTAGACTCATCTCCTAACATTCCTGGAATATTCTCCGTTCCCTATTATAGGCATGCTCTGTGTGTCCATCATGTTGAAAAACTCACAGGTCTTTGAGCAGGCCAAGTGGTCACATGTTTGTCCCTCAGTACATGGTATTCCCTTTCTTGAGTGTCATTCCACAATCTCTCTCCAGTGCTGACCACTCTCACCAGGACACTTGTCTCAGAAAAATTGTTCCTGATTTCTCCTAGTGAGTGGGAGGTGCCTCTCATTTGTAACCTCTTGATGCACTGACTATTACCTTATGACACTGTAATGTAATTTCCATTTACTCTCCCTGTCTCAACTACACCAGGAACTCCTTCATGGAAAAATTAATCCTTCCAAATCTTTATCACCTGTCCTAAGCACATGCTTAGCTAGTGTAGAGGCTCAGGGATGGTGCAAACCTTACCTATCCTATTCACACCTTGTCACATCCTAGTGCACAGAGAAAGATGGGGCACAAGGAAGCTCTCAACACAGAAGTACTTCAGTGGCTCCACCTCAATCATGGTAAACACCAATGTTCTTACTGAATGAAATAAAATATTCTCTAAGATGTGATCCTGCTGCCCTTCTGCCCACATCTCCTCACACTGTCCCTGACACACCTTGCTATTTTTGCCCACTGGCCTCCTTGCTCTTTCTGAGACATCCCGGTGATCCAGAAAGTGACAAATGTTCCAGATTCATTCTCTTTGCCCTGAGTGTTCCCTCTGCTGGAATTGCTCTTTCCCCTAGTATGTACCTGGTCTGCTCTGTTCAATAATAACCTAATTAGGTCCCTGATTATCTGATATTATAAAGTGCTTTCTACATAGCACATCCTATATGCCTTAACCTTCTTAATCATTTCCACTGCCCTTAGCCTTATGTTACACGATATATGTTCAGTGGTGTGTTTATTGCATTTTGCCCTTTTCTCTATGGTAGTTCCATGAGGGTAGGGACTTTGTCTTGTCTGCGACTCTATCCTCAGCTTCTAGAATATGCCTAGTACACAGTAGGCACTCAATTACTGTTTGTTAAGTGAATGAATACATGCTAAAGAAATAAAAGGATGTAAGGGAACACAAAACATGTAGAATAATTATGTTGGGCACTATTGAATATAGATAGCTATTCCCACCAGCCATTCATATTCCCTTCTCTACAGAAACAGACAGATACCTAAATTAAATATAGATGAATGTTCCGGAATCTTCAAATCCAATACAGGCACAATGGTATTAATAATACAAAATACATCATGTCTAGCATTGCTTTGTGAAGGAGATTGGGGAAAGAGAGGAGACAGCCCGAACACTTCTCCCTACAGCAATTCCATACCCCTTTTCATAATATTTTGGTAGCTTGATGGAGGCATTTTCTTCCCAAAAGCAGCCTGACATTTATCCAGGATTGCCTGAATTTACTGCTGCAGTTACCAGCAGAAAGCCGTCAGGTTTTAGAGTTTTCTCATCCGTAGAAAGCTGGTCAATTTATTTTATTAGCATCTTTTCCAGTGCCTGACCCTAAAATAACTGTTTTCAGTGTTTACATTCTTAGAGGTGGGCTAATGAAGAAGCTTTGGCAGCTATTGCCAACCCCTGGATGTCTGAGTAAAGCTTTGTAATAAAAGCACCAACAAAACCCCAGCCTTACCCATTGAAAAATAAATCGGCTTTTTTGTGTGTAGTATTTTTAAAATATGATATTTTGTAATAGATTTGTTTTGTGAATAGACAATTAAAATAATTCTGTAAATTTTATGAAGCTTCTCTTTCCATTCTTCTCCACCTTGGTCATTGACAGATATAACTTGCCATTTTTAGGGTAGTCTGCTACTTTTCACTCTTTCTTGTTTTCCTCAATTGCCCTCACCCATCTGTGTGTCTTTTTCTCACTCTCTTCACTATGTATGGAAGACTTTGTTATTTCTGAATCTTTGGATGAACCTTAGAAAAGTCCCCTTAGAGGTGATTCTGAGAGGACTTCTGAGAGGCTTCTGAGAGTCCTGTGCCTGTCCACATGGAATTCCTTTTACTATTTTTGCCTATTTCATCATTAAAAATGAACCCAATTGTTGGCAAAAATATAGAACGATTGGAGCTCTCTTACATGGCCAGTTGGGATGAACTCATATACAGCCACTTTGGAAAACATTTTTGAAGTTAAGTTTACAGATACCCTTATCATATGATTCAGTGAATTCCACTGTCTCCCCAAGAAAAATAAAACATGTCCACATGATTGCTCATAGCAGTTGTTCTCATAATCACCCCAAACTGAGAACTCACCAAATATTTATCAACAGATGGATGAATAAGCAAATTGCAGCAAATCCATGCAATAAAATACTATTCAGCAATAAAAAGGAACAAAATATTGGTACATGCTACAGCATGGATGAACCTCAATGACATGATTAGCCAAAGAAACCAAACATAAAAAGACTACACATGGAATGATTCTATTTTATGAAATCCTTTAATAGACAAAACTAATCTAAATTGATGGTTTTCTCAAAACAGGGGTGGGCTATTGACTGCAAAGGGGAGTGAAGAAACTTTCTGAGGTGATGAAAAAATTTTATATCTTGATTGTGGGAGTGATTACAGAGATGTACCCACTTGTGAAAATGCATCAAACTACCCTTTAGATGGGTGCATTTTGTTGTATGTAAATTGAACCTCAATAATCTTAATTTAAAATAAAAACAAAAAAGCAAAAATAATGGATGTTTGATGTCAATTCCCACTGAAATCTTCAGTGGTCAAGCCGTCTGTCTACAGCAGACTGTTGCCTCACTAAGACACTACTGACCATTTACCCATCAGGAAAATTTTAGGAAACTTCATTAAATTATTACAAAGAGCAAGTTCTGATTCAAGATCTGATTTTGCTGGCCTCTCCCTGGGAGAACAGCAACTGATGATACAAGCAATGAAAACAGTGGGACTGTTTATTGATTTGTTAAAATACCTGGCATTTGTAGTGTTGTGCCAGTGTGTCTGGTTCTTAGCACAGTGCCTGGTACATAGGAGGCACACCATAAATATTTATTGGATAGAAGAACAAAACTTACAACAATGTTAAAATGAATGTATCACCATTTTATCACCATTTTATAGATAAATAACCCAGGGTCAGAGAAGTTAAGTGACTTTTCCAAAATCTCTGAGGTAAAAGATTTCAAAGCCATTTTTCGAGCCCAGGTCTCTAGCATTAGGTTTTCCATTAAATTAAACTGTGATTTAATGCAAGATATCCTGCTTCCCAATTGGTTGGGTTATTTTTTTAATGTAAAATTGTTATGATTATATCTAAATCATATGCCCGTATTGGCAATCAAATAATTTAAATATGTGAACAATCTTTGTAAACTCCAAAGCTTTGTAGAAAAACAAGATATAAGCAATATGGCTTAGCATAAAATTTGGCTTTCTTTTTTCCTAACATAATAAAAGCTAACATTTGTGCTTAAAATGTACGCACACTGTTTTAAGTGCTGTGGAGTCTATAAAATCACTTAATTCTCACAAAAACTCTCTGAGGTACATATCATCATCATTGTCTTATCTTTGTCTTCAACATCTTCATTCTATAGGTGAGTTCATGCAATTTTTTCCCCTGAGTTATAGAGGTAGTAAGTGGCAGACCCAGGATTTGAATCCAAATGGTTTTTGTTCAAATATCTCATAGCCATTACCCTATACTTTCTCATCCATCCATCCACCCACCTACCTATCCATCCATGCATCCATCCATCCATCCTTCCATCCTTCCATCCCCACAACACTAGTTTTTAGCATTTTTCCTTGCAATACATCTGACAAATAATGTTCATTCAGTGATATCCTCACCTCATTGTCATTCACTTTGGTGTTCTATATAGATGAACAGACTGCAAGTTATGTACAGTTTTCTGTATGTCAGTTGAAATTTCAATCCATTTTAAAATTCAGAATAGAAACTGTTCCTCTAGATTAAAACAATAACAACAAACAAAACAATGGCATGGCTTGTCTTTTATTGCTGCCAATCTGAGTTGGGTAAATTTTGCATTAATAAGTCCCATCACATTTATCTGAATAATGTTCTCTTAAACTGAAAAAAGACACAAAGGACTCATTACTCTAGAAAGCTATCTTACCTATTCCATCCATACTGTTTCTCTTTTCCTTCTCTTAAAAATATGTTGGAAAAATCTAGCATTGGATTTCCAAATTTTGACTCTTCAATTCAATATTTAAGGGCTCATGGCCAGAAAGTCATTAGTATTCTTCCCAGTGACCAGGCAGCATGGGCACAGTAGATGATGATGCCTTTGAGAGCACCTGAGAAGAAAAACCTCTAGCCATTGTGGTATTCAGAGGAGAAGCCTTTAAAGGTCCAGAGAGGTTTATTCTTCAGATTGACATGCATGTCTGTCGGCTGGATCTTACATTTGGGGCAACAGTCCCCAAGGAGAATAAGCTCAGAAGAGGTCTGATAAAAGCCACACATTGATTAGAACATTTCGGTGAGGAAACTGCGATTAAACATGTCTCTAGAGCAAATACAGTTTATGTATTTCATGTCAGTTTTGATGCTTCATTTTAAGAAAGGAATTGTGATTTTTTTTTAATGAAATGTCAGTTTTACCGGATTGGTTTTATAAAATAGAGCATATCTACAATGCTCTCTCATTCAGATTTTATAACCTTTGCTATTGTGTTGACTAGGTGGAATGACCAACATTTGAATATCTTCAAAAAGGATTACCTACATTCTGAAGACAGATACATTTATTAGGTATTCCTTATGGATTCATTTCAAAAATTATATATGTAGAGAAAGAACACACCATTATTTGCCTTGTTAGTAAACAAAATGGACAAAATCCCTTTCATTATGCAGCCTAGCTAATATTACCACATTCAAAAAAAAAATTTCAAAATTTAAGAATACACTTCAAATGTGCATTTGGTTTGCAATCAGGCTATAGTTGACACACTAAGGTTTTTTCCCTCTGGTAAAGAGGAGGTTCACTCAACAGGTTCGTTGCAGCCTCTGCACCCAGGACCCCACTGGGAGCCAATTCCAAAATATTCTCTGCTTTCTGAAGAGGGCAGGACATCCAGAGAATACTTGACATTAAGAGTGATTGTCATGAAGTTTTGTCTTAATCTATTCAGGAAGATTTTAGAGTCAGGAAAGTATGATTAGAACATCTATGTCTTGGGAAAAGTGTCCCCACTATGCTTTAAGCTTTATATCTTGTAGAAAGATTTAAGACCAAATAATCTTAAAATGAAACCAGATTAGAAGTGCTCTGGAGAAGAAGTCCAGGATATGTCTTCCTAGTAGTCACATTACACAGGATGATACAGCTTTGTTGGTTAAGACGATGTCAAGGGATTATATAAATTATCCACTTTGACAAAGTTAAAGGTTAATAATCTACCAGCAAAAGAGAGGGCAATGCTAGACACACATACTTCAGCCGTTGCTTCTCATAATTCCTCTTAGACCTCTCTGGGCCTGGGATTAGTGAGTGCCCCAGATTCTTCCATGTGGGGCCCTTGGCCTCTTTCGACTTTCAGTGCTTTCAATCATAGGGGTAGTCTAGTATAAAGGGAAGGCTGATGGAATAAAAGTGAAGACAATGCAGGTTGAATAGGGAGGAAAGATTGTCCTACTTTCCATTTTGGAAGCCAAATAGACTGTCCCGGTATATTGCCACTTGAAAAAAATGAGTTAAAAAAACTCAGAAGCTCAGAAGGCTGGCCTAAATGAGGTCAACTAGTATGACTAAGTAACAATCTGAAGAAATGTACAAAAATCAAGCCTGTGTTTTCCAATATTTGGAAGAGAGTTTATTTTAAATAAAAATCAAAATTTTAAGTAGACTATAAAATGAAATAACTAAAATTAATTTTATTATATGAAATATAATCTCTTAATGGATATATTATGCCATATATAATCTATATGATGATGTATTATAATAATTTACGTTTGTGTGCCAAGAATTGAGCTATCCATTTTGCATCAATTTTCTTTCTCTTTTTTCTCACCAAATGACAGATTTAATGTAAACTGATTCTGTTGCAATTGGATCTAATACATAGAAGCATGTATACCATTCATTCCACTGTAGTCAGTCTGTTACATTGTTTCTATCAGAGCTATCTTTTTTGTGAATGGAGAACAAAGCTTACACTAACACCATTTGTCACTGAACAAGCTGAACTCTGCTTTCTAAATAGTCTGGTCATATCAATTTTCTAACATATTTATCTCAATAGTTGTATGTGAGCAATACGTTTACTGTCCCATTTAAGAGATGAAAATGTTAAGGCAGAGAAGGTTACAGAGCTCACCAAAGTCACGCCATCACTAAGTGCCCACTGCAGAGGGAGTACCCTGGGTTGCAGACCCAGGTGATAATTTTTAGGTTTATTGCAGGCTATCCTGTGTAGTTAAGTGCTATGAAGAAAATGCAGCTAAGAAAATAGAATGGAAATTGCAGCTGATTTGTGAGGCAAATAGGCATATCAAGGTCCCACTGTGCACTGCTCAAAGTCTTTATGAATTAATTATATGCCACATGTCTCATTAATTACTAACGTATCACTGTACTCACCTTTTGCCTTTAAAGCTTGGTAAAATGTCATATATATCCTCAAATGAACTACTGCTCCTCTGTATGCTTGCTTACAAATTATAGTTGAATCCAAGAAACTAGATGGTTCTGCTTCTCTCTGTCTTATATTCACATGTGTTGACATGGAGCATATGTATGTGCAGTAATCATGTGAGTATAACAGCCTCCCTCGAATAGTGCCCACCTCAAGGAGAACAGCTGCAGTGTTATTGTTTTCAGTGTAATATCACATTTATAGAGCTTGCTGCCAATGTGGTAAGATGAATAGGAATCATACTTTTATACTACCAGTTTTCCTCTGGCCTCCTGTCATTTAGACCAGGAGCATACACTCACATGCTTGAGGGAAACCGAAGCCACAGTGAGTGACAAATGTTCATTTGTCCCCAGGATTGAGACTGGAATAACAATACTGCTTTCTCTGGTTTCAGCTTGCCTAAAAACATATGGTGATTAAATCTTTATTCAATATGCTTATATCAAACATTGGTCATAAATTTCATAATTTTTATTCTCCTAAACAGTTTGGGTAAAAAAAGATTTGGGAATAAAAAACTTAAGATCTTATAAAAGTTTTCCCAGTTTAGGTCTTGGTTCCATTATATGATTTTACTGATCACTTATGATGTCCCAGAGATGGCCCTCCACATAATATATGGTTATCTCAATTAATCCCTACCACATCCCAACAACAGAGGCTCAGAAAGGTCATATGCTTTCTGGAAATGGTAGAATTTGAACCTAGATCTCTGACCCATAAGGGTATATTCTCAACTCCTACAGGATTCTGCCTTTTGAAATTAATGCAGGCAGGCACAGTTGCCATTTTTTATTGCCCAATAGATAGAGCTACTCTTACTATGAAATCAGCTTACATAGCTACAGTGCCTAGTGATTTACTATATGATGGAAACTCCAGAGAATTTAAAAGTGAGGAAAAATTTAGGATCAAGGCTTGAGCATAATCGATGGCAAAATCTTCCTGCTTCTGAAACAAGTAGAGAGAATAGCTTGTAAATTGGGCCTTTTTTTTTTTTGGTCAGGGCCAGACTGGTCAGATTCAGCAATAGAAGAGTGTTTACTTGATACTTGGTTGAATTTGGTCTCCTGGTCTTAGGTGTCACTTGCAGCTTCTTAGATGTCAAGGGACAAACTGCACCATTACAAAAGTAAAAGGAGGCTATTGGATGATAGGCATCTCACACCTATCATCCCAGCACTTTGGGAGGCATGATGGGAGGATTGCTTGAGCCCAGGAGTTCCAAATCAACCTGGGCAACATAGAAAGACCCTGTCTCTACAAAAAATAAATTAAAAAAAAAATATCCAGGCATAGTGGTAGGTATACCAAGTACCTATAGTCCTAGCTACTTGGGAGACTGAGGCGGGAGGATTCCTTGAGCCCAGGAGTTTGAGGTTGCAGTGAGCTATGATTCAGCCACTGCACACCAGTCTGGGCAACACACAGAACAATCCCCTGTGTCTTAAAAAAAGCAAAACAAACAACAACAACAAAAAACAATGGTTCTTGTTAAACATACAGCTTCCCAGGTTCCCAGGTACCTCTCCTGGAGACAGGAATTCAGAGGGCCTGAGGTGAACTTGGGAATTTGCAAGTTTAACATATACCCCAGGAAATCCTTACCATCAGAGAAGTCTGAGATACTCTGCCAAGGCAAAGAAGATGAAGGTTGGCAGAATTAATTGGCCTTCCTTGCCGCTTTTCCTTAAATGCTTGTCTCTGATTTCCTAGTTCCTTTAGTGCTAGTTCTGTGCCATTGACTCTTGACCTCACGCATCCTTTCCTGGGCTCCTAGCAGCTGCTCCAGTTCTTGTCTGTATACCACTCTGCCTCTTGGGTCACAACCACTTGCTATTTTCTACTATTAACCTTGCATTTTGTTTCCGTCGAATTTGACCCATGTGAGAGAACTGGCAGTTCAGTACCCAAACAAATGATTTCCAGCCCAGAAGTTCAAAGAATGATATGATCTTATTTTCTTCTTTGTTGGGATGTGAGCTAAGCAAATGCCTTCTAGGTCAGTGGATGTCAACCTTGGCTCAGCTCCTCAGGGAGCTTTACAAACCACCCTGGGTGATTCTGATGTCATTGGTCTGGGCTATAGCCTGGGATCAGGGCTTCAAAGGCCCCAGCTGCCTCTACCATGCCTCATTGGTGGCAGGGTGTGGGGGTACCAACACTCTAGAAAGTCCTGCAACCACTCTACTAATTTTTAGGAGAGCGGGACTGGGTTTACAAAAAAAATGTTTGCTTTAGGTATAGAATCCTTCTGAGCTATCTTTGAAAGAATCAACCAAAGTAGCATATTATTCACCCAAATTCTTTTCAAGGAGAGAAAACTCTTCAGTGACCCCCTTTTATACCTAGCCACCAGTCTTCCCTGGACCCCATCGGAGAAGAACGTGTTATAATATCGTATTTATGTAGCGCTTATCTCCCTAGAGCACACATACCATGCAGATATGTTTTAAGATCTCATTAATCCTCACAGAGTTTTTCCTTTAAGATTTCACAGGAGTATCACAGCAATACATAAATACTGAAAATACAATTTAAAAAAATATATAAATGCCATGTAATTTTCAAACTAGTGTTTACTTTCCATAAACATTTATATAGATGGGTGTATATAAAACCCAGAAAATATCTATAACATATATAAAACACAAACCCTTAAATGTGCTGACATTGATCAACATTTCTTTTCAATTCCATCTTTTACTCTATGGTGCCCTATATTTTCTTTCTCCTTCCCTTTGCAAGAATTTTCATGTCTCTTTATTGCTGAAATTCCTATGGCTACACTTATGGTTAGTTCACCCACCGTGTTTGCTTATTTTCCACATGCACATGGTGGCAATCTCATCATGGTGACCAAACTGCTTGCAACATCTGTTGCTTCAAATCTTACCATACAACCCCTCCCTGCCTCACGCAGCCCATACAAAGTCTTAGCTCTGTGGTATTCCTTTTCCTTTGACAATTACTTACAAACTATGAGTAGCTTCATTTGTTGGGCAATAAAAAATGGCAACTGTGCCTGCTTGCTTCAATTTCAAAAGGCAGAATCCTATAGGAGTTGAGAATATACACTTAGGAGTCAGAGATCTGGGTTCAAATTCTACCATTTCCAGAAAGCATATGACCTTTCTGAGCCTCTGTTATTGGAATGTGGTGGGGATTAATTGAGATAACCATGTATTGTATGGAGGGCCATATCTGGGGCAGGATGATCAATAAATGATGACACCCAGGCCGGGCGCGGTGGCTCAAGCCTGTAATCCCAGCACTTTGGGAGGCCGAGACGGGCGGATCACGAGGTCAGGAGATCGAGACCATCCTGGCTAACACGGTGAAACCCCGTCTCTACTAAAAAATACAAAAAACTAGCCGGGCGAGGTGGCGGGCGTCTGTAGTCCCAGCTACTCGGGAGGCTGAGGCAGGAGAATGGCGTAAACCCGGGAGGCGGAGCTTGCTGCATCCTTCGTTTTCCTTCCTTCCTTCCTTCCTTCCTTCCTTCCTTCCTTCTTTCCTTCCTTCCCTTCCTTCCTTTCCTTCTTTTCCTTCCTTCCTTTCTTACTTTCAACTTTAACTTCTGGGATACATGTGCAGAATGTGCAGGTTTGTTACATAGGTATATACATGCCATAGTGGTTTACTGCACCCATCAACCCGTCATCTACATTAGGTATTTCTCCTAATGCTATCCCTCTCCTTGCCCCCACCTCCCAACAGGCCCTGGAGTGTGATGTTCCCCTCCCTGTGCCCATATGTTCTCATCGTTCAACTCCCACTTATGAGTGAGAACATGTGGTGTTTGGTTTTCTGTTCCTGTGTTAGTTTGCTGAGAATGATGGTTTCCAGCTTCATCCATGTCCCTGCAAAGGACATGAACTCATTCTTTTTTATGGCTGCATAGTATTCCATGGTGTATATGCACCACATTTTCTTTATCCAGTCTAATATTGATGGGCTTTTGGGTTGGTTCCAATTCTTAGCTATTTTGAATAGTGCTGCAATAAACATATGTGTGCATGTGTATTTATAGTAGAATGATTTATAATCCTTTGGGTACCTAGTAATGGGATTGCTGGGTCAAATGGTGTTTCTAGTTCTAGATCCTTGAGGAATTGCCATACTGTCTTTCACAGTGGTTGAACTAATTTATACTCTCACCAACAGTGTAAAAGCATTCCTATTTCTCCACATCCTCTGCAGCATCTGTCGTTTCCTAACTTTAATGATCACCATTCTCACTGGTGTGAGATGGTATCTCATTGTAGTTTTGATTTGCATTTCTCTGATGACCAGTGATGATGAGCATTTTTTCATATGTTTGTTGGCTGTATAAATGTTTTCTTTTGAGAAACGTCTGTTCATATCCTTTGCCCAGATTTAATGGGGTTGTTTGATTTTTTTTTTCTTGTAAATTTGTTTAAGTTCCTTGTAGATTCTGGATAGTAGTCCTTTGTTAGATGGATAGATTGCAAAAATCTTCTCCCATTCTGTATATTGCCTGTTCACTCTGATGATAGTTTCTTTTGCTAGGCAGAAGCTCTTTAGTTTAATCAGATCCCATTTGTCAATTTTGGCTTTTGTTGCCATTGCTTTCGGTGTTTTAGTCATGATGTCTTTGCCCAAGCCTATGTCCTGAATGGTATTGCCTAGGTTTTCTTCTAGGGTTTTTATGGTTTTAGTTCTTACATTTAAATGTTTAATCCATCTTGAGTTAATTTTTGTATAAGTTTTAAGGAAGGGATCCAGTTTCGGTTTTCTGCATATAGCTAGCCAGTTTTCCCAACACCATTTATTAAATAGGAAATCCTTTCCCCATTGTCTGTTTTTGTTGGGTTTGTTAATGATCAGAGGGTTGTAGATGTGTGGTGTTATTTCTGTTTTCATACCAGTTCTGTTTTTGTACCAGTTCCATGTTGTTTTGCTTACTGTAGCCTTGTTGTATAGCTTGAAGTCAGGTAGCATGATGCCTACAGCTTTGTACTTTTTGCTTAGGATTGTCTTGGCTATACAGGCTCTTTTTTGGTTCCATATGAAATTTAAAGTAGATTTTTTCCTGATTCTGTGAAGAAGGTCAATGGTAGCTTGATGGAAAGAGCATTGAATCTGTAAATTACTTTGGGCAGTATGACCATTTTCAGAATATTGATTCTTTCTATCCATGAGCATGGAATGTTTTTCCATTTGTTTGTGTCCTCTCTTATTTCCTTGAGCAGTGGTTTGTAATTCCCAGGAAGAGGGTCCTCACATCCCTTGTAAGTTACATTCCTAGGTATTTTATTCTCTTTGTAGCAATTGGGAATGGGAGTTTGCTCATGATTTGGCTCTCTGTTTGTCTGTTATTGGTGTATAGGAATGTTTGTGATATTTGCACATTGATTTTGTATCCTGAGACTTTGCTGAAGTTGCTTATCAGCTTAAGGAGTTTTGAGGCTGAGATGATGGGGTTTTCTAAATACACAATCATGTCATCTGCAAACAGAAATAATCTGACTCCCTCTCTTCCTATTTTGAATACTCTTTATTTCTTTCTCTTGCCTGATTGCCCTGGCCAGAACTTCCAATACTATGTTGACTAGGAGTGGTGATAGAGGGCATCCTTGTCTTGTGCTGGTTTTCAAAGGGAATGTTTCCAGCTTTTGCCCATTCGGTATGATATTGACTATAGGTTTGTCATAAATAGCTCTTATTATTTTGAGATATGTTCCATCAATACCTAGTTTATTGAGAGTTTTTAGCATTAAGGGGTGTTGAATTTTGTCGAAGGCCTTTTTTTGCATTTATTGAGAAAATCATGTGGTCTATGTCGTTGGTTCAGTTTATGTGATGGATACGTTTATTGATTTGCATATGTTGAACCAGCCTTGCATCCCAGGGATGAAGCCGACTTGATCGTGGTGGATAAGCTTTTTAACATGCTGCTGTATTCAGTTTGCCAGTATTTTATTGAGGATTTTCTCATCAATGTTCATTAGGGATATTTGCCTGAAATTTTCTTTTTCTTGGTGGTATTCTCTGTATTTCCAAAATGTGGAATGTTGGCCTGTCTTGCTAGGTTGGGGAAGTTCTCCTGGATAATATCCTGAAGAGTGTTTTCCAACTTGGTTCCATTCTCCTTGTCACTTTCAGGTACACCAATCAAATGTGGGTTTCGTCTTTTCACATAGTCCCATATTTCTTTGTTCCTTTTCATTCTTTTTTTCTCTAATCTTGTCTTCATGCTTTATTTCATTAAGTTGATCTTAAATCTCTGATATTCCTTCTTCCACTTCATCGATTTGGCTATTGATACTTTTGTATGCTTCATGAAGTTCTCTTGCTGTGCTTTTCAGCTCCATAAGGTCATTTATGTTCTTCTCTAAACAGGTTATTCTAGTTAGCAATTCCTCTAACTTTTTATCAAGGTTCTTAGCTTCCTTGCATTGGATTAGAACATGCTCCTTTAGCTTGGAGGAGTTTGTTATTACCCACCTTCTGAAGCCTACTTCTGTCAGTCATCAAACTCATTCTCCACCCAGTTTTGTTCCCTTGCTGGCAAGGAGTTGTGGTCCATTGGAGGAGAAATGACTTTCTGATTTTTGGAGTTTTCAGGCTTTTGTGCTGATTTTCCTAATCTTCATGGATTTATCTACGTTTGGTGTTTACTTTTGGTGACCTTCAGATGGAGTTTTGTGCGGTCATCCTTTTTGTTGATGTTGATTCTATTGCTTTCTTTTTGTTAGCTTTCCCTCTAACAGTCCGGCCCTTCTTCTGCAGGTCTGTAAGAGTTTGCTTTAGGTCCACTCCAGATCCTGTATGCCTGAGTATCACCAGTGGAGGCTGAAAAACAGCAAAAATTGCTGCCTGCTCCTTCCTCTGGAAGCTGCATCCCAGAAGGGTACCCACCAGATGCCAGCCAGAGCTCTTCTGTATGAGGTGTCTTTTGACCCCTGCTGGGAGGTGTCTCCCCATCAGGAGGCATGGTGATCAGGGATCCACTTGAGGAGGCAGTCTGTCCCTTAGCAGAGCTGGATCACTGTGCTGGGAGATCTGCTGCTCTCTTCAGAACCGGCAGGCAGGCACATTTAATTCTGCTGAAGCTGCTCCCATAGCTGCCCTTTCCCCCAGGGGTTCTCTCCAAGGGAGGTGGGAGTTTTATCTTTAAGCCCTTGACTGGGGCTGCTGCCTTTCAGAGATGCCCTGCCCAGAGAGGAGGAATCTAGGGATGCAGTCTGGCTACAGAGGCTTTGGGGAGCTGTGGTGGTTTCTGTTCAGTCCTAACTTCCTGATGGTTTTGTTTACACAGTGAGGGGAAAACTGCCTACTCAAGCCTCAGTAATGGCAGACACTCCTCCCCCCCACCAAGATTGATTGTCCAAGGTCGACTTCAGACTGCTGTGCTGGCAGCAAGAATTTCAAGCCAATGATCTTAGTCTGCTGGGCTCCGACAGGGTCAGTTCTGCTGATCTAGACCATTTGGCTCCCTGGCTTCAGCCCCCTTTCCAGGGGAGTGAACAGTTGTGTCTTGCTGGCATTCCAGGCCCCACTGGGGTACAAATAAAAAACTCCTGCAGCTAGCTCTGTGTCTGCCCAAATGGCATTGCCATTTTGTTCTTGAAACCCAGGACACTTGTGAAATAGGCATCTGAGGGAATCTCCTGGTCTGAGGGTCGCAAAGACCATGGGAAAGGTATAGTATCTTGGCCAGAATGCACTGTCCCTCATCGCACAGTCTTTCAGGACTTCCCTTGGCTAGTGGAGGGAGTTACCTGACCCCTTGCACTTCCTGGGTGAGGTGATGCCCCACCCTACTTCTGCTCACCCTCCATGCGTTGCACCCACTATGGTGATGCACCCCGTGAGATGAACGGGGTACCTCAGTTGGAAATGCAGAAATCACTCACCTCCGTGTTGGTGTGGCTGGGAGCTGCAGACTAGAGCTGTTTCTATTTGGCGATCTTGCCCAGGAATCCTGCTGCATCATTTCTGCTTGCTTATTTTGCCTTTACAGATGTTCCTTTATTTTCTTTTACTTGCATGTTTCTGCCCATTAGACTGTAAACTCCTCGGGGCAGGAATATGACTTAAATCACTGTGTCCCTGCTCCTAGACATGCAAGTATATAATGAGAGTATGGGGACAGATAGGGAACTTCCTACCTGCAGATACTTGGATAGTTCACACTAAGGCCTTGAACAAAAATTGCATGTCTGTTTTTCCTCCTGTCTGGTAAGAAGAAAGCATTAGACAAGGCATTCAAGTCCTTAGCCACCTTTTTCTAACTGGTCCTGAATTGGATCTTTAGACAAACTTTGCAAGGTCTGTCTTTCAAAATGGAAATCTAGAAACCCTGTCCATTGCACAAAATTTTAGCATGCTGAAGCTTAAATTACTGAGCCTCCCTAGAGAATGAACCTTGTTAAACTTGGGGTGTAGTTTCCCAGACCCCACTGATGGAACCTGCATTCTGGGCACTTGGCTCTCTCATTTTGATTCAGGCTAATTCCAGGGGCAGGTCGCATTCCCCACAGAGGAACTTGGAAACACCTGTTATGGACAGACTTTGCCATTCCTCTTCTTCTGAGGAGAGAACTGTTTGATGTGTCTTAAATGATCTCATTATTAGCCCTTGCTGGAGCTTCCATTTTTATCAGATTTAAATTGGACTAAACACTAATAAGGCTCCTGTGCTTATTAAAATTGTGTTGTTCATGTTCGTGGCATTTCTCTTCATCACCAAGGAATAATGGGTAGAGTTTGTAAATTCCTTAGCTAATAATTCAGCAATTATGGTGTTAAAAGAGTGTACTATAGACATGAGTGAGGATGTACAGAAATTAGGAGAGAGGAACTATTCATCTTGAAGCTGAAGGGGAATAGAAATTTTTATCTCCTCTCTTGGAACCTAAATGAAGTGGGATAGGCAGAGTGGTCTGTGATTGACTTTTTGTCTTTATCAAGGTATAATTAACAAATACAAATTGTATATATTTATGGTGCACAATGTGATGTTTGGATATATGTATTCATTGTGAAATGCTTATCAGTCAAGCTAGTTAACGTATCCAACACCTCACATAGTTTGTTTTCTGTGATGAGAATATTCAAGATCTTTGATAGTAGTTTTCAAGTATACAATACATTGTTATTAACTATAGGCACCTTGAAGTACAAGTCTCCAGAACTTACTCATACTGTCTAACTGAAACTTTGTACCATTTGAACAACAGCTTTTTGTCCATTTCCTTTTCCTGTTCCCTCAGCCTCTGGTAATCAACCTTCGACTCACTGCTTCTATGAATTAGAAGTTTTTTAGATTCCACATATAAATGAGACCATGCAGTATTTATATTTCTATGCATAGCTTATTTCAGTTAGCATAATATCCTCTAGGGTCATCCATCTTGTCCTGAATTGGAGGATTTCCCTGTTTTCTAAGGATGAGTACTATTTCATTGCATGTATGGATCACATTTTCTTTATCCATTCATCTCTCCATGGACACTTAGATTGATTCTGTATCCTGGCTATTGTGAATAGTGCTGTACTGAATATGGAAGGGCAGAGATCTCTTAGACATACTGATGTCGTTTCTGTTGGATATGTACCCAGAAGTGGGATTGCTGGATCATAGGGTAGTTCATTGTAGTGTTTTTTGAACCTCCATATTGTTTTCCGGGATGCCAGTACCAATTTACTTGCTACCAACAGTGTACAAACGGTATTTTCCCCCACACCCTCCCCAATAGTTGTTATATTTTGTCTTTTTGTTCAAAACTATTCTCACAGGTATGAGGTGATATCTCATTGTCATTTTAACTTGCATTTCCCTGATGATTACTGAAGTTGAACTTTTTTTATATATATCTGTTGGCTGTTTGTAAGTCTTCTTTTGAGAAATGTCTATTTAGGTCCTTTTGCCATTTAAAAAACAGGTTACTTGTTTCTTTCTATTGGTTTGAGTTCCTTATATAGTTTGGATGTTAGCCCCTTACAGATAGATGTATGGTATATAAATATATTCCCCCATTCTGTAGGTTGTTTTTTCATTCTGTTGAATGTTTCCTGTGCTGTGCAGAAGCATTTTAGTATGACACAATTCCATTTGTCCATTTTTGCTTTGATTGCCTGTGCTTTAGAGATCATAGTCAAGCATCATGGTCCAGACTAATGTTAATAAGTTTTTGCCTATGTTTCTTTCTAATAGTTTTACAGTTTTGGATCTGGATTTTAAGTGTTTAATTTATTTCAAATTGACTTTGTATATAATATGAGATAAGGGTCCAATTTTATTCTTTTGCATGTGACGATCTAGTTTTTTCAAAATCAGTTACTGAAGAGGCTGTCCTTTTCCCATTGTCTGTCTTTGGCACTGTTGTTGATCAGTTGATTAAAATTACATAGATTCATTTCTAAGATCTCTATTATATTTCATTGGTCTATGTCTATTTTTACGCCAGTACCATGCTGTTTTAATTTCTACAACTTTGTGGTATGCTTTGTTCATTATGCTCAAGATGGTTTTGGCCAGTCAGTGTCTTTTGTGGTTCCATATGTATTTTATGATTGCTTTTTCTATTTCTATGAAAAATACCATTGGAATTTTGATAGGGATGGCATTGAAGTTGTAGATCACTTATAGCATGGACATTTTAGCAATATAAACTTTTTCAATCCTTAAACATGAGATGTCTTCCGATTTATTAGTGTCTTCTTAAATTTCTTTTATCAATGTTTTATAGTTTTAGTGTACACATCTTTCAACTCAGTTAAATGTATTTCTAAGTGTTTTATTTTAGGCTATTGTAAATGAGATTGTTTTCTTGATTTGGGGGGGATAGTTCTTTGTTAGTGTATAGAAATTTTACTGATTTTTGTATGCTAATTATGTGTCTTACAACATTACTGAATTTGTTTATTAGTTCTAACAGTGCTCTGGTGGAGTCTTTAGGGTTTTCTATATCTAAAATTATGTCACCTGCAAGCAGAGATAATTTTACTTATTCCTTTTCAATTTTTATGCCTTTTATTTCCTTTTCTTGCCTAATTGCTCCTGTTAGGACTTCCAGTACTCTGTTGAATAGGAGTAGTGAGAGAGGGCATCCTTTCCTTCATCCTGATCTAAGAGGAAAATCTTTCACATTTTTACCACTGAATATAATGTTAGTTGTGCAATTGACATAAATGGGCTTTTAAATATTATATGTGGCCTTTTTCATGTTAAGATAATTTTCTTCTACACCTACTTGGTTGAATGGTTCTATCACGAAAGGATGTTGAATTTTGTCAGCGCTTTTTCTGCATCTATCGAGATAGTCATATGATTTTCATCCTTCATTCTATTAAGATGGTGTATATAACATTTATTGATTTGTGCATGATGAACCATCTTTGTATCTCAGGGAGAAATTTCACTTGATCTCAGTGTTTGACTCTTTTAATGTGCTGTTATATTCACTTTTTTGCATTTTGTGAGAATTTTTATATCTATGTCCATCAAGGATATTGGCCTTTTTTTTTTTTTTAGTGTCCTAATCTGGATTTGGTATCAGATCAACACAGGCCTTGTAAAATGAGTTTGGAAGCACGCACTCCTCTTCAATTTTTTTGTATGTTATTGATATTTAAATCACATTTCTAATATTTGGTGAGGACAGAGGATTACAGTGGTGTTGGCTTCTCTTTGTAAATCTTCGCTCTTTAGGGTATTCCATTGCTTCTATGTTCAAAGTAAAATGTATACTAGAGTGAAAAATAGAGGAAATTCAATTTTTTAAAACTGAGGGTCATTTAAGGGTGATGTAGTATGTTGAATGGTGACCTCCAAAAAGATATTGGCATGTCTTGACCATAGGAGCCTGTGAATATGATCTTGTTTTGAAAGATGGTGTTTGCAAATGTAACTAAGTTAAAGATCTCAAAATGAGATTACCTTAGCTTATCTGAGTAAACCATAAATCCAATGACATGTGTACTTACAAGGCACACAAGAGAGGACACACAAAGAAGAAGATCATGTGAAGATGGAACCACTGACTGGTGTGATGCAGCCATGGGCCAAGGAAAGCCTGGAGTCACCAGGAGCTGGGAACAGCAAGGTAGGATCCTCCCCTAGAGAGTTTGGAAGGAGCCTGGTATTGCTGACACCTTGATTTCAGACTTATGGCCTCAAGAACTGTGAGAGAATACATTTCTGTTGTCACTAAGTTTGTTGTAATTTGTTCCAGCAGCCCTAGGAAACTAGTCCAGATGACTAGAGGATTCATATTAGAAAGGCAAAGTGACAAAGTTCATAGGCTTTGGTGATTACAGGACCTGGTTAAGGTTCAGGCATTTTTACTCCTTTGCTTCTATGGCCTTAGGCTAAGATATCCTCTCTGACATCTGATTGGCCAGTGAATTGATAATTCGTTAACTGGTTCCTCAACAAGCTTATAATTGCACCTTTCTGTGCTTTAGTCACAGTGGTAGGCTTTGTGGTAAGTAGATGCACTTCCTAACATTGTACAATTTTACAGGTAATGCAAAGAGACCAGTATTATGTATGTTTGTTAAATTTTCTTTAATCTGAGTATAAATATTCCAGCTGGAGAATTTGCTAATTGGAGAACATTTAGAAAATATAGAAAAACAAAACAGTAAAATAGGTTGGGTGCCATGGCTCATGCCTGTAATCCCAGCACTTTGGGAGGCTGAGGTGGGTGGATCACCTGAGGTCGAGAGTTCGAGACCAGCTTGGCCAACATGGCGAAGCCCCGTCTCTACTAAAAATACAAAAATTAGTCAGGCATGGTGGCACATGCCTGTAATCCCAGCTACTTGGGAGGTTGAGGCAGGAGAATTGCTTGAGCCCAAAAGGCAGAGGTTGCAGTGAGCCGAGATTGCACCACTGCCCTTAAGCCTGGACGGCAGAGTGAGATTCCATCTCAAAAAACAAAAAACAAAACAATAAAATAAACAACCCATTAGCCCAGAATCAAAGTTTAATCACAGTGAATATTTTAATGGATTTCTTTCAACCCATTTTATAAATATTCTTGTAACTACAATAGTATATATTACTTTACTCTAACATTAGATTAAATGAAATGTTACTTTAAAATATAATTGTAATGACTTTATAAGTCCTTTATAGAGAATACTGTTCTCTAATTTTGTAGCATTTAGGTTTCATACCAATTTCTCCTATGCACAAAAATAGGTTTGGGTACCGGATTTTGTTCTAGGAACCCAGAATGGGGACCCCGATCCAGTCTAGGAGGCTTCCCAGGGAAAGACTGAATGTGATAGGAAGAGTGAGGCCCTTTCCCAGGACCATTCTAAGTATTCAAGGAGATAATGCAGGTGAAAAATTCTTGGTCAGTTGTTAGGAAAATTCTTCTCTATTGGTCTTTTATTTAAATAGCTTTGATTTCCAATAAATACAAATTAAAGTTAAAAAAAAGCACGAAGAAGAAAGTCAAATTGCCTAGAATTTTATTTCTGTGAGTTAATAACTGTTAATATTTTAGTGTATAAAGTTTCATCATTTTCTATGTGTATGTACTATGTGTATTTTTTTCTATCTGCTTTTTTTAAGAAAGGTCATATAGTACATACTTTGTGTTAATGTATGTATTTTCGTCGTATCAAAACTATTCTGAGACAGTATTTCAATGACTACATAGAAGGCATTTTATCATAGGAATGGAAAACAATTATTTGATCTTAATAATTTTTCCAAATTGTGGTGCTTATGTTTATGGCATGACTATGCTGTTTTTGGAATTTTAGTTGCTTCTAGTGTTGTGCTGTTGACAGTATTTGCCTAGACTATTGATTATTAACTTGGTATTAATTCCCATAATGGAGTGGCTGGATTGAGCCTCTGGACATTTTTCTTGCTTTTGATAAGTTGTGCCAAATTTTCTTTTGGAGAATTGTCCTGACTTGAACTTCTACATGTAGTGGGCTGGAATACCCCCATCTAGATGACTGGTCTGAATTTCGTAAGAATGAGTATGTGTTGCTGGACTCAAGTAATAAAACTGCACTGTTTGGTATTTATGTTTAATGAGTAGATTTTGGCAGCTCTTGCCACACACAAAAATGAGTAACTATGTGAGGTGATAAATATATTAATCTGCTTCAATATAATAACCTTTTTTTACTATCTATATGTATTCCATAACAACATATTATATACCTTAAATATACACAACTTTAAAAAATGTTTTGCCAACATTCAAAGCATCAAAGTTCATTTTTTTTTCTCTTAAGTGCTTATGTTAGAGTTCAGGTTTGTGGCTGTTTTTGCCATGTTAATGGAAATTAGTGGTGAAAAATCTTATCAAGAGAACTTGCACCAGAAATGAGTCAATTAAATACTATTTTATAAACATTCTTTGAACATCAATCATGAGCATAGGAATTTATTTGAATCTAGTACTATGAAAAGATGAATGTGATGTCATCCTTTTAAAAAGTACACAGTGTTACAGAGAAATAAAACTTACAAATGCCTGTGAATAAATATACATACATATGAGAGGGAAGAATGTACTATATACTGTCATACAGACTCAAGCAGAAAGGAAGATAAGATCATGTTTTCTTGGAAGGTATGGCAAAGAGATTGCCCTCTGAGGCTAGGCAGGATTTTAAGAGTTGGAGATTGTAAGGCCATAGGAATAGCATGAAGAAAGAACATAATGTCAGAAAGGCTAAGAATATCTAGGCAATGGTGAGCATTCTAGTCTGGTTGAAGCCTGGGAAGTATGTGAAGGGCTTTGACCATCATGCTAAGAACTTGGAAGCTTATTCCAATAGCAAAAGTACTACTTGGGTATTCTTGACTTTTTTTTCTCCTGCCATTTAAGGCTGGTTACTATTTTCAATGGGTAGGATTTATCAGTTAAGAGGGAGGTAGCAGAACAAAAGAGGAAGAAGAAGAAGGAGTAAAATCTTTCCCGTGAAATGAAATTTGAACATAACAGTTGAAGGACAGAGCAAAAAAAAAGAAAACTCACTTTTCTGTCTCAGTGCCTTGCCATGTTTAGAGGATTTCTTGAGGGTTTCATGACAATAAGGATAATGAGTACCTACTGTGTGCTAGATGCTTTCCTAACCTTTCATTGAACAATTCAGGTAGATATTTTAAACCATCATTTATGAAAAGGGAAGTCAAAGTCTAATAAGGTCATGTGCCTTGTTCTGGATCACACAAAGGGCTGAGAATAAAATTTAAAACAGTTGCTTCCAGACCCCATGCTCTTACTACTGCCCTGTATTGAATATGTGACCTTCTGGGAGCAGGACTTTCTGGGTTCTTTTATTATTCTTATAGCTTCTATCTCTGAATCCTAAGGCATGTTGAGCTTGGGTTGGCATACGCAGTGAGTGCATATTAATAATTTCCCAAATTGTGGTGCTTATGTTTACGGCATGACTGTGCTGTTTTTGGAATTTTACTTGCTTCCAGTTTTCCAGTCTTAAGAACAACAGTGCCATGAACTGTTGCACTGTTGCCAATCTTTTCCTATACTATTGATTGTTCATTCAGTATTAATTCCTATAATGGAATGGTAGCTCAGAGTTACCTGTTTTGCACTTTATTTTCTTCAGATTCTGCCAAATCATCATCTTAGAACTAAAGAGAACTTTGGCGGTCACCTCGTTTATTCTTCACCCTTCTGAAATCCCCATCTAGCATCTCTGATAGATATTTTCTGACTCAAGACTTGACTGAAGTAGAAGGGGTTGTGTTTTACTTGAATGACTCATTTAATATAGCTGAGAAGTGGAATGACAGAGGAAAGCCATATTTGCTTCTGGAGAGGTTAAACATTGAATAGAAAAAGTAATGTATAGATGTTGCTAGAGATAAGTCCAGTAGTCTGCTGTGTTCCCAGCCTTACTCATCGTTCACAGCTTAGGAACTCCTGCGCAAAGGAGACAGGAGCAATGTGTTTCTGACTCTTAACTCTGATGAGTTAACCCACTTTGGTAATATATTTATAATCCTTTTGAGCTCCTTGGAGGAAAGATGCAATACGAATATAAAATAATAACAAGGCTGGCCTTCAAGTACTTCCTGAATGCCCAGGTGCAGTCTGAGGCTTAATGAATTTGTGTCAGTAAAATATTCTGAGATCCCAGTTGAAGGGAGCTAGAGAGCACAAATGGTTATTAATTATTATTATTATCGACTCCTGCCCAGAGCATGGAGATGGATAGCCTCTGCCATGCTTTATCCCCAGGATTGTAGCTGCAGATGCCAGGCCAGTATGCCATAAATGTCTAATCTTTTAGAAGGATTAACTCTACATTGGATTAAAAAAAATTATTTCCCATAGTCTATTCTGAATGAGATGCTTTTTTCTCCTCCTATGTCATCTGGTGACTTTTGATACCTATAATTAAAACAAACTGCACTGAAACCCTGGCTGGATCCTTCATGTTTTATATTAAGAAGCAGTGTGAAGACCGTCTACTTCGATTCATCTCACCTGCATAACAGGAGAAGCGGAAACAAACGAAATGTAGTTTTACATGTAACCTTGGCATATTTCACCTACTTTGTGTCTTACAGTCATGTTCTTGCCACCCGGAATGTCCAAACTGGGTCTATACACAGTCAACATAGATCAAATTTTTTTTTCAATCATTTTGCTTTACATGCTCTTAATCATTTCAACAAAAGCTTCATCAGCCAAGCAAAGTATGTCTCATCATGTCAAATGAAGGATGACAAGGTTCATAAATTTGGAAAGGAGAGCTGTATTTCTCATAAAGAATTACAATATGCAGGGTGGCCACTCTGACAGGCTGGGAAACATAGCCTCCAGCCAGAAGCCAGAAACAGGCACTTCAAGGGAGAAGAAAAGGGAACAAACATTTATGCTGAGAGGGGTGGCTGCATATACATATGTATAAGCTAGGGGAGGAGTCATGAATAGGTATAAAAGGAGAAACATGTACATGCTCAATTGAGCTGCATGCCTCTCCATGGGGCCCATGTTCAAAATACGGCGGCACTGGCGTGATCTGCGGGTGCAGTTTTCAGTCCTCTGACATAAAAATGTGAAGCAGAGAACATGAAAACCCTCACTGTGCATCCTCTGTAGACTGGCCAGAACCACTTCATGGTTGATGGTCTTTTATCAGGAAGGAATCTTAGTTGGTGGTTGGGCTGAAACTGCAACAGAGAGGGGCAGTTTAGTGGTTGATGTCAGGGGTTTGGCTGATATTGATGGTGGAGCCTGTCTTTCCAAAAGGCTGGTTTATTTAACCCCCAGGAAAAAAAGCCTAATGGCAGTTAGCGAGGGCGGTATAATGAGGTTTGTCCTACCTCCCATCCCATCATGGCCAGGAACTCATCTTCCGAGGTTTCCCTGCAGTTCCTCTTGACCAAGAGGGTGTCCCTTCAGTCCATTAGGGGCTTAAAATTTTATTTTTATTTCTCATTCAGTTTCAGCCTTGCTCCAAGGAGGCAGGGGGAAAAGTTGATGATTACTTAACTCTGCCCCAATCACTGTCTATTGTCATTGCCTGAGAAACACAATGGAAAGATTTAGGTAGATGAAATGGTTCAAGCACATTTCCAAAGTGATTACAGAAAAGTTTCATTGGTTTTTGAGACACAAACATTTAGCTGTTAAAATAAACAAACTTCTGCACCCCTACAATTATTGCTTGCCAATGCAGATGCAGCTTAAATGAATCCCAGCTCATCTTGAATACTGTTATGATCTCCCCAAATGAAGCTTCTTGCTATTTTAGCCGGGGAGGGAGCAGTCAGTATTCAGCTGAATGATCTTGTGACAATATCCTCCCTGTTTTCCAGTTCAAGTTTGAAGGACATTTCCAATCAGGTTAATGAGGACCTGCTGACTCAGTGCTGAACTAGGTTTGCTTACCTCTCTCCTCTTATCTATCCATGAAGAGCCATTCTCTTTCGTCTGCCAGCCAATCACAGCCTGCCAGTGCAACATCTGGCTTGAGCAGCTGCCGAAAGAGGAAGTATACTTTCTCTCCCCTCAAGCAAGTAACAAGTGTGTGTAATTGAGAACCTGTAATTGCAAGAACGCACAGACTTTGGGAGAAACCGTGAGGGGAAGCTGAGAGAGGAGATGATGGAAGCAAGGCAGGTTTTGTACATTTTGGAGGGAGTGTGAGGTGGAAAGAACTGCGCAGAGGAGAGCAACGAATCATTTTAATCTGTGCGCCAGGAGAGAGAAGTTATTGTAACATGTGTTCATAAGGTCCTGGGCCACTTTTTAATCAGATGAACATAAAGAAAAAACAGATAAGCCTTAATATTTTCCCAAACTGAAAATGCAAGGGATCATTTATGAATCTGAGTGGTATTTGATTCTATGACTAAGACTCTCTTGAGCTCAAAGGTATTCTTTAAGGAAGCATGTGTTAAAATAGAAACAGGTTGGCTTCTTCCACATTTTGATACATTTAGTTCACCTGAGATTGAGTACTCTCTCACCCTTGGCACACTGAAATACTATTGCCCGAATATGAAATGCATTTAAAAGAGATCCTATTATCAATTTATTCCATATCTTATCACGAACTTCCAAAGCATCTCTTTCCTCTGTTGGGGTCTGTTTCCTTCCAAATCTGTAGCTGTGTTACCCAACTGAGATGAATTCTAGAGAACTGCTATGAGAACTTTTTTAAAACTTTACATCAGGCCAGATCAGAATCATTGGAGGTGATTGAAAATGCTTGAAATAGTTTCCTGGATTGTTCCACTCTGTTTTACCTTTTTTACATGCCCCACTTCACTTAGAATATGTTACTGTATTTACGAGTTCCCACTTGCTAATGCTTTGTAAAGATTTTGGAAAACTACCTTTGAACCTCAGTCATCTTTGAGAACTCCTTGCAGAGAGAAGAGCAGAGCACATCTAGCCAAAGCAGCATCTCAATCCCCGAACAGTCTAAATGACACCTGAACAGGAGGGAATAGAAGATCCGCTATGCTGTCGCTAAAGTGTGGTCTATGGGCCAGTATCATTGGCATCACCTGGAGTTTGTTAGAAATGCACAATCTCAGGCCTCATGCCAAACCTGAGAAATTCAAATCTGCAGTTTACCAGAATCTTCAGTGATCTTTGTGCAAAGTTTGAAGAGTGCTGCTCAAAGCCACATCTGAATAAAGAAAAACATTAAAAGCCAATACCAGCATAGTTCCACCCATAATTTTTCACTGCTTATATATGAACAACTATGCTTATTTTTAATACATGTGCAGGATCAAACAAATCCTGTCATGGGCTTATAGTAAATATTTAAAGCTTTGCAGCTACACAGTCTCTGATGAAACTATTTAGCTCTGCTGTTATAGTGCAAAAGCAGCCACAGACAATATCTAAACAAATGGGTATGGCTATGTTACAATAAAACTGTATTTATGTACACTGAATTTTAGATTTTACATAATTTTTGTGTAACACAAAATATACTTCTTCTGATTTCTGCTCAACCATGTAAAAATTCTTCTCAGCTCAAGGGCTATATAAAAGCAGATGATGGGTTAGATGGGGCCTGTGGACCATAGTTTGCAAACTCCTAAAACATACTGAGATATGTTTAATTTTCATTCTGTGTTATAGATATATTCATTCAAAATTTATTCTTATTCTGATGCAGGTGGCCTGTAGAAACACCCTTGACAAATCCCAGTCTAAAGGTTTAAACTTTGAAATCACACCGAAAACTCTTCACAAACCTTGACCACATCTCCCCTTTCCTTCTCCTCCTCTTTTTAAACCCAATACATTAGACACTCAGAAAGGCAGAACTGCATAGCAGCTAAGAGGCTGAGCATTGGCATCACCTGTAACTGGGTTGACACTTAGGTTCTTCTGTTTACTAACTATGTGAACCTTAGTCAAGATGCTTAACCTCTACACAGCTTAGTCTCCTCATCTTTAATTTGGAGATAATTATATAATGGCTGGCTGACAGTTTTGTGCTATTTGTAAAGTAATGATCAAGTATGAGGGTTCTTAGCACAATGTTTGGCACGTGACAAATCTTCTATAAGGCTTCGTGACTCCTGATCCATGCTGTGAATATTTAGCTCTCGATTCCTTGGCTTATGCTCCTTTTGCCCGGTTTACCTTTCCCTCATTTGTCCCTTCTATTTCCATATTCTTCTAGGTTCGGGATGTAAGTCCCTCCTCTTCTAAAATCTTTCCTAAATCATCCCACCATGCCAATCCCTACTTAGGCAAAAGTAATGATTCCATGCTTTTGCTTTGTGAATCTCATCACTACATTTGCTGTCACATTTTAGCATGGTCATGTATATGTCTGCCTCACTGACTAGACGTTGAGATCTGATTGGGCTTTAGAACCCAGGCACCTGGGCACAGCCCATTTCCCAGAGCAGGCAAGCAACAGCTGCATGAATTAAAGAGATACATGCAGTAGTTGTCATGAGCAAAGAACTTGAGAATTGTGATGAAATTACCTTTTTTATATTACAGAGTTTTTATTATAATTTTATTTTCTCAACTTCATTCCTGTGAGATATTGACCAATACAGTGAATCTCCATGTGTCTTTTGGAGCGCAAATGCTCCCTCTCGCTTTTTAAGTCTCCCTGCTTATGGACACATGGGTCTCAACTGTGCCCATCTACATGTATTTGTCCTTCTCTTGCCTATGCACTTTTATTCAACTTGGACCTCTGTACACAGATTCCTGATCAGTGACTGAGTTCCCAGCTTGAGTCTTGAATGCCAACCCTGCATGCATAGTTTTCCAGCTTCTACTCTTTCTGTAACCCGCTGGATGCTTATCCTCTTCATTTCAGCCCATAGGTGTCCAATGGCGCTGCACCCTCCTTGCTATAAAACTGGCCAGGATCTATAGTCGCCCAATATTCTCAGGTTCTAACCATCCTGCTAGCCCTTGGGCTTGTCATCTCTTTTTTGTTTCAGTCTTTCCTGTCCTTCCAGAACTGGCAACAAAGAGCGTTTTATAATCAGGAATAAAGGGATGGCAAGGTCACGTCACAAGGAGATGGCCACAGGGTGCAGCGTTCGTCCAGAAACAAGCTCAGTCCACATGAAAACTTCTCTCTTCCTATTGTAACTCTTTGCTTGAAAAAGGAGCTTCATCCTCCAAGGGCAGCTGCCCCCCAGCCCATGGAAGATGAAGTGAAGTCCTAATCCTGTGGTGCTGAAAGTACTGTGGACTCCTTGCCAATGTGCTGAACAATGGTGAAAATAGTAATTAATAAGTGATGGGGTATTATTAACTCAGGGACACATTTGTACTAGGCTGGATCAATGGATAATATGGGTCTCATAAAGATGCTTCTTACAAATCCAGATACCTCTGGTAATGAAATGAGCTAAAATTTTGAAAAGATCCCCTGACTTTTTTTTTTTTTTTTTTTTTTTTTTT
>NW_016814758.1:799527-824667 GCF_001698545.2 Rhinopithecus bieti | reverse complement strand
TTTTTTTTTTTTTTTTTTTTTTTTTTTAAAGGAAAGTAGCTTCAAGCTAAAGGAAAATGGAAGCTCTGTTGGCAAGGAGGCTGAGACCAGTGCCAGACAGCAAGCTTGAAGCTTTTAGTTAGCCTTTAAATCCCATCTATTATGGAATCAACTGCATGATTAATATTATTTTTCTTTCAGTTGTCCAACAACACTGCACTGAATGTTGAGTATTGAATTCATATTTTCTCTAAGCAGTCGAACCTATCTTATTTGGAATTAAGTCTCTGAGTTGGTAACCTTGGGAAAGTCTGGAAAACCAGAAGCCTGCATAATGGAACGTCGCTGAGAGAACACTAGTCTGCAGGGCATGCCTGTTTTATATCAGGGATGCTCAAACGTGTCTGGATGAGTTTCAGGTTCCCCTCCTTTGCTTTCTTCTCAATGAGCCGGGTTTACCTGGTCGAAGCAAACAATAAAAGCACTAAACATCATTAACTCATCCTGAACTTTTCTACTCAGCCTCAAATTTGGTTTCCAGTCATACTGGCCCATAGTTTCAGTTGTGGTGTTTCAGCTAAACAGCAGCTGGGAGTTGATGGCAACCCAGCTGCAGCCTGCTAGAGCAAACACTTGAGCTCCTAAATGTATAAAAATGATAAAATGGTTAGATGTATAGGTCTCTAATTGAAGCCAGGATTCTGCAGCTGGGAAGTCACCCGAAGATATATATTCTGTGTTGTAATCCAGCAACTATGCAGTTTATCCCAACTGAAAAGCATTTCCCTTCCTTCTCACCCCCAAGATTGCTGCCAAAATGTGAAGTCCAGTTCCAGCTCCCAAACTATGTTTGCTTCTCATTAGGAGCTGACCCAGCTCCAGTCTTGTAAATCTAGCCATGGATTGAGCCAGGGAGATAGATCAGTTAGAGTTTGAGGGTGACATGATGGTAAGGTAATACCAGGACATAAGACTCAGATGTGTTCCTAAGATAAAATCTATGGGGTCACAAAGGCAGCCCTCCAATCCAGCACCACCTGCACCGCCATACACATGATTGGGAGCAGAGCCTTTTGTTTCCTCAGCCTTCTGACACATCCCCCTCACTCCCCTCATCCCCTCTTCTACCTCCCTGTTTTCTATTCCTCCCTACATATATACATACCTGTCCTCCTTGCTTCAAACAACTCCTACGACTCATCACCCCTCTCTACCAGGTCCTTTCTAATGATGAGGAAACGTTCATCTTCCTTGAACTTATCTCACAAGCATTGAAGGGCTTTCCTCTTCCTTTGCAGAAGGAATTTCCCTGTAGTCAAATATTCATTCTTCTGTCTTTACAATTAATCCACCAAGCATTTGCTCTTGATAGGAAAAAAAAATCACCAAATTTAGTTTTCTTCTGCTTGAAATCTGGCTTTCAAGACTATCATTTTACTGTGGATTTAAAGAGCTGAGCAATGATTTCTTTGTTCCCTTATCTTGAGGTACTGATCTTTAGTTTCTTGGACTAACTAGTCTTCATAGCAGAAGGGCTGCAGGAGTTGGGGGAGAGAAGATATTGATAAAAGAGGCCAAGAAAGGAAAGTACATCTGTAAGAGTCTAAACCATTATTTGGCTACAGTGATAAGCCCTGGCATTGCACTGCCCTGGCTTCTTTGCCTTTGGGACTAGACCAAAATCTCCTTATGATAAGAGGCCTTCTATTTGCTTTTATATTTGCAGGCTCTTGCACAGTGCCTGGCACAAAAATATACCTAGGCAATGAAAAGTGTGAATGAATGAACTCCTGTCAAATCTGGTTGGATCTGCTTATGCTAATGATAGTGCCTTATATTTGTACAATTTTCCCAAGTATTTCCATATACATTATCTGACTTGATGTGACTATTGGTAAGTTGTCATTTTTTTCCTGCACTTTTGTCAATGAGCCAAAAAACATACAAATAAGCAACTAATTTAATTCTGAGAATAAAACCAGAGGGAGCAATGACATAGATGATGAGATCTATTATCTTCTATCTGGCCTTTGATCCTATTTTGGTAAATAAAGTTTTGTCAGAACACAGCCATACGCATTCATGATGCTGCTTTGTCTCGACAATAGCAGAGCTAACTAGTTATGAGAGATGGTCAGGCCTGTAAAGCCCAAGACATTTGTTGTTTTGCCCTGGACAGAGAAAGTTTGCTAAGCTGTGGTCTAGATGATTAAGAAGCGTTCATTCAACAGGGGGCACATGTCACTTTTAGGGATGCCAAGAAAGCTAGAGAAAGTCTGCCTGCCTTTGAAACTTCTCTTGATAGCTGGGTGGTATTTTCTGATCGGTGACCTAAGTTATATGCTTAAAAAGAAACAACAGGCAGGAAAAGTGAAACAGTAAATAAAACATAAAATTATCCTCTTCAGTGGAGGCATGGGTAAAGGCATACTGGAGCACCCAGGGTTTCACACTCAGATTGCCTTGTGTTGTCTCAAACAGCTCAACATAAAGTGCTTCGGAGGGCCCACTGTCCCACAAGGCAGCTATGAGGTCCCACTGAGCCATCTTAGCCTCCTTCCTTATCTCATACTTTCTATTACCGTTACACTTGAGAAGTTACTCCAGATGCAGCTCTGCTGAAATTAACATAATTAGGTGTGGGTGCCTCCTCTCGCTCTTTCATCATCCCTGGAGTGTGTGCAGGCTGCCTTCACTCTGAGAACTTAATTTTTCCCTGCTGGATCTGTAAGTAGATGGAACATACGGGACCTCTTGTACCTGTAGGCATTTTAGCAATTTCCTCTGATGAATCTATTTGTAAACCTCTGCTCAGTTACACTGAAAGTTTCCTCTCATTTTTGCAGCCTCGGAAGATTTTGTCATTCACACGGGCAGGAGGTCAGGAGACATCTGGTTAGTTGTGGGGAAATGTTTGCTTTTGGATGCTTATTTACTTTGATAAGTTGAAATGAATTTTTTTTTTTTACAGGCAGATACTTTTAATTTATCTGCATGACAACACCACTGTTCTAGAACAAGTCCAACATGAGGATTTGAAATCTGCCTCTTTATCTTGGCAGCTGCCATTTAGCCTTACTGTTTTTATCACTGAGCTATAGATAAGGAAACTGATTGCAAACTGGTTAGGTGACTTCATGATTAAAGTGAAATCATGTAAATAAAGAGAATATTGAAATACTGTTTCTCAGTGGCACCTGCTATATTAAAACAGCCTAGACTCCAAGTCTCTGGCCAATTTGTTCTGTAACTTCTCTGAGCTTCAGTCTCTTCCTCTAGGAAATCTGGATGATGATTGTATCACCAGTCTCACTAAATTCACTAAATTCACTTCTATTCCATTTCCACTGACAGAATTTTATTGAGCATTTACTGTTTCTAGGCTCTTTGTCTAGCACTGTGGTTATACAAAAATAGATTTATTTCTCCTTAAGTGGCTAGGGTGAATTGAGAAGTCAGACATATATAAGACCGAGTTCTATATAATTTGATATGGAGCATGTGGGGTTCTATTTGAGTTTTACAGGGATACAGAAGAGGGATATTTTTCTCAGTCTGAGGGTCTAGGGAAATTAATGTCATTAAGCCAGGGTAGAAGAGAAGGGTTATCCAGATGGTGACCACAGCATGACAGGAAGCAAGGCTGTGTGAACCAGCATGGTATATGTGGAAATTTCCAAAAGGTTCAGCAGTATTTGATCATAGAGAGACAAGGATACAGTGGTAGCCTATGTGGCTGGAGGTGCATGTGAGGACCAGGTCATGAGGGGCCTTGTAGGCCTTGTTAAAGGGTCTTTCCTGACTCTATCCAGAGAGCTCTGGGAATTTTGTGAGGCTTTCAGGCAGGGATGTGGTACAGCAATTACAGTGCACTTTTGATCACTTTGGCTATTGTATAGGGCACTAGTCCAACAGAAGAGAGTTTTAAAGTTGAGAGAGAATTCTTACAGCTTCCAGGAAAGAGACAGACTGGATCTGACAGAAGAGACAGACAGAAAGGGTGTGGTTTTTAGAATCAGTAAAGAAATCATTACAGGTAGAGATTGGATAGGGTGGGTGAAGAAGAGGGGATATGTTTATACTGATGATGAAACCAGCTAATATGAGTAAAAACATTGCACAAACTGTTAAGCACTAGACAAAATTAATGAATCTTTTAGTCATTCTTCCAAACATATTTAGTGACGATATGCTCAGTTTTAAACCCTAGGGTAAGTTCCGGCTGTGTGTGTGTGTTGGGGGCGGGGGGGCGCCGGGAGATGTGGAGCATAGTGGAAGAATGGGAGTACAAAAAATAGAACGGAAATTATATTTCTAAAATATTTTGTTCCAGGCACTGGCCTAATACTACACATTCATTATTTATCTTGGTTCTCACAATAGCCCTTGGAAGTAGATTTTACATTCATTTTTGGATGAGAGATGGAGACTTAAAGATAACACAATCCCTACCCTCAAAGTGTTCCTAGGGTAGTGAGGGAAATTTGTGTAAATGGAATTATAACTCATTGTGAGTGAAGCTATGATGAAGATGAACATGGAGTGATGCAAGCATATAGAAAAAAAGTGCTGAGCTGTATTTAGGGAACTTCTCAGAAGTGGTAGCATCTGTAAGGTGATTGTGACTTGTCCACTAGGTAGGAGTGGGCAGCCCACGAAGCCACATGTACAAAATTTGAAGGACTATGAACAGAGAACTGCAAATGGATCAGTATGGCTCATAGTAGTAGCAAAGGGAGGCCAAGGTTGGCAGATCACTGAGGTCAGGAGTTCAAGACCAGCGTGGCCAACATGGTGAAACCCCATCCCTACCAAAAATGCAAAAATTAGCTGTGTGTGGTGATGTGCACCTGTAGTCCCAGCTACATGGGAGGCTGAGGCAGGAGAATTGCTTGAACCTGGGAGGTGGAGGTTGCGGTGAGCCGAGATTGTGCCATTGTACTCCAGCCTGAGACTGCTGTCGTCAACAAAAAAAACAAACACAAAAAAAGACAAAGTAAAAAAAAAGTGAAACTGTAGGATATGCTAAGACTGGGCCTTATGATAAAAGAAATAGGAAGCCATTGATGAGTTTTAAGCAAGTGTGTGTTAAGATAAAATAAGTGCTTAAGAAAGATTATTTTGAGGGTAGTATAGAGGGCATGAAGAAGATCAGGGAAAGGTAATTTCAAGGTCAGAGGAGGTAGAAGCTTGAACTAGTATGGTGAAAGTGGAGATGCGGTAGGACTAACATTCAGGAGGTGAAGAGAGACAACGTGGTGATCAGGGGTTTTAGAAAGAGATGGATATAGGCTGGGCATGGTGGCTCACGCCTGTAATTCTAGCACTTTGGGAGGCTGAGGCAGGTGGATCACGAGGTCAAGAGATTGAGACCATCCTGGCCAAAGGCCAACATGGTGAAACTTCACCTCTACTAAAAATGCAAGAATTAGCTGGGCATGGTGGTGCACACCTGTAGTCCCAGCTACTCAGGAGGCTGAGGCAGGAGAATCACTTGAATCAGGAGGCGGAGGTTGCAGTGAGCCGAGATCATGCCACTGCACTCACTCTGGCCTGGTGACAGAGCGAGACTCCATCTCAAAAACAAACAAACAAACAAACAAAAAAAACACGCAAAAACATTCAGGAGGTGAAGAGAGACAACATGGTGATCAGGGGCTTTAGAAAGACATGGATGTAAATGCCACTCACTTTCTTATTTGGGGGCTGGGTAGATGGTAGACTGAAACCTCCATCAGATGGAGGCTACAAGAGGAGGAGTATTTGGGAGGAAAAGGGGTTGAAGGAAGAGAGTGGAGAGACATTTAGAAGACACGTGGGAGAAGGTAAACCGGTAAAATGTGAAAGATGAAGGGAAGAGAAATTGTGGATGCCTCAAGCATGCCCAAGGACAATGGCATCATTTACAGAGGAGGACAACCTTTTGTCAGGTGGCATCTCTTGGCCCACTGAGAGCCAGAATAATTGGGTCTTGAGCTCACATTCCTCACTTTTGGAGGTCTGAGTCTTTCCCAGTATTTTCAAGATTTCATGAAGCTTAAGTTCTCATTGTTTGAGTCCACACCCTTTCTTCTGTAATGCTGTGGGTTTTTGCACAATATTTATCCATATGTAAAACTTCCCTTCACTTTTCCCTGCAAAACATAGACAGACACATCTCTAAACATCATAGACGCCAGTGAAGAGTTTATGGTGGTCTTGGGTACCACGAAAGAAAGCTTGAAAAATTACTTCCTTTACAGTCCTACACTCAAACATCCCCTTGCCCACTTCCTCCTCCCCTGACTGCCCCGACTATTTAGACTATTTAGCTTCATATCAATGCATGGCTCCTCTCTTCACTCTATCCTTCCATTCTCCTTTGTTTTCTCATCTTTACTCCTTTTCTGGAGCCACAAATCTCTTTTCCAAACCTCTCCCTTTTGCCGGCAGACTGGTTCTTCCTTCATTTCTGAACCCTTGATGCTCACTGACGTCTCAGTCCTTGTGACCTTGGAGCAGGAGCTAAGAGGTGGGAGACGAGTCACCTTCTACTCTAAGTGTTTATCAAGAGTATTTTCTTCCAAAGATCATTGCGGTACTGGCTATAAAGTGATTCTAGTCTACCCACTTTATTATGTGGTTAATATGAGGCATGGTTGATGTGGGGTCATGTTTGTAACAGAAGGTGACCTGTTTTATTTTAGACGAGTTTCATTTGACATGTCTGTTGTACATTAAATTACTCTTATGGTTACAGCTAATCTCCTTCCTACTAGAAGATTTTTCTTATAAAGAGTAGAATTTTGTAGATGGTTCTGTTCTTTCTTATGGTCACACCTCGACATAAAAAAGTTGACTATTGAGTACCATCATTCTTTCCCCTCACTGGCTCTTCCCATGCTGCTTTTGTATGTTCTGCAGGACAATGGTGTGCTTAGAGGGTTGATGTCTCCAGTCTGGGTTAAGGAACTCAACTTTCTGCTCATTCAACCTAATCTTGACAGCCTCTTCAGACCTAACTTATTATCACCTACCGATCAGCATCATGACTTAGAAACACAAGCAATTTATTTACTTTTGTTTAATAATAAACTCTGACTCAGGACTTTTCAGTTAGTACTTTTATTTAGAACTATCCTTGCTTTAAATGAAAATGTCATCCTTTATTCTAGAACATGGACCTTTAAAAAATAAGTCTAGATAGTTATCGTTTTATACAGGTATATCAGGAGCCATTATTATTCATGCATTTGTTTTGTTTTATTAAATAATTCAGACATAAAGTAATGTGCAAATGATATGTAAGGAACACACACTTAATGCTAATATTTAACAAAGTTTAACACTTTTACATATTTGCTTCAGAGTTTTATTTTTAAATAAATAACGTATTGTAGATAAAGATTTAAGCCCCCTTTGAATCCATTCACAATCGAATTTTCATCCTTGCTTCTCCAAAATTGCGACTGTCCTGAACCTGACATCAATTGTACCTCCCCCTCCGGTCTTTTTCTCTCTCTCTCTCTCCTTTTTTCTCCCTCTTTCTCCATTTCTGTTTTTATATTTTTTCTTTGATGTCTTTGGTCAACTTTTAATGCTTGTATATGGCTAATTTACAATGTTTATGTAGAAAATTTTTATTAAATTCTTCTTTAATTAAAAGCAAACACAACCCATTCCAAGAAAATTTCTAAAATTCAAAGCAAAGCAAAACTCTAATGTCGTTTTTGCCAGCTTGATTTATCAGTTTCTGTGAGAGGTATTTTTTTTAACTTTCACTATGATTGTGATTTTGTCAATTTCTCCTTGTAATTATTTTTGCTTTTGTATTCTGAAGTGATGTTCTTAGGGGTATACACTTTCATGGTTGTGAGAGTTTCTTAGTGCATTGTTTCTTAAATACATGGTGTCCTCCTTTAACTTGACTAATGATTTTGTTGTAAATAATTTTTTTTCCAGTAGCTATTAGATGTTTACCTAATTCATTAGTCTCTTTCTTAATATTATTTCGGATTTCCTGATGATTTCTATTTTTTCTATTTTATAGTTTGCTTTCTTTTTCCATGTATTCCATTGATTCTTCTTTCCTTGGATTTACACCAATAATTTTTCCTAGATTTGAAATGAGTTTCATTTTATTTTTACTATCTTTTGGTTTTTTTAAAATCTTATAAAATAAATTTGATAAGCATTATTTTCCTATATTTCTACATTTTTATTCCATCGTTTCTTTAATGCATAAATTGATAGATTCTGTTTTTTGATGCCAGAAGGTCATGGTAGAGGTTATTATTGTTGGAACGCTGTTCTTATAACTTTTAAGGTGATGCTTGATTTCTAATTCAATTCCATTATGATTAAACAACCTGGCCTCTACAATAATTTTTTGACATATAGTGAGTCTTCTTTTTGATATAGCATGAGAACATTTTTTACAAATATTCTATATATGGTATAAAAGTATGCATCTTCTCTGGGATATAATTCTTTAAGATCAAGCTTTTTTTGATGTATTATACAGATTTTTTTAATCCTGCTTTTTCTTTTTTTTCCTATTTGATCTGTATCTCTGAAGGATGTCTATAAAAAAAAATCCCAATATTATATCTCCTTGGAACTATTTTATCCTGTTCAATGTTTTTGCCCTCAATTCTATTTTCCCACCAGTACTATTATTGCTACACCAGGTAAAAATATGCCTACTGAGCCTTTTTTTTCTAAAGTTTTTTTTCAACCTGATGTGGTTTGGCTCTGTGTTTCTACCTGAATCTTATCACAAATTGTAATCCCCATAATCCACGCATGTTGAGGGACAGACCTGGTGGGAGGTCATTGGATCATGGTGATGGTTTCCCTCATACTGGTCTCATGAGAGTGAGTTTTCACAATATCTGATGATTTTATAAATATTTGACAGTTCCTCCTTCACACTTGCTGCCTCTCCCACCACCTTGTGAAGAAGGTACCGGCTTCCCTTTTGCCTTCTGCCATGACTGTAAGTTTGCTGAGGCCCCCTCAGTCATGTGGAACTGTGAGTCAATTAAACCTCTTTCGTTTGTAAATCACCCAGTCTTAGGTATTGTTTATAGCATGTGAAAATTGATTAATACACAATGTTTTCCTGATAAGCTGTTTTAAGTATGCATCCAGCAGAGATCATATACCTTTTTTAAAAAATCCAATATATAGTAGTGTCTTTTAATAGATTACTTTAATTTTATATTTATTGTGAGCATTCCTCTGTTTGGATTAATTTTTCCATCTTGTTTTGTGCTATTTATCATTTTTAAACTTCCTTTTAAAATTCATTTTGATAGCTTCCTTGGATTACAAATTTTTTAACAATTTGTGTTTTGTTTTTACTTTTGAAAGTTTGGAAGCTACTAATTATATTTTATTATTTTGGTGATTTTGCTTTAATTAAAAAATAACAAAATACAATATACATACATAAAATTGTACATGACAGAAATGAATGATCACAAAATGAACATTCACGTAACTGTCGTGCAAGAAATAAAACATTTCCAGTATTTCAACAGTATAGAGCATTAATGCATTTTAAAAATGCATCTTTTCCCTTCCAGTTTTAATGAAGTATAATTGACAAATAAAAATTGAATATATTTATGGTGTAAAACATGATGTTGTGATATACATATACATTGTGAAATGAGTACCACAATCTAAAATAAATCTTTAATTTAAATTTTGTTTCTTACATTATCTAAAGATATGCAGCATCTCAATACCTTCCCAAATGAGATGAGGACATTAGCAACACTGACTTAACTAGCCATCAACCACTCTTTCTCATCTTCTGTGATACTGTTTTCAATTTTAATATCACTTATTCGAAGCAAAGAAAGTCAGCTATTTTATATTCAGTAGTTATGTAAATTTTGCATCTCGCTTCCCTTCTCTGTGGCTTTTTTTGCTTCTTTCTGAAGTACATCCTTTAGTAGTTCTTTACTACTAATTTATGAGAAGTAAATTCTAAACCTCATTTTATGTCTGAAAATGTCTTTATTTCATCTTCATTGGAATGATACTCTATCCAGTTACAAAATTCTAATTTAAAAATTGTTTTCCCTCAGCTCTTGGAAATGTTTCTTTGCTACTTTCCGTTATTTATTGTTACTACTCTTAAATCTTCTCACAATATCATTGCTGTTGCTTTGAAGGGAATGTTTAAACATTCAAAACATTTCTGTTTATTTTCACTGAAATGTGTCTTCCTGTTTTTATTATGGGACCTCACCCTTCCCTCAGCTGTGTTTCATGCCCCTAGGTTAGGGACCTGGGGCCCAATCGTATGGGAATAAATCTCTCATTTTCTGACCTGGAGCGGGGGCGGATATTGCTTAGTCTTATAACCTGGAGTATGGGACTCAGGATCTGATTGTTCTTAATGTAGATTTTCAACCAAGCCTTCTGTCTTTGGACATTTTCTGTAAGTCTCACATTCAGAGCTACCTGGTGCACCCAGTTCCTGACCTTTTTCTCATGTAAATTGGCTTGCTTCCTTTTGGCACATAAGTTTGAGGGATCTCTGAATTGCTGAATCACATACTGCTAGACCATCTGCTTTCAATCTCTCAATATTTAGATATTTCTTGCCTGTTATCATCCTTCTTTGCTATTTTCTTCGTGTCTGAAGATTTATAAATATTTCTAAAATTCTTTACAGTAATTTTGGAGGGGGTTCTTGGAGGTATAATGAATGAGTGCCTATATTCAATCTTCTGTGTTTAAACAAACTTTTTTTCCATTAAGATTTTACAGACATTGGAAATTCTATTAACAGAAGATAGGGTCCTTCATTTCATAATTAGAAATATCCCAGGGAGACATAACACATTAACTTATAATTATAAATGGCTGTCTACTTTCCTCTTTATAATTGACCCCCAATTCAGAATTAATTGCTTCCACACCTCGGTTTTATCTCTTTCACATATTTATTGTTTTGGTTGGCAGGCCTCAATAACTAGACGGCAGACTTCTTGGGATTATATCTTAGCACCATGACAGGTACTAAATATATATTTGAGTGGTACAGAGGTTGTACCATACATACTTCTTCAATAAAACTGAGTGATTTAGCATCAGAATTAACATAAAAAGCTTCATCTATGACAAGAGTGTTTCTCATCCACTGGGAAGAAATTTGAAACAGATATTCACTGTGTTACCATACTTTTCTCCCAGATTTGTCACATGATTTGATTGATTACTGGGTTTAGAAAATGACATTGTGAGTAGATGGAAACCCAGTAATAATGGAATGACAATATTACTTGGTATATGTGTAATCCTTTTATTGTTTAAGATATTTCTATACCCATAATTTTAAAAAATCTTCATACATCCCTGCAATTTTGGAGAATTGCAAGGCCTATTTACAAGATTCTGGTAAGAATAATCATCAATTTAGGAAAACAAATAAAATTCCCATATTTAATGTTTTATGTAAAACTATGAGGAGTGAAGGCAGGAAACTAGGAGAAGGGTTTCTTAAAGCGATTTTAAAATGTAAGGATCACTTGCCAATTGCCAAAGTAGAGGCCTGAATTTTCCTTTCCGTATTACTCTTCTCCTAAGGAATACGACCTTGAGGCAGTTAGCACACACCTGCTTTTTGAAGAGAAATAGAAAAGGGGACTTGGTGCAACATGTATCTATCTACAGAAATGGCCTGTGTATTAGACTGCCTGTCCATGAAGAGTGACACAGATATACTTCTTTACCCAATTCCACATTCTGACCGGAAATGGACTACAGCTCTGAGCTCATCCTCTCTAATATTTTAAATGGAAGGAACAGAGGGACCTCTCCTTATGCAGAGAAACGAAGTTCTTATTTAGTAAAATTATTATAGTTAGACACAGTTATAACCACACAGATACTTGACAACCAACAGTTATCAGCAAAGGGAGTAATGATAATTTTTGCCTGGCATAGAAAGACATGCTATTGTTAATTCTGAGAATTGTCTAATCTCTCCTCAAGAAGCAGGAGGCCTGATGATTCTGGCTAGACTGGGATTCCAGGAGAAAAGAATAATATGGGTTTGAGAAGGGTTGGGGTCTGTGGCTATGCAATTATGAACAAAGTGTAATGGAACCAGGAAAACTTGACTTAGACAAAGAAATATTTTAGAATTTGAGGAAGAGTTTCCAAAGCAAGAATCAAATCTGTGGAAAGAATTACCACAGCAAGATTGCCTGGTAGGAGCTATAAAGTGTGTTGATTCAGTCTGAAAAGGAGGACTGTACATTGAATTGAAGTTATTTATTGCAGAATATCAAGCAGGTAATGCATCCTCTACTAATTGGTATTACAGTTCAATTCTGGACTGGTCCCATAGAATGAGGTTTTAAGCATGGATTCAGCTAGTAGGAGGTATGCATTTTAAATGCGTTAAAGGAAGCTGAAGTTGTAAATTGTAAATAAATCATTATGCCATCTTAAACTGCCAACTAGGTAAGTGAAAGTAGTGACCCGGTTAGCAGTCAGTAGACATAGTTTCAAATGAGCAGCAGAAACATTCTATTGTTATATAAACGTAGGGAGCAGGGAATTGTTCCTCCTTCTTCAGAGAGATCAAATTAACTAACATCACATCATAGCATCAGGGAAGTCACCTGTGAGTACCTAGCAGCTTTACAGGTGTGACTCCCTTGGTTACTGAAAGAGCTTGTCAGTTGCCAACCTGAGCTATTTTTATGTTAGTTGTGTGAAAGCTGCAGAATTCCTGGGTTTGTAGTCATGCTGACTTGCTGGACAAAATGGACAACTGAAGAAAATGGTGCTATTTCCTTCTTCTAAAGAATAGACAGATACCTGTCCATCACAGAGGTGGGACTTGAGAGCTTTATGAGGCTGGCTGTTGGAGTCAGCCCTGGAAATTCCTTTTATGATGGATACGTTTGTGGAGGGAGTCTTTATGTTTGTCTCATGGCTTCTTGATAATCATTAGGTTTTAGAGAACTTGCTAATAAATTGTGGTTGACTTCTAAAAATGAAAGTTGCAGATTCACACAAGAAACTGGAAAGTTAAGAACAGGTTATCCCAAGTTCTAGTATGGAAATAGGTAGCCATATGCTGAAAGAGTAAATGGTAATTAAGGAGCTAATGAATGGACTATTTGGAATATGAAATGTATTTTTCATAATGTTTGCAATTACATTTTAAAAATCAGGATATAATTCATATACCATGCTATTCAGTTATTTCAAGTGGGTAAAGTGGTTTTTAACATATTCACAAAATGGTACAACCACTGTCTCATTCCAGCGCATTTTCATCTCCCCAAAAGAAAGCTGTTAGCCATTCTTCCTTGTTTTCCCCTCCTCTCAGTCCCCAGCAATCACTAATGTGCTTCCCATGTCTATGGATTTTTCTATTCTGGATGTTTCATATAAATGGTATCATATAATATATGGCCTTTTGTGTCTGCCTTCTTTCACTCAGCACAAGGTTTTCAAGGTTTTCATCTATGTTGTTGAATGCATCACTATTTTGTTTCTTTCTATGGCTCAGTAATATTCCATTGTATGGGGATACCACATTTGTTATTCATTATCAGTTGATGGACATTTGGCTTGTTTCCTCTTTCGGACTGATAGGAGTAATGCTGCTATAAACATCCATGTGCAAGATTTTATGTGGACATGTATTTTTAGTTCTCTTGGATATATATCCAGGAGTAGAACTGTCGGATCATATGGTGTTGGGTCAGATGGGGACTTTATGTTTGACACTTTAAGGAACTGCAAACCTACTTCAAAGTGGCTGAACCACTTTATATTTCACCATCTACATATACGAGTTTCAATTGATCCACATTCCCTCCAACACTTGTCATTTTCTATATTTTATTTTAGTCATTGGAGTGGGTATGAAATGGTATCTTTATGTAATTTTGATTTTCACTTACCTAATGACTAATGATGTTGAAGATCTTGTAATGAGCTTATTGGTCTTTGGAGAAATGTCTGTTCAAATATTTTACCTAGCCTTTGATTGGGTTGTTTATATTATTGAATATAAGAAAATATTTCCTCCCATTCTGCAAGGGTGTCTTTTTCACTTTCTTGATAGTGTCCTGTGATACCCAATAGTTTTTACTTTTGGTGAAATTCAGTTTATCTATGTTTTTAATTTTGCTTTTGATGTTATATCTAAGAAACCATACCCTAACCCAGGGTCACAAATATTTATTGTCATGTTTCTTCTAGGAGTTTTATAATTTTAGCTTTTACATTTAGATCTATAATTGGTTTGGGGTTAATTTTCATGTATTACTTGAGGTGAAGGTCCAAATGTGCTCTTTTATGTGTGGATATTCAGTTCCCCTAGCACCATTTGTTGAAAAGGCTATTTTTTACTCATTAAATTGTCTTGGCATCCTTGTAGAAAATGATTTGATCAATAGTATATGGGCTTATTTCTAGACTCTCACTTCTGTTTCTATTGATCTATGTCTATCTTTATTACAGTATCATACTGCTCTGATAATTGTAACTGATTTTGAAATTTGGAAGTGTAAGTCCTCCAGATTCATTCTCTTTCAATACTGCTTTATGTATTCCTTATTCTTTTCATTTCCATGTGAATTTTAAGCTTAGCTTGTCAAATTTTGAAAATTAAAAAACCCAGACGGACTTATGATAGAGATTGTGTTGAATCTGTAGATCAGTCTGGGAAGTTGTGCCATTTTAATAATATCAAGTCTTCAAGTTCATGAATACAGGATATCTTCCATTTGTTGAAGTGCTCTTTAATTTCTTTCAATAATGTTTTGTCTTTTGTGGTGTAAAAGCCTTACACTTCTTTGGTTAAATTTATTCCTAAGTATTTTATTCTTTTTAATGCTATTGTAAGTAAACTTGGCTTTTAAATTTTATTTTTAGATTGTTCATTGCTGGTGTATGTAAATAAAATTGATATTTGTGCATTAATCTTAATTCTGCAACCCTGCTGAGCTAGTTTATTACCTCTTTTTTTTTGTAAATTAATTAGGGTTTTCTATATACAAGATTGTATCATTTGCCAATAAAGTTAGTATTACTTTTTCCTTTCCTATCTGGATGCTTTTAATTTCATTTTCTTGAGTAATTTCTCTGGGCTAGGATCCACAATACAATGTTGATTCGATGTAAAAGCAGACAACCTTGGTTCATTCCAAATCATGGTAGGAAAACTTTGAGTCTTTTATCATTAAGTAAAATAACAGCTGTGGGTTTATCAGACTGAAGAAGTTCCCTTCTTAGTTGTTTTTTTAAACGTGTTTTTATTATGAACATATGCTGGATTTTATAAAATGTTTTTTCAGTAGCTCTTGAGATGATTGTGTTTACCTTTTATTCTATTAACATGATGTATTACACTGATGGATTTACATACATTGAACGAACCTTCCAATCCTGAGATGAATCCCACTTGTTTGTGAACAACATATATAATCTTTTTTATAAGTGGTTAGATTTGATTTGCTAGTATTTTCTTGAGTATTTTGAGCTTATATTTATCAGGGACACTTCTGTAGCTTTTTTTTCCCATGATATCTTTGGTTTTGCTATCAGGCTAATATTGGATTCATAGAATGAGTTGGAAATTGTTTCCTTCTTATGCGTGTTTTGGAAAGTTTTGTGAAAGATTGGTTTTAATTCTTCCTTAAAAGTTTGGTACAATTCACCAGTGAGGCCATGCAGAATTCACCAGTGAAGTCATATACTTGGTCTTGAGCTTTGATTTGTGAGAGCTTTGTTGATTAATAATTCAAGCTTTTATTTATTATAGGTCTATTTGAATTTAAGATTTTCTATTTCTTCTTCAGTCAGGTTTGGTATATTGTGTCTTTCTAACTTTTTGTCCATTTCATCTAGATTTTCTTATTTGTCGGCATGTGATTATTCATAGTATTTCCTTACAGCCTCTGTTAGGCTAATAGTAATGTTCCCTCTGTCATTTCTCCTTTTAATAATTTATATCTTCTCTTCCTTTTTTTCCTTGTCAGTTTGGCAAAAAGGTTTATCAGTTTTCAAAGAACCAACTTTTAGTTCATTGTCTTTTCTATTGTTTTTCTATTCTGTATTTTAGGTATTTCTCTTCTAATCATTATTGTTTCTTTTCTTCTGCTTGCTTCAGGTTTAATTTCCTCTTCTTTTCTAGTTTCTTAATATAAAAGGCTAGATTATTGAATTGTGATTGTTCTTTTTTTAAATAATTAATCTCTTTTTAATATAGGCATTTACAAATATGTATTTTTTTCTGCTTTTGCTTTATCCTGTAAGGTTTGATATGCTGTGTTTTCATTGTTATTAATGTCAAAATGTTTTCTAATTTCTATTGTAATTTTTTCTTTGACCCATTCATTATTTAGGAGTGCATTGTTTAATTTCCATACGTTTCTAAATTTCCCAAACTTCTCTCTGCTATTGATGTCTAATTTAATTTGGTCAAATAATATATTTGTATGATTTAATCTTGTTTTTACTTGCTTTATGATTGCAACTTGTTTTATGGCCAACCATGTGATCTACTCTACAGAATGTGTGCACTTGAGAAAATGTACTTTCTGTTTTGTTGGACCAAGTGTTCTATAGGTGTCTGTTAATCTACTTGTTTCATATTGTTGTGCAAATCTTATGTTTCCTTTTTGATTCTGTGTGTAGTTATTCTATCCATTACTGAAAGTGGGGAACTGAAATCTCCAACTATTTTTGGTGAATTGACTATTTACTTCATTTCTTTTAGTTATTCCTTCATGTATTATGGTGCTTTGTTATTAGTTGTGCACATATTTACAGTTGTTGTAGCTTCTTGATGAATTTACACTTTATCATTATTTAATGTCCTTCTTTGTCTCTTGTAACTGTTTGTGAGTTAAAGTACATTATGTCTGATAGTCCTGTAGCCACTCTATCTTTCTTTTGGTTACTGTTTGCATGGTATTTTCTTTTCATTCTTTTAACCCATTGTGTCTTTGAATTCACAGTATATCTCTTATAGCCAGCTTGTAGTTGGAACACTTTAAAAAAATCCATTCTAGTCTCAATCTTTTGATTGAATTGTTTAATCCATTTACATTTCATATGATTACTGTTTTTAAAAAAGGTTTTATGTATATCATTTTGCTATTTGTTTTCTATATTTCTATGTGTTTTTTGTTTTTGTTTTCCCATTCCTCTTATTTCTTTTGAGTTAACAAATATTCAAGGTACTATTTGAATTTGTTTTCATTAGTTTTATAGTATTTTTTGAATTCTTTTGTAACTACCTTGGGGATTTATAATATTGATATTATAACAATCTAGTCAGATTAAAATAAACTTAATTGCAATAGTATATAAAATGTGCTATTATATAGCTTCATTTCCTTCCCCTTTCTTTGTGCTATTATCATACAAAATACATTTTCATATATTATATACACATCAGCACAGTTTATAATTACAGGTTATGCCATTGTTTTTTAAATCAGGGAAGAAATGTTATAATTAAAAATACACTTACAATGCCTTTTATATTTACATATGTATTAACTTTATCAGTTATTTTTTTATATGTGGATTCTTGTTACTGTCTAGTGTCTTTTCATTTAAGCCTGAAACCTTCCCTTTAGTGTGTCTTGTATGGCAGATTTCATAGCAATACATTCTCTTACTATTTTCTTCATTAGGAAACAAATTAATTTCTCCATTAAAAAATAGTTTTGCTAAGTATAGAATTCTTGATGTCCAGTCTTTTTGTGTTAGCACTTTGAGTATATCATCTCACTGACTCTGGCCTCCACAGTTTCTGAAAAAAAATTAGTTATTAATTTCATTGTAAGTCTCTTGTATATCATTAGTCAATTCTCTCTTGTTGCTTTCAAAATTCTCCTTTTTCTTTTGATATTTTGGTTATTACATGTCTACGTGTGGACTCTGAGTTTATCTTTCTTGGAGTTTAATGAGATTTTTGGATGTGTAGATTAAATTAATGTTTTTCACTAAGTTTAGGAAGTTTTCAGCCATTTTTTTTTTTAACAATTCTGTCTCTTTGTCTCTCTATTGCTTCCCCTTTTATTTGGGAACTCCTATTAGATGTATGTTTGTATGCTTGATGGTGTCCCAGTGGTTTCTGAGATTCTGTTAATTTTTTATATCCTTTCTTCTCTCTATTCATGAAAGTAGATAATCCCATTGACCCCCCTTCCAGTCACTGAATACTTTTTCTGTCTGCGCAAAACTTCTGTTGAGTATCTATAGTGATTTTTAAATTTCAGGTATTGTACTTTTGAATACCAGAAATTATATTTGATTATTTTGTATAATTTTTCTTTTTTAATGATAGTTTCTATTTGCTGGGACATCATTCTCACACTTTCTTTTAGTTCTTCAGACCTGTTTTTCTCTCTCTTTTTAGTTCTTTAAACATATGCATAATAGCTTATTTAAGTCTTAGACAGTAAGTTCAATATCTGGGCTTCCATAACGATAGTTTCTATTAGCTGTTATATTTTCCGTATATGGTCTATAGTTTTTTTTTAATATCTCATAAAGTTTTTGCTGAAAAGTAGAAATTTTAAATACATAATGTTGCAATTCTGGAAATCAGATTCTTCCCCAAACCCAGGATTTGTTGTTGTTTGTTTAGTGACTTCTTGAACTAATCTGTAAAGTCTATGTTCTTGTCATGTGTGGCCATTAAAGTCTTTGCTTGGTTAGCTTAGCAGTCTTCTAATGATTAGACAGAGTTTCTTAGTGTTCTGTAACCAATACGTGTCATAGCATTTGCTAGGGAACCTACTGTTGATGTCTGGGCATGTCTTCAACACTCAGTCAGACAGTTTACATCTCTTCTTTAATCTTTACCTCCTGCTTGTTCAGAGCCTCAAAGTTTGTCACAACTGAGAGCTCAGGGCCTTTTTAGGTCTTTCCTGAGCACGCACATAGCTGAGTGTACACACAATCCTACGCACGCGGGTCTCTCGAAATACTTTAGAGCTTTCAAAATCTCCCTGTGGACATTTTCTCTACACCTTTTAGTTTTAAGTTTGGTGGTTTGCCCATTGGTTGCCCAACTGTTTTCTACTGTCTTGGAGATCCATGATGTTTAGCAATTGCCTCTAATTTTTTTCAACAAATGCCCCTGGAAAAAAGTCTGTTTCCATTCAGGAAGCTTTGAGTCATGTCAAATAAGGACCAGTGCGGTGCTGATTCCTTTTGCCTGTGAACAGAGCTAACACTCATCCAATAGCTTTTCAAGAAAACAATCTTAATTAAAGAGTCTTGACACAATTTGCAAGACATCACTAATTGGATTCCACTTGCCATCTGCTGCACTATACCTGACAGCCCATTAAAATATAAATTCAGAACTGATGACCGAGTGAAAGGAGAAAACAGCCCCTTCCTGATAATTGTGGTTACCCAATTTGGAGCCTTAGAGGGAGGGGAGAGGTAGCACCTAGAGTCTTGTACTAAAAGGATTGGCACGGAATAAATAAATGTGTACATTTTATTTCCTCAAGATTTGTTTGAGATTTTCTCACCTTTAAGGGAGAGCAACAAAGAAGGAAAGCAGGTATCATCTCATGTAGGATAATTTTTCTTAAGGAATATTATTGTGAGAATTATTTTCTTTTATAAATATATATAAAAGTCATATTGACTATGTTTAGCTCGAAGTGTATATTTTAGTTTAAAATACCCAGTGAACTGAAGATAACATTTTTTTTTCTGATCCATGAGACCTAACTATAAAGATGTTTTGATTTCTCATATTGCAAAAATGACTCCCTGAATAAAAAAATGCAGCCAAACTACTAATGATAAAGCCCTCTGATTTTCTCCTTGGATCTTAGTGGAAATAAAGTAAAATAACTCTAAAATGTTAATGCAATATCTTTGAAGGAGCTAGATCATTGAAAAGAATCAAGCATACTTATCAGTAAGAAAGATGAAGATCTAATCATTTCATGGAAGATCCATTAATACCATATCCGTATTTAAACTGCAACTGTTCTAAAAGGAAAATATACTCAGACCATAAAAATATCTTTCCCAGAAACTAGAGACTGGAGAATTCATACATTCATTCTTTATTGATAAGGTGATTTCTACATGTCACGAATTGTTTTTTGGGGCTGAGGATACAGTAGTTGAACAAAAGAGGTAAGGCTCATGTTATCATTGAGCCTACACTCTAGTGGGGAAGAGGGAATATGAACTAAACTAGGGTAGATATGTAATACAATGATGGATAGTGTTAAGTATAGTGAGGAAAATAATATAGGTTGGAAAATAGAGGGTAACAAGCAGGTGAAAGGTGGGAAGAAGATCCTCTATGATGGGATGACATTTGAACAGAAACTTGAGAGAGTGAACCATGGATATTTGGGGAAAGAGACTGCCAGGTAGAATGAAAGCAGTTAAGAAACCCTTGATGTGGTCCAGGTAAAAGAAAATAGTGGCTTAGGCAGGGTGGTAGTGTTGAAAGTGGTGAGTTATACTTGGTTTCTGGATATATTAAATATTTTGAAGACAGAGTCTGTAAGATTTGCTGTTAAACAGGATTATGGGTATGTGATAAGGATGCCTTAAAGATGACTGTAATGTATTTGACCTGAGCAGCCGGTGATTAGGTGAGCCATTTAATGACAATAGAGAGAGGGTAGTTGGTGTTCCTTCCTTCTTTGTTTAGGAAGCCTAGTAGAGATGGGGTTTCACCATGTTGGTCAGGATGATCTTGATCTCTTGACCTCGTGATCTGCCCGCCTTGGCCTCCCAAAGTGCTGGGATTACAGGCGTGAGCCATTGCGCCCGGCCTGTCACTTGCCTTTTAATTTCCTGGAACCACTTGTGTGTGAGTCAGCTGAACAATATCAACAGGCTGTGGAAGATCTGGATGGAATTCAAACCAACACAAAAGCTTTTCTGCAACAAAACAGTAGAGTGTGTTGAGAGAGAGGGGAAAAATAATGAGAAAAAAGAAGGGATTAGAAAAAGATTGTGCTTTAGGTAAAGAAATTTCCAGACTTTTCCAGGACACCTATTTTCATTGGCTAAAGACCTGGGATCTAATTCGTGCTTGAAATACATGTCTATGAACAGTTACATAAACCTTCTGAACTGCAGTTTCTTTAAATATAAAATAGGATTTTTTGAGGATTAAATGATAAATATAGCTTTTTCTCCTCTTATTTTCATTTTATTCTTATGATTTACTGAAAGTCTTAAAAAAGCCCTATATTGATGATCCAATTAGTCTCTAAGATTGTATATTATAAGTAGTTACTGAGATCCATTAAATGTAGGACATGATGATGAGTATTGAAGCAGATTCAATAAACATACAAGATGCAGTACTATCCTCAAATGATTTATAATCTAAATCTGTAGTTAAGCGAAATCTCAGGACAGTATTGATGGTGATGCAAATATGAATGCTAAAAAGAACTGCTTTTAAAAAATGCAAACATTTGTTCATCACTGATTATATATGAAGCATTTTGGTAAGTGCCTTAAGTGTGTTATGACACTTAAGCCTAAGAAACAAACAATCAAAAATCCTGTGAGTTAAATACTGATATCACCCTTAGGTAGAAATCAAAAGACAGGTGTATTCATCATCTGATATTGAACACTCCAAAATTTAACAAAGTTAAATAACTTGGCCAAATTTATACAGCGAGAGATCCAGACTAGAATGCACACAGCCAGAATCTGGTGATACACACATAAACTTTTCACCATTTTTCTTTTCTTAAGGAATTTTAGAGGTTGGAGAAATTGCTATAGATTGTAGTCAAAGGAAGTCTCATAAAAGGGGCAAGGCTTGATAAGTTTCCTGAAAGACAAGTAGGATAAGACAGAGATGGAGAAGAAAAAGATTGAGACTTCAGACATGGTTCCATCAGCAGGTGAGAGGATTTGAGACTTAGGAGAGCACGTAGTGGCCTAGGAACAATAAGGAAATATGGTTTGCTTGGACCACTGGGTTTGTGTTGGGCAGCAATAGAAGATTGAATTGGACTGGTGAACTGAGACCAGTTTGTAGAAAATCTTGAATGCCAGCCAAAGTAGTTTATGCATTCTTTTTTAGGTAACAGGAGTCAGTGAAAGAATTTGAATATACATTTGGAATTATGTCAAATTGGAGGAGAAACACTATGAGAGATAGGAGAGGAGAAAAACAGTGAGGAGGCAATAGCTGCAATTTATATGGGAGATAATAAATCGTAGGCATTTTTTCTCCTTATGAATCTGGGTTTCAAAAGATAAAACCTTTTAACCTACCTCCCCTCTCTTTCTCTTCACCTTATGTATGCCACTGTCACTTTTGTCTTTTCTTTTGCATGCCTTTACCTAGAATTAGCGTTTTCAAAGGATAAGTCACCTTGGATAGAGATCATGTGTTCTAATTTTCTGCTTTAACAACAACAACAACAACAACAACAACAAAACAAACAAAACAACATCTCTGAGCCAACCAAAACTAAGGAACTTGCTTGGGATTACATCGTAGCAAGTGTCAAAATCAAGGCTAAAGCTCTATGTTTTTTTTGTTTTTTTCTGATTTCTTCTTCAGCACTGAGTGCTATCCATTTTCTCCTACCAGAAGTCAAGGAAAAGGAACTCCAGAATTCCAAGATGACTCTTGCCATTCCTTTACCTAGGATGGTATTGGCAGTCAGCATTGCTTTCAGGGAATGGGATAAATGTTTCCTAGCTACTTAAAGACACAATCAGCAGAAATTATTTTTCTGTATCTATGTTCCTTGTCCTAAGAGACGAATGAGGATTTTATTATACACCCAGAGTTAGACACATTGACATCCTCTGAAGAAAGCATAAGAATCACCTTCTTTTCTACATCTACTAGTTAGCTGGAAGGAGAAGAGTTGTTACTCTCTAGAGACACATTTGGACTTGATCCACTCACCAGGGAGATTCCTTTCTGGTCTGTAAAGAAAATTTATCTGAATATGAGGAAGGCTCTTAGGCATAGAAAAAAAGAACAAGTAAAACCTGATGCATTCTTTCCAACTAGGAAAATAAATATGGGGTCTTATGGTTCATCACAGGACTCTAATTTCTGAGCTTCTTCGAGAAAACTCAGCTCTAAATTTCTTTATCAACTTTTTTGCATTAGGGATAGGAGACTAGAAGTTCCACTGCAACTTTATACAAAACAATGTCTATTTTTCTTAACGTTAATGATTTTGAACATTACATGATATTTTTCTATTAAAGGTTTCTCTCCAACAAGGAACATACAATGACTTTTAATCCAAAGCAGACTGCAGCAGCCTAGGGGAAGCCCCGGCTGAGACAGAGATGATCAGGAACTATCAATATTTCATAATTAAATCTGTTGAATTCACAGTAAAAAATAAAGCTGCAGTTTTAATTTAGAGATTGACTGTCCAGATAAAGAATATTCTGACAGCAGTAGAATGGGGAGTTGACTTTCATTTATTCCTCAGATAAAGGTGAATTCATTGTCTGTCACCTTCTGACCACTGTGATGGGTTGGTGCTGAGAAACTGACAGAACAAGAGAGACATGATATGTGCTTGGAGATGGCACTTGATAATAATCCCCAGAATGTAAATTCCTGGAAGGACTTATTCACTGCTGGAATCCTCAGAATAAGAATAGTATCTGACACATAGTAGGTGCTCTAGTTGAACAACAAATGTATGGTGAATTAGTGAATAAAATGTTTTTTATATGACATTTTTGTCTTTTGAATATAATTTAGTACCTGATACAAACTTGTCAAATGGGAAGAGGAATATTAATTTTACATAGAAGAAAACCACAAAGATGTCAAAAGATTTCTAAGGCTTATGGTCAGGTGATAGCATTGGCCTCACAGCCCATCCATTTTTAAAATATTAAGCAGTGAAATCCTTTCTTCAAACAAAATTGGACTCCAAAGTTCAACAGGCAAATCAGACAGAAGCTGAGACACATTGGTTCATACAGGTGTGGGAAGCAGACACCTTTCATTTCCGTGGGCTTCTTCCCCATCCCTTTTCATCCATTGCAAACACTGGATAAATCATGCTAATTAGATGGTTAAGACATTTTTGCATCATATAAGTAACTGTCTTCTCTGTTATATAGTTTACTAATTATTCAGAGGCTACTCTAGCTGTGTGACCTTCGGCAGGTCATTTAACATCTCTAAATCTCAACTTTCTCATCTGCAAAATGGAAATTATAATTACAAATGCCTCTAGGGTGGTTGTGAAGATCAATGAGGAGAATACATATAAGCAGTTAATAAAAGGCATGGTTCAAAATAAGTGCTTAATGAATGTGAATTATAATGGTGGTGATGATGATGATGATTGAGATAATGGTAATTGGGAGGAAGAACAGTTTTTGATACTCACCTGGTTTAAAACAAAAGGATGAAGTAGGGCTCGTTTATTTTTCCCATGTGATAGGAGCTTTCAATATTAAATGAAATATATAATTATCCATTTCATTTTACATCGGCAGACATAACAACCAAGATATAAATAAATGTAGAGAATAATGTGTTCTTGCTTTTGTGGTGTCAGAAAGCATTTATTTTGCTTTTAGGTTTAACAAAAGGTTTTGAACACAGTTTAGGGCATTAAAATATACAATTAAATGCCATTTTAATTCATGTGAATATATGTTTATGAAATAATATCTGTGTTCCAGTTACTCTTTCAGGCTCTGGGGAGCACAGAGGTGCGCAAAACACTATCTTGTCTTCAAAGTGCTGAATGTCTAGTGGAAGAAACCATTATAGTAAGGTAAAATCAAGTCTGTGGCAGAGGTGTCCTCAAATTACTTTTGCAAAAATTGAAAATGTCCATATCTTTCTGCTCATTTTGTTTATCTGGGTTTTTCTAATATATTTTTAAGGACAAGGCTTATGGGGATGATATTTCCTAGGTTTCTGAATATTGATAATAATTTGTCTATACCTCTATATTTGAAAAATCAGTTTTTCTGGACTTTAAATCATTGTCTCACATTTTCTTTCTTTAAATATTTTTATTTAATTATTTGAATATCCCTGTTCAATTTTCTTTTGAAGCATTGTCCTCAAAAAGGGGTAATCTAATTTTTCCTTGGTAAGTCCTATCCTGTTATTACGTAGATTTCCAATGAGTTTCTTTTCTTTTTTTTTTTTTT